>NC_057808.1:394079955-394426907 GCF_018294505.1 Triticum aestivum
GCCTGGGGGCAAACCGGCCTAAAATCGGTTTGGGGGCGATTCGGTTCCCAGTCACCGCCCCCAGGCGTCGATATCGGCCCAATTTTGGAGCAAATTTGCCCGCTTTTCAGCCCACTTTCAATGCAAAATCGGCCCGGTATCGGCGCAAATCGGCCCATATTTGCTGTGCTTCGGCGCAAATTCAACAGAAATTATTGTTTATCACATAGTTCATCACAGAAAATCAATAGAAATCAAATAGTTCAACAACAAATAGTTCAATACAAATTATATAGTTCAACAAATAAAAACTCATATTTCATCACACGTCGAGCTAGACGTTGCCCTTGAGCCTGATCCATAGGTGCTCCACCAGATCATGCTGCAGTTGTTGATGCACCTGTGGGTCTCGGATCTCCTGACCCATATTGAGGAAGGCAGTCCAGGTTGCCGGTAGCTGGTCATCAACTTGGGCAAGAGGACCCTGCCTGTAATATGGTTCAATTACAAACACTGGCTCTTCCTGCTCGCTCTCAATGATCATGTTGTGCAAGATGACACAGCAATTCATGATCTCCCAGATTTGATCTTTCGACCAGGTCTGAGCGAGGTACCAGACAACAGCAAATCGAGATTGGAGCACACCAAATGCCCGCTCGACATCCTTCCTGCAAGCCTCATGAACCTTCACAAAGTGGGAGTTCTTGCTTCCCGGCACAGGGTTTGAGATAGTCTTCACAAACGTAGACCATCTCGGATAGATGCCATCTGCTAGGTAGTATCCCTTGTTATAGTGCCGCCCATTGACCTCGAAGTTCACCGGGGGAGAATGACCTTCAACAAGCTTGGCAAAGACAGGGGAGCAGTGCAGTACGTTGATGTCATTGTGAGTTCCTGGCATACCAAAGAAGCAGTGCCAAATCCAGAGGTCCTGTGTGGCCACTGCCTCAAGTACCACACTATAACCGTCTTTGGCGCCTTTTGAAGGAAATATGCCCTAGAGGCAATAATAACGTTATTATTTATTTCCTTATTTCATGATAAATGTTTATTATTCATGCTAGAATTGTATTAACCGGAAACATAATACATGTGTGAATACATAGACAAACAGAGTGTCACTAGTATGCCTCTACTTGACTAGCTCGTTGATCAAAGATGGTTAAGTTTCCTAACCATAGACATGAGTTGTCATTTGATAAACGGGATAACATCATTAGGAGAATGATGTGATTGACTTGACCCATTTCGTTAGCTTAGCACTTGATCGTTTTAGTTTACTGCTATTGCTTTCTTCATGACTTATACATGTTCCTATGACTATGAGATTATGCAACTCCCGATTACCGGAAGAACGCTTCATGTGCTACCAAACGTCATAACGTAACTGGGTGATTATAAAGGTGCTCTACAGGTGTCTCCGATGGTACTTGTTGAGTTGGCATAGATCGAGATTAGGATTTGTCACTCCAATTGTTGGAGAGGTATCTCTGGGCCCTCTCGGTAATGCACATCACTATAAGCCTTGCAAGCAATGTGACTAATGAGTTAGTTGCAGGATGATGCATTACAAAACGAGTAAAGAGACTTGCCGATCACGAGATTGAGCTAGGTATTGAGATACCGACGATCGAATATCGGGCAAGTAACATACCGATGACAAAGGGAACAATGTATGTTGTTATGCGGTTTGACCGATAAAGATCTTCATAGAATATGTGGGAGCCAATATGAGCATCCAGGTTCTGCTATTGTTTATTGACCGGAAATGTGTCTCGGTCATGTCTACATAGTTCTCGAACCCGTAGGGTCCGCACGCTTAACGTTCGGTGATGATCGGTATTATGAGTTTATGTGTTTTGATGTATCGAAGGTATTTCGGAGTCCCGGATGAGATCGGGGACATGACGAGGAGTCTCGAAATGGTCGAGACGTAAAGATCGATATATTGGACGACTATATTCGGACATCGGAATGGTTCCGAGTGATTCGGGTATTTTTCGGAGTATCGGGGAGATACGGGAATACGGGAAAGAAGTATTTGACCTCATGGGCCAAGTGGTGGAAGAGAGGAGCCAGGGCAAGGCATGGCGCGCGGCCCCCCTAGCCCAAACCGAATTGGACTAGGGGGCCGGCCCCCCTTTCCTTTCTCTCCTCCCTCTCCTTCCTTCTTCCCTCCTTCCCTTTGGTGGACTCCTACTAGGACTTGGAGTCCTTGTAGGACTCCACACTTGGCGCGCCCATAGGGGCCAGCCGGCCTCCCATCCTCTCCTCCTTTATATACTGAGGCAAAGGGGCACCCCAAAGACACAAGTTGATTGTTCCAAGCCGTGTGCGGTGCCCCCTCCACCAGAATCCACCTCAATCATATCGTAGCAGTGCTTATGCAAAGCCATGCGTCAGTAGCAACATCATCACCGTCATCACGCCGTCGTGCTGACGGAACTCTCTCGTGAAGCTCTGCTGGATCGGAGTTCGTGGGACGTCATCGAGCTGAACGTGTGCTGACCTCAGAGGTGTCGTGCGTTCGGTACTTGGATAGGTCGGATTGTGAAGACGTACGACTACATCAACCGCGTTCTCATAACGCTTCCACTTAAGGTCTACGAGGGTACGTGGACGACACTCTCCCTTCTCGTTGCTATGCATCACCATGATCTTGCATGTGCGTAGGAAATTTTTGAAATTACTACGTTCCCCAACAGTGGTATCTGAGCCAGGTTTATGCGTAGATGTTATATGCACGAGTAGAACACAAGTGAGTTGTGGGCGATACAAGTCATACTGCTTACCACCATGTCATACTTTGATTCGGCGGTATTGTTGAATGAAGCGGCCCGGACCGACATTACGCGTACGCTTACGCGAGACTGGTTCTACCGACGTGCTTCGCACACAGGTGGCTGGCAGGTGTCAGTTTCTCCAACTTTAGTTGAATCGAGTATGGCTACGCCCGGTCCTTGTGAAGTTTAAAACAGCACATACTTGACAAAATATCGTTGTGGTCTTGATGCGTAGGTAAGAACGGTTCTTGCTCAGCCCGTAGCAGCCACGTAAAACTTGCAACAACAAAGTAGAGGACGTCTAACTTGTTTTTGCAGGGCATGTTGTGATGTGATATGGTCAAGACATGATGCTAAATTTTATTGTATGAGATGATCATGTTTTGTAACCGAGTTATCGGCAACTGGCAGGAGCCATATGGTTGTCGCTTTATTGTATGAAATGCAATCGCCATGTAGTTGCTTTACTTTATCACTAAGCGGTAGCGATAGTCGTAGAAGCAATAGTTGGCGAGACGACAACGATTCTACGATGGAGATCAAGGTGTCGCGCCGGTGACGATGGGGATCATGACGGTGCTTTGGAGATGGAGATCAAAGCCACAAGATGATGATGGCCATATCATGTCACTTATATTGATTGCATGTGATGTTTATCTTTTATGCATCTTATTTTGCTTAGATCGACGGTAGCATTATAAGATGATCTCTCACTAAATTTCAAGGTATAAGTGTTCTCCCTGAGTACGCACCGTTGCTACAGTTCTTCGTGTTGAGACACCACGTGATGATCGGGTGTGATAAGCTCTATGTTCACATACAACGGGTGCAAGCCAGTTTTGCACACGCAGAATACTTGGGTTAAACTTGACGAGCCTAGCATATGCAGATATGGCCTCGGAACACTTGAGACCGAAAGGTCGAGCGTGAATCATATAGTAGATATGATCAACATAGTGATGTTCACCATTGAAAAAACTACTCCATCTCACGTGATGATCGGACATGGTTTAGTTGATTTGGATCACGTGATCACTTAGATGATTAGAGGGATGTCTATCTAAGTGGGAGTTCTTAAGTAATATGATTAATTAAACTTTAATTTATCATGAACTTAGTACCTGATAGTATTTGCATAACTATGTTGTAGATCAATAGCTCGCGATGTAGCTCCCCGTTTATTTTTTATATGTTCCTAGAGAAATATAAGTTGAAAGATGTTAGTAGCAAAGATGCGGACTAGCTCCGTGATCTGAGGATTATCCTCATTGCTGCACAGAAGTATTATGTCCTTGATGCACCGCTAGGTGACAGAACTATTGCAGGAGCAGATGCAGACGTTATGAACGTTTTGACAAAAGCTCGGTATGATGACTACTTGATAGTTTAGTGCACCAGGCTTTACGGCTTAGAACCGGGACTTTAAAAAATATTTTGAACGCCACGGAGCATATCAGATGTTCCAAGAGTTGAAACTGGTATTTCATACTCATGCCCGTGTCGAGAGGTATGAGACCTCTGACAGTACTTTGCCTACAAGATGGAGGAGAATAGCTCAACCAGTGAGCATGTGCTCAGATTATCTGGGTACTACAATTGCTTGAATCAAGTGGGAGTTAATCTTCCAGATAAGATAATAATTGACAAAGTTCTCTAGTCACTATCACCAAGTTACTAGAACTTCGTGATGAACTATAATATGCAAGGGATGACGAAAACAATTCCCAAGCTCTTTGCGATGCTAAAATCGGCGAAGGTAGAAATCAAGAAAAACATCAAGTGTTGATGGTTGACAAAGACCACTAGTTTCAAGAAAAAGGGCAAAGGGAAGAAGGGGAACTTCAAGAAGAACGGCAAGCAAGTTGCTGCTCAAGTGAAGATGCCCAAGTCTGGACCTAAGCCTGAGACTAAGTGCTTCTACTGCAAAGGGACTGGTCACTGGAAGCGGAACTACCCCAAGTATTTGGCGGATAAGAAGGATGGCAAAGTAAACAAAGGTATATTTGATATACATGTTATTGATGTGTACTTTACTAGTGTTTATAGCAACCCCTCAGTATTTGATACTAGTTCAATTGCTAAGTGTAGTAACTCGAAATGGAAGTTGCAGAATGAACATAAACTAGTTAAGGGCGAGGTGACGATGTGTGTTGGAAGTAGTTCCAAGATTGATATCATCATCATCGCGCACTCCCTATACTTTCGGGATTAGTGTTGAACCTAAATAAGTGTTATTTGGTGTTTGCGTTGAGCATGAATATGATTTGATCATGTTTATTGCAATAGGGTTATTCATTTAAGTTAGAGAATAATTGTTGTTCTGTTTACATGAATAAAACCTTCTATGGTCATACACCCAATGAAAATGGTTTGTTGGATCTCGATCGTAGTGATACACATATTCATAATATTGAAGCCAAAAGATGCAAAGTTAATAATGATAGTGCAACTTATTTGTGGCACTGTCGTTTAGGTCATATTGGTGTAAAGCGCATGAAGAAACTCCAAGCTGATGGACTTTTGGAATCACTTGATTATGAATCATTTGATGCTTGCGAACCATGCCTCATGGGCAAGATGACTAAGACTCCGTTCTCCGGAACAATGGAGCGAGCAACTGACTTATTGGAAATAATACATACTGATGTATGCGGTCCGATGAGTGTTAAGGCTCGCGGCAAGTATCATTATTTTCTGACATTCATAGATGATTTGAGCAGATATGGGTATATCTACTTGATAAAACACAAGTCTGAAACATTTGAAAAGTTCAAAGAATTTCAGAGTGAAGTGGAGAATCATCGTAACAAGAAAATAAAAGTTTCTACGATATGATCGCAGAGGTAAAATATTTGAGTTACGAGTTTCGCCTTCAGTTAAAACAATGTGAAATAGTTTCACTACTCACGTCACCTGGAACACCACAGTGTAATGGTGTGTCCGAACATCGTAACCATACTTTATTAGATATGGTGCGATCTATGATGTCTCTTACTGATCTACCACTATCGTTTTGGGGTTATGCATTAGAGACAGCTACATTCACGTTAAATAGGGCACCATCTAAATCCGTGGAGATGACACCGTATGAACTGTGGTTTGGCGAGAAACCTAAGCTGACGTTTCTTAAAGTTTGGGACTGCGATGCTTATGTGAAAAAGTTTCAACATGATAAGCTCGAACCCAAATCGGAGAAGTAAATCTTCATAGGATACCCAAAAGAAACTATTGGGTACACCTTCTATCACAGATCCGAAGGCAAGACATTCGTTGCTAAGAATGGATCCTTTCTAGAGAAGGAGTTTCTCTCGAAAGAAGTGAGTGGGAGGAAAGTAGAACTTGATGAGGTAACTGTACCTGCTCCCTTATTGGAGAGTAGTTCATCATAGAAATCTGTTCCTGTGACTTCTACACCAATTAGTGAGGAATTTAACGATGATGATCATGTAACATCAGATCAAGTTACTATCGAACCTCGTAGGTTAACCAGAGTAAGATCCGCACCAGAGTGGTACGGTAATCCTGTTCTGGAAGTCATGTTACTAGACCATGACGAACCTGCGAACTATGAGAAAGCGATGATGAGCCCAGATTCCGCAAAATGGCTTGAGGCCATGAAATCTGAGATGGGATCCATGTATGAGAACAAAGTGTGGACTTTGGTTGACTTGCCCGTCGATCGGCAAGCCATCGAGAATAAATGGATCTTCAAAAAGAAGACTGAAGCTGACGGTAATGATACTGTCTACAAAGCTCGACTTGTTGCGAAAGGTTTTCAACAAGTTCAAGGAGTTGACTACGATGAGACTTTCTCACCCGTAGCTATGCTTAAGTACGTCCGAATCATGTTAGCAATTGCCGCATTTTATGATTATGAAATTTGGCAAATGGATGTAAAGACTGCATTCCTGAATGGATTTCTGGAAGAAGAGTTGTATATGATGCAACCTTAAGGTTTTATCGATCCAAAGGATGCTAACAAAGTGTGCAAGCTCCAGCGATCCATCTATGGACTGGTGCAAGCATCTCGGAGTTGGAATATACGCTTTGATGAGTTGATCAAAGCATATAGTTTTATACAGACTTGCGGTGAAGCCTGTATTTACAAGAAAGTGAGTGGGAGCACTACAGCCTTTCTGATAAGTATATGTGAATGACATATTGTTGATCGGAAATGATGTAGAATTTTCTGGAAAGCATAAAAGGAGTGTTTGAAAGGAGTTTTTCAAAGAAAGACCTCGATGAAGCTGCTTACACATTGAGCATCAAGATCTATAGAGATAGATCAAGAACGCTTGATAAGTTTTTTCAATGAGTACATACCTTGACAAATTTTTGAAGTAGTTCAAAATGGAACAGTCAAAGAAAGGGTTCTTGCCTGTGTTAAAAGGTGTGAAGTTGAGTAAGACTCAAAACCCGACCACGGCAGAAGATAGAGAGAGAATGAAAGTCATTCCCTATGTCTCAGCCATAGGTTCTATAAAGTATGCCATGCTGTGTACCAGACCTATTGTATACCCTGCCCTGAGTAGATCACTGGACATTGGTCAAAATTATCCTTAGTAAAATAAGGATATGTTTCTCGGTTATGGAGGTGACAAAAAGATTCATTGTAAAGGGTTACGTCGATGCAAGTTTTGGCACTCCGGATGACTCTAAATCTCAATCTGGATACATATTGAAAGTGGGAGCAATTAGCTAGAGTAGCTCCGTGCAGAGCATTGTTGACATAAAAAAATTTCAAAATACATACGGATCTGAATTTGGCAGACCCGTTGACTATACTTCTCTCACAAGCAAAACATGATCACACCTTAGTACTCTTTGGGTGTTAAATCACATGGCGATGTGAACTAGATTATTTACTCTAGTAAACCTTTTGGGTGTTGGTCACATGACGATGTGAACTATGGATATTAATCACATGGTGATGTGAACTATTGGTGTTAAATCACATGGCGATGTGAACTAGATTATTGACTCTAGTGCAAGTGGGAGACTGAAGAAAATATGCCCTAGAGGCAATAATAAAGTTATTATTTATTTCCTTATTTCATGATAAATGTTTATTATTCAAGCTAGAATTGTATTAACCGGAAACATAATACATGTGTGAATACATAGACAAACAGAGTGTCACTAGTATGCCTCTACTTGACTAGCTCGTTGATCAAAGATGGTTAAGTTTCCTAACCAAAGACATGAGTTGTCATTTGATAAACGGGATCACATCATTAGGAGAATGATGTGATTGACTTGACCCATTTCGTTAGCTTAGCACTTGATCATTTTAGTTTACTGCTATTGCTTTCTTCATGACTTATACATGTTCCTATGACTATGAGATTATGCAACTCCCGATTACCGGAAGAACACTTTGTGTGCTACCAAACGTCACAACGTAACTGGGTGATTATAAAGGTGCTTACAGGTGTCTCCGATGGTACTTGTTGAGTTGGCATAGATCGAGATTAGGATTTGTCACTCCGATTGTCAGAGAGGTATCTCTAGGCCCTCTCGGTAATGCACATCACTATAAGCCTTGCAAGCAATGTGACTAATGAGTTAGTTGCAGGATGATGCATTACGAAACGAGTAAAGAGACTTGCCGATAATGAGATTGAGCTAGGTATTGAGATGCCGCCGATCGAGTCTCGGGCAAGTAACATACCGATGACAAAGGGAACAACGTATGTTGCTATGCGGTTTGACCGATAAAGATCTTTGTAGAATATGTGGGAGCCAATATGAGCATCCAGGTTCCGCTATTGGTTATTGACCAGAAATGTGTCTCGGTCATGTCTACATAGTTCTCGAACTCGTAGGGTCCACACGCTTAACGTTCGGTGGCGATCGGTATTATGAGTTTATGTGTTTTGATGTACCTAAGGGAGTTCGGAGTCCGGATGAGATCGGGGACATGACGGGGAGTCTCGAAATGGTCGAGACGTAGAGATCGATATATTAGACGACTATATTCGAATATCAGAAAGGTTCCGAGTAATTCGGGTATTTTTTGGAGTACCGGGGAGATATGGGAATACGGGAAAGAAGTATTTGGCCTCATGGGCCAAGTGGTGGAAGAGAGCAGGCAGGGCAAGGCAGGGCGCGCGGCCCCCTAGCCCAAACCGAATTGGACTAGGGGGTCGGCCCCACTTTCCTTTCTCTCCTCACCCTCCTTCCTTCGTTCCTCCTTCTCTTTGGTGGACTCCTACTAGGACTTGGAGTCCTTGTAGGACTCCACACTTGGCGCGCCCATAGGGGCCGGCCGGCCTCCCCTCCTCTCCTCCTTTATATACTGAGGCAAAGGGGCACCCCAAAGATACAAGTTGATTGTTCCAAGCCGTGTGCGGTGCCCCCCTCCACCATAATCCACCTCGATCATATCGTAGCGGTACTTAGGCGAAGCCCTGCGTCGGTAACAACATCATCACGGTCATCACGTCGTCATGCTGACGGAACTCTCCGTGAAGCTCTGCTGGATCGGAGTTCGTGGGACGTCATCGAGCTGAACGTGTGCTGAACTCGGAGGTGCCGTGCATTCGTACTTGGATCGGTCGGATCATGAAGACGTACGACTACATCAACCGCGTTCTCATAACGCTTCCGCTTACGTTCTACGAGGGTACGTGGACGATACTCTCCCCTCTCGTTGCTATGCATCACCATGATCTTGCGTGTGCGTAGGACATTTTTGAAATTACTACGTTCCCCAACACCTTTGTACATCCCCTGCCAAGCAAATGGACAGTTTTTCCATTTCCGATGCATGCAGTCGATGCTTCCAAGCATCCCAGGAAATCCTCTTGCTGCATTCTGTGCTAGGATCCGAGCAGTGTCTTCAACATTGGGTGATCGCAAGTATTGCGGTCCAAACTTTGCCACCACTGCCCTGCAGAACTTGTAGAAACACTCAATGGTCATGGACTCGGCCATGCGCCCATAGTCGTTGAGTGAATCACCGGGAGCTCCGTATGCAAGCATCCTCATAGTTGTCGTGCACTTCTAGATTGAGGTGAATCCAAGTTTGCCGGTGCAATCCTTCTTGCACTTGAAGTAGCTGTCAAACTCCCGGATGGAATTCACAATCCTGAGGAAAAGCTTTCGGCTCATCCGATAACGGCGCCGAAATACTTTGCTCCCGTGCAGTGGAGCGTCGGCCAAGTAGTCGGAGTAGAGCATGCAATAGTCTTCCAATCGATGCCGGTTCTCTGCTTTTAGCTGCCCCGGCGCCGAGCCACCTCGCCGCGGCTTTGCATTGCTCGCGAGCAGGCCGGCCAAGGCGGCGAGGACCATGAGATGCTCTTCGTCTTGGACGTCGGCATCGGCTTCCTCCTCTAGCAGCACCGCAAGCGCCTCCTCGTCATCTGAGTCCATCGTCGAGCAGACAAATCGCCAAACATCTGGCGGGCGTGGTGGGCGCACAGCCGCCGGTATCCCGCCCTGCGCGGCCGGAGCACCGGAAAACTCGTCCGGGAAGGTGGTGGCGAGGTTGTCACGGCGAAACCCTCTCTCTTTTTTCGGTGGGCAATGGCTTATCTAGCAGTGGTGGGCGGTGGGCGGCGCCGGGATCGGCAAGGTGGCGGGAGGGCGCACAGGGGGAGGGCGGCGAATCTGGACGTTTGTCTTGACTTTTCGCCTAACAGTGTGGCCCAGACGTGGTTTTCCCTTCCGCCGGAGCCCCCGAGCGCCCCGTAGTGCGCTGGGTTCGGCCTGGGATCACCGGGCCCAAAAACAGGCCGAGCCGGCGGATTTCGGCGTCTTGGGGGCGCGACTGAGGGGGGGTTTCGGCGTCAGCGCGAAAAAAGTCGCCCTGGGGTGTCTGTTGGGGGCGCGGCTGGAGAGCTCTTAAGTGTTAAAACCAAATATATGCATCGAACATATCGAAGAAACAAAAAAAATGTTGATTACAAAACTAGATGGGGGCTACTGTTTTCAATAAAAATTCGTCTTCCTTTATTTCTCGTATTGTATACATTATTTTGATTTTCAGTGTTACTGCAATTCAATTGTTTGTGTACACAGAGAGCATATGCATGTACTATCTCACAAAAAAATCCACCCTCATGTCGAGAAAGAAAAATGATAAATCATGCTTTGTATAGTAGTAATTCAAATGAAAATATGAATTCAAGCCACTAATCCATGAAAATTATTTTCATTTGCCTATACTTGTTCTGAATTAGGGTTTGAAATTTTCACGATAAACAATGTTGCGCCCAAATTGCAGAAAAAGAAAACCTCTTAAAAAGTTGTAGTTCACATGCACGAGTACACCGGTTGCACCACAAGTCCGAGAGTGCAAATGATATGCACTCGATGACATAGTTTTAAAAACTGGACTACCAACCGTACAAAACAAAGACCCTAGTTGTCTCATAAGCTACATGACCATCCTCTCCATCGGGCTGGTGAAAACCAGCTAAATCGGGCAACTTATTGCAGAAGTTAAACCCGTGTCACCTATGACAGTAGGGCAAAGCGCAAATGTAGCCCACTAACCAGCTCATGGTGACTCACTGGTCGCTAATATAACGAAATGATCTTTTCTACCTTGTTTTGAATGGTTGTTACGGTCTTGAAAACCTTATATGGCGACCGAGTTGCAGGTGCCCTTTTCCTTACTATTGCTTAAGTGCAATTCTAAAAGTTCGGTGGGCGTGTACAACCGGAGGAAGAAAATGATAAGATGACCAACATGGTTTTCGGTGTAGTTTTACTTTTGTTGGTTGTTTTGTGTCATGTTGTCTTTCCATGGTACTGACTAGTATTATTTTTCTTGATAATTATCAAATATAAGATGCTTTTGGTGTCTTTTGCTAAAAAAAGAATGTAAAATCTATATCTAACCCGACGATTGAAGTGGGTGAATCGACGGTCGAATTGACGAAGCAACAACATGCCCATCTGGTTCATTCCCCGACTAGTTTTTTAGAACTATGGTGATGGTAGGGCCATCACTTTTTTCAAATCATTCCACACGATTATGCTTTCACAAATTAAAGGCTCCCTGCAACAACAAGGTGGCCTATCATGGTAGTCCAATCTTTCACCTATCATCTCACACATCTCATTTCCCTCCCTTTCTAGACCTCCTTAGGGCATCTTCAATGTCAACCCGGAAAATTCCTCCCGCGTCCGTCTGCGGACAGGCGGACCAGTCCACTCACACGGATGCGGGAGGCCGCTATCCAACCATAGCCGCATACTTTTCAATCCACATTTAAACAAACCGGACGAAATTCATGCAAACCGGTCAATATTCATCAAAGTTTGGATAGAAAATTGCACAAATCATCCATACATAGCATGCAAATTAAGTCTAGTACAACAACGTCTCAAATTCGACTAAATTCCGGATGTCCAACAAGTTTTCATCAACGGATCATGTTGCTCCACACATACTCCCCCTTCAGCTTCATCCAATGTGTGCACGTAAATGGTTGTCCCTCTGTCCCGTGGAACACCATGGCAGCACGTGCGGGCTACATATGATGTATAGACAAACATTGAGTGAAGGAATCAATCAACAAGCTGAGCAAGAGGAAGCAAAACTTATGATCCCATCCTCTGTCGCGTGCAATGGCCACCTTGCCTCGAGCTGACGAACCACGTCGCAAAACTTGATGGCGCCTATCTGTATAGTGTGTGAACGATACGGAAACGACCTCATGTTGCGTGGTTGAATGATGTACATGTCGTAGGGCGCAATGTGCTTTCGTGCGTGGAACGTTTCATGCACTTGCTGCCAGAAGGCCTCCCTTTTCTCCTGCCTATGAAATACGTGGATACGGCCAACCATGCGTCGCACAACAACTCATCCTCCATGGTCAAGTAGCTCGCCATCCTTCGTACTCTAAAAAACGACATAACATTTGAAAATAAGCTCAATGGCATTTGACCGAACATCTGTCGCGTGCAATGGCCACCTGCGAGCAAGTATATCGGGATATCGGCTAATTCGTCGTGATTAACATGACACCCCGGGAAAAGGAACTGCTAGAGAAACTATTTTTCGACGAAGATGTGACTTGTGTTAAAGAACAGTATAACATAATTGTCTGCAAGGCTTTTGTTTTGATCTTATGGCCGGATTGCATCGTTCCCACCATACATTGCCCGAGGACTCGGGCCAATGTTTGGAACACTCCTCGTCTTGTGGCCGAGGAGGTAGAAGCCGATGGCTGGTTAACAGAGTATAAAATCTATGAATATGAGCATTCAAAATGACAAAGGTACATAGATACATAAGGTCATCATCCAGCATAAACTGTTTAAAAAGTCTATTCAAGGCCATCTATAAGGGTATCATGGAGACAATCCTCCTCGGTTAGCTGAGCAGTTGGCATGATGCTCTCATATTTCTCGTTGGTTTGATTTCCTTTCCATCAAGCCCCTTGAGGTCTACCTTGGCAAGCTCGTTAGAAATCAGCAGATAATAGTCTGTCTTAACCATGGCCACGCTTCTCGAGCACCTTCTCGGCAGGCCGACACTTTACATATCTGAATCCGACACCTGGCTCCCTTCAGGCATTTAGCGAGGTCGGTCATATCCCTTGGCAGGGGTTCATTGGGCCATAGAGCTAGGAAAATCTTCTCCTTGGGTTTTTGTTGGCCCTTCTTGACCCTGAGTTGATTACACTCATCGATTTTCCGAGCATGAGTGTGACGACCTGCCTCCTCTTGCGCTTCAGCGTAACGACCAGCGTCTCGAGCTTACTCATGGTCATTTTCAAGTTGACCTATCATCTCCACTACTAAAAAAAGCATGCAGGTTATACAACAAGTCATCATATTGTTATCATAGGTCAAATATTAAACTTACCATGAGCCTCGCGGGCGAATTTCTCAATTTTGACCACTTCTTTCTGCTACTCGGCAAGCTTGGCTTTCGTTAGCTCCAGCTCCTTTAAGAGATCTTTATTCTCTTTGCCGGGAAATCTGTGTCAAACGTAACAAAATTTTGTGTCAAATACATGTCGATCCTTAATACAGCCACCCGTGCCCAAATTAAGGCTCGGGGGCTACTAGGCATTGCGCTTCTCAATTAAAACCATTAAAGGGGTATATCGATCCCCTGATCAGGTGTTGCCATCAGACCACTGGCTCAGGGGCTACTGCATTGATAATTCAATGCAGAGAATTTAAGTGCAAAACAGTTTCCAGGGAGATTACGATCCTCAGGTTGGTCGGCCGCACCCAACCTAAGTCTCGAAAGCTATTGTGCACCGCGTTTCTGTTCCTACAATATGTTGCCGAGCAAGGACTTTATCCTCAAGCTGATTTCACGAATCGACCTGAATCTCAGGGGCTAATGGGATCGGCAATTTTATGCTATCCTTCAGGTGCATACTGGACTACAAGCCCGCATGCACCTTGAGGGATACTGGCTTTACATCTCGGCACGGAATAAATTGCACCAATCTAAAAACATCCAAAAAAATTAGCCCAAGGCCGAGGTGGTGCACCACCTCAGAAGCAGTCCAGCATAAAAGCTGAAATGCGAGTGACTGGCTCCACAAAGGGATTTTCCGGCATTAAGCTCGGCTGAACTCCTTCAACTTTTTCAAGTCTGAGGTAATCTATGACACCTCGGATGCCGATCGGCGTTGGAGCTTGGCTGCAAAAAGACACCTCAGATGTTGTCTGGCGTTGGAGCTCGGCTGCAAGAGGACACCACCACACGGGGAAAATTTCGAACCCAAGGTGTGGCATAAAAATAACAAGGCATTGATAATGGCCAAGAACTTAAAGGGGCTCCTCGGGTGCTCGACATGTAAAATCTTTGGATACACCTTGGCGATCCTCGAGATTGGAGACAAGAAGATTTGTTGAACCACCTTTCAATACCGACAACCGAAGACGAAAAGTGGTTTGGAAGAACCGAGAAGTGTCCCCAATTGAAGACCGGTTTAAGGGCTACTAATGGTATCCTTGTTGGAAATAATCCCTACAGGCAGTAATATTATATTATTATATTTCCATATTCACAATTAAGTGTTTATATCTCATGCTATAACTGCTATGATCCTGGAATATGCGATCCAGTGGAAAACTCATATGCACGTGTGAAATGATAAATAGATAAAATAAAGGTTCCTAGTCTTGCCTCTAAGACTAGCTCAAGTGTTGTTGGTGATCATGTTTTCCGGATCATAGGATATCGTTAAGTGTAATGATAGTCCTAAAACAACACTGAGATTGTGACGTTGGAAGAACGATCATATTGAATCGACCAAAACTTGTCTATTATGCATGGAGTTTATATCATTTGTAATCAATTGTAATAACACGGAATGTTGACATGTGAGTATCATAGTCACTTCTTACCGTACTGTGGGCTTTGGGGTTGCTCAAACGTCACCTGTAACACGGTAATCATAACAACAACTTACAGGTTCATCGGAAAGTTTGACAAGGGACTAGATAGCTCGACAGTTGGATTTGCTCCTCCGACGATGGAGAGATATTCTTAGGGCCCTCTCGGTGTGACGGCATCAATCATCGTCTGGCTAGATACAAGTGACTTCATCACGGGGATGCCGGAACACAATAACGAGAAAGAAGAACAAAATCAGTAACGAGGATTTCGGTATAGTGAGCATGGTGATGACTCGGGAGGGTACCAATGCATCCCGGGTTTTGTGAAGTACCGCAAAGTAAAGGGAACATCACATGATAAGGTTCACTCAATTATCATTTCTTTACTTACATGGACCAATATGGACGTCCACGGTACCGCTGCCGGTCATTGAACCAACGGCTTCATCCATATGTGTGAGTTACCGAACCTACAGGGTCACAAGCTTAAGGCAATCACAATCTGCTGAGTGTTAGTAGGACGGGAGTGATGAGAATATATTTGTGGAATTGATTTATTAATATTCAGAATAGTTCCGAGAGGATCCTGAAGCGTTTCGGGGTCACTGGAAGGGTTTTGGTGAATATCGGGTAATACCATGTATTAACGATAAAATATATAGGTGGAAATGTTTCCGGGGATGTTAAATTGTATATATATATAATGGTCTGAAAATATTTAGAACTATTTTATATTTAATTTAATATCGACGGGCCTAAAAAAGGCCAAGAGGTGGAAGGCAACTTGGGCCACAAAGGCCCAAGTGGGGGAGGCGCCTCCTTCCCTAAGGAAGGAGGCCCAATTGGGTAGGGGAGGAGTCCAACTCCTCCACCCTTAGGCCGGAGGATTTGGACATTTTGGACATATAAGCTTTCCCTCCTTCTTGATACGTCTCCGACGTATCTATAATTTATGAAGAATTCATGCCATGTTTACAAAAAATTTATATGGTTTTGGTATGATTTCATTAGAACTAACCCAAACTGACGCTGTTTTCAGCAGAACTACCGTGGTGTCATTTTTTGTGCAGAAATAAAAGTTCTCGGAATGGGCTGAAAATTTATGGTGATTTTTTATGGACCAAAAGAGAACTCCGAAGCACAAGAGTTGGACCAGAAGAGTCCCGAGGCGACGACAAGGTAGGGGGCGCGCCCTACCCTCCGGGAGGGTGCTCCTACCTTGTCGCTGCCTCATGGACCCCCTTAACGTTAGACGACCGCCAAAAACTCCTATAAATACCAAAACCCCAGAAATAAACCTAGATTGGGAGTTCCGCCGCCGCAAGCCTCTGTAGCCACGAAAAATCAATCTAGGCCATGGAGGAGGAAGCACAAGGGGGGACTCTCTCCCCCTCTCTCTCTCTCGGTGGCGCCAAAGTGCCACCGGGGGGATCATCGCCGCGGTGATCGTGTTCATCAACATCACCATCCTCATCTCTTTTATGCGGTCCACTCTCCCGCACCCCGCTGAAATCCCCTACTTGAACATGGTGCTTTATGCCACATATTATGGTCCACTGATGTGTTGCCATCCTATGATGTTTTGAGTAGATTTCTTTTGTCTTTTGGGTTGATTGATGATATAGATTGGTTTGAGTTGTATATTTTATTTTGGTGCTGTCCTATGGTGCCTTCCGTGCCGCGCACACGTGAGGGATTCCCGTTGTAGGGTGTTGCAATACGTTCATGATTCACTTATAGTGGGTTGCTTGAGTGACAGAAGCTTAAACCCGAGTAAGGGGGTTGTTGCGTATGGGATAAAGGGGGCTTGATACTTTAATGCTATGGTTGGGTTTTACCTTAATGATCTTTAGTAGTTGCGGATGCTTGCTAGGGTTCCAATCATAAGTGCATATGATCCAAGGAGAGAAAGTATGTTAGCTTATGCCTCTCCCTCATGTAAAATTGCAATGACGACCACCGATCTTGTTAACAATTGCCTAGGATAATTCCGCACACCGATCCATCATTATTCCACACTCGCCATTTATAATATATAGTAATATATTCTAACTTTATGTTAACAACACCTATTTTTATATTTTAGTTCTCCGATATCATACAAATCTATCCTCTTCATACCACAACGTAGTTTTATTTCTTGTTTCTAGATGGAAGCAAACGTTCGGTGCACGTAGAGTCGTATCAGTGAAAGATAGGACTTGAGAGAATATTGATCTTACCTTTAGCTCCTTGTGGGTTCGACACTCCATACTTATCACATCCACCTTTGCAAATTGCTACGATGATTCCTTGCACTTGGGGATTATCACTTCTCCCCTCTAACCTATATATACTAGAGGATTTGGACCTTTTGAACATACAAGTTTTGGAGCCTCCTCTAGTTCTTCTAGTACTAGTTCTAGTTGGTCCTAGTTGACTAATCAAAGCTAGGCTAATCCTCTTTCCCTCGTAATTACAAGCCCTGTATGGTTCTAATGTCATCCCTCTAATTCTCCGGTGATGATTAGCTCTGGACGGCGAAGCACTGCCCGATCATGAAGGTTGCACGCTTGTAACCAAGTGGAGAGGTCGTGCTTTCTGTCTTTGGTTCGAGGTACTATTCATGGGCGGTACGAGGGATCATTCATCGACTGTTGGAGGGAACCCAAGTACGATCTGCACCGACACGTTCTTCTTCCCCTGCAACTTGGTGACGGTAGCGATCGTGATCCCAACCCGTTATGCATCTTCATATTGATCTTGGGTGATCGTATGTGTGATTTTTTTCTACTATGTTTCCCAACAGTCCTGGATTAGAGGGTACTCACCATGTCATCTCTTAGCCAGGAGGGCCGGACCGAGGACCCCCGTGGTGGTTCATTAACGAGCCACTTGGAGAGGCCCATGACGCATACAAGGGAGATTCCACAAGACTTGGCGCACAAGACAAGGACTCCTGTAAACCTAGGCCTTCAGTGCATTATATAATCCGAGGTTAGACTAGTCAATAGATGAAATCATGTTCATTAGAATCTTATACAATGATCTCGTGGTAGATACGTCTACTCTATGCTATACCCCATACCAATACAATCAAAAGCAGGACATAGTTTATTATCTCTCCGAGAGAGAGAGACCGAACCTGGGTAAATTCCTATGTCCTTGTTACCATCGCTCCAAGATGCCTAGCTTAGGACCCCTACCTTGAGATATACCAGAATCGAGTCGGACATATAGGGAAGGGGATCTTGTAGCCTCGAGGAGGAAGAATAACTTCTATCTATCTCTCTCTCTCTCTCTCTCTCTCTCTCTCTCTCTCTCTCTCAGGTTCAGTGTTTTCTCATAATTCTCAATGCCCTCTCTCAGTGTGGACGCAAATACATTAACACTCACGTGGCACGAAGGCTACAACCCACCAACCCCGCGTGCTCTTGGTCCCACATGTCAGTCAAACTCGCAACGCACACACACTACTCCACTCGCGTCGTTGATCCCGTAGACACCTCTTCACCGACGGGTGGGGTCGCCCTATTGGTTGTGACACATGGTATGTCTATAATTCAACAGGCTGTGAGCATGACACAACAATTATTTCTTTTTTGGTTACGTGTTTTGTTTTGAGGCGCTAGGTTGCCACTCCCTAGTTCTGGAACAAGAAAGTTGTTGGAAATATGCCCTAGAGGCAATAATAAAATGGTTATTATTGTATTTCCTTGTTCATGATAATTGTCTATTGTTTATGCTATAATTGTATTAACTGGAAACCGTAATACATGTGTGAATACATAGACCACAACATGTCCCTAGTAAGCCTCTAGTTGACTAGCTCGTTGATCAATAGATGGTTATGGTTTCCTGACCATGGACATTGGATGTCAATGATAACGGGATCACATCATTAGGAGAATGATGTGATGGACAAGACCCAATCCTAAGCATAGCACAAGATCGTGTAGTTCGTTTGCTAAGAGCTTTTCTAATGTCAAGTATCATTTCCTTAGACCATGAGATTGTGCAACTCCCGGATACCGTAGGAATGCTTTGGGTGTACCAAACGTCACAACGTAACTGGGTGGCTATAAAGGTACACTACAGGTATCTCCGAAAGTGTCTGTTGGGTTGGCACGAATCGAGACTGGGATTTGTCACTCCGTATGACGGAGAGGTATCTCTGGGCCCACTCGGTAATGCATCATCATAATGAGCTCAATATGACTAAGTAGTTAGTCGCAGGATCATGCATTACGGAACGAGTAAAGTGACTTGCCGGTAACGAGATTGAACGAGGTATTGGGATACCGACGATCGAATCTCGGGCAAGTAACATACCGATTGACAAAGGGAATTGTATACGGGATTGATTGAATCCCCGACATCGTGGTTCATCCGATGAGATCATCGTGGAACATGTGGGAGCCAACATGGGTATCCAGATCCCGCTGTTGGTTATTGGCCGGAGAACGTCTCGGTCATGTCTGCATGGTTCCCGAACCCGTAGGGTCTACACACTTAAGGTTCGATGACGCTAGGGTTATAGGGAATAGATATACGTGGTTAACGAATGTTGTTCGGAGTCCCGGATGAGATCCCGGATGTCACGAGGAGTTCCGGAATGGTCTGGAGGTAAAGAATAATATATAGGAAGTGAGGTTTTGGCCACCGGAAGAGTTTCGGGCGTCACCGGTAATGTACCGGGACCACCGGAGGGTTCCGGGGGTCCACCGGGAGGGGCCACCAACCCCGCAGACCTGCGTGGGCCAAGTGTGGGAAGGGACCAGCCCCTAGGTGGGCTGGTGCGCCTCCCACAAGAGGCCCAAGGCGCAGGGAAGGGGGGAAGGGGGAAAACCCTAGGATCAGATGGGCCTAAGGCCCACCTAGGGTGCGCCCCCCCCCCCCTCTCTCCCCCTCTGGCCGCTCTTCAGATGCATCTAGGGCTGGCCGCCACCCCTAGGGGGGAACACTAGAGGGGGGTGCAGCCCCTCCCCTTCCCCTATATATAGTGGGGGTTTTGGGGCTGCCAGAGACACGAGTCTCCCTCTCTCTTGGCGCAGCCCTACCCCTCTCCCTCCTCGTCTCTCGCAGTGCTTGGTGAAGCCCTGCTGGAGTGCCACGCTCCTCCACCACCACCACGCCGTCGTGCTGCTGCTGGACGAAGTCTTCCCCAACCTCTCCCTCTCTCCTTGCTGGATCAAGGCACAGGAGACGTCACCGGGCTGCAGGTGTGTTGAACGCGGAGGCACCGTTGTTCGGTGCTTAGATCGGATTCGGCCGCGATCTGAATCGCTTCGTGTACGACTCCACCGACCGCGTTCTTGCGACGCTTCCGCATCACGATCTTCAAGGGTATGAAGATGCGCTCCCCTCTCTCTCGTTGCTAGTTATTCCATAGATTGATCTTGGTGGTGCGTAGAAATTTTTTAATTTCTGCTACGTTCCCCAACAGTGGCATCATGAGCTAGGTCTATGCATAGACTCTATGCACGAGTAGAACACAAAGTAGTTGTGGGCGATGATTTGTTCAATTTTCTTACCGTTACTAGTCTTATCTTGATTCGGCGGCATTGTGGGATGAAGCGGCCCGGACTGACCTTACACGTACTCTTACGTGAGATAGGTTCCACCGACTGACATGCACTTGATGCATAAGGTGGCTAGCGAGTGTCTGTCTCTCCCACTTTAGTCGGATCGGATTCGATGAAGAGGGTCCTTATGAAGGGTAAATAGCAATTTGCATATCACCGTTGTGGCTTTTGCGTAGGTAAGAAACGTTCTTGCTAGAAACCCATAGCAGCCACGTAAAACATGCAACAACAATTAGAGGACGTCTAACTTGTTTTTGCAGGGTATGCTATGTGATGTGATATGGCCAAAAGGATGTGATGAATTATATATATGTGATGTATGAGATTGATCATGTTCTTGTAATAGGAATCACGACTTGCATGTCGATGATTATGACAACCGGCAGGAGCCATAGGAGTTGTCTTAATTTATTGTATGACCTGCGTGTCAATGAAAAACGCCATGTAATTACTTTACTTTATTGCTAACCGTTAGCCATAGTAGTAGAAGTAATAGTTGGCGAGACAACTTCATGAAGACACGATGATGGAGATCATGGTGTCATGCCGGTGACGAAGGTGATCATGCCGCGCCTCGAAGTTGGAGATCAAAAGGCGCAAGATGATATTGGCCATATCATGTCACTTTATGATTTGCATGTGATGTTTGTCATGTTTACATCTTATTTGCTTAGAACGACGGTAGCATAAATAAGATGATCCCTCCCTAAAATTTCAAGAGATGTGTTCCCCCTAACTGTGCACCGTTGCGAAGGTTCGTTATTTCGAAGCACCACGTGATGATCGGGTGTGATAGATTCTAACGTTCGCATACAACGGGTGTAAGCCAGATTTACACATGCGAAACACTTAGGTTGACTTGACGAGCCTAGCATGTACAGACATGGCCTCGGAACACAAGAGACCGAAAGGTCGAACATGAGTCGTATAGTAGATACGATCAACATGGAGATGTTCACCGATGATGACTAGTCCGTCTCACGTGATGATCGGACACGGCCTAGTTGACTCGGATCATGTATCACTTAGATGACTAGAGGGATGTCTATCTGAGTGGGAGTTCATTAAATAATTTGATTAGATGAACTTAATTATCATGAACATAGTCAAAAGGTCTTTGCAAATTATGTCGTAGCTTACGCTTTAGTTCTACTAAGATATGTTCCTAGAGAAAATTTAGTTGAAAGTTGATAGTAGCAATTATGCGGACTGGGTCCGTAAACTGAGGATTGTCCTCATTGCTGCACAGAAGGCTTATGTCCTTAATACACCGCTCGGTGTGCTGAACCTCGAGCGTCATTTGTGGATGTTGCAAACATCTGACATACACGTTTTGATGACTACGTGATAGTTAAGTGCGAATGCTAACGGTTTAAGAATTGTGGCACCAAAGTCTTTTTTTTTGAAACGTCGCAGAACATATGAGATGTTCCAAAGACTGAAATTGGGATTTCAGACTAGTGCCCACGTTAAGAGGTATGAGACCTCTGACAATTTTCTTAAGCCTGCAAACTAAGGGAGAAAAGCTCAATCATTGAGCATGTCTTCAGATTGTCTAAGTACTACAATCGCTTGAATCAAGTGGGAGTTAATCTTCCAGATGAGATAGTGATGGTTCTTCATAGTCACTGCCACCAAGCTATTAGAGCTTCGTGATGAACTATAACACATCAGGGATAGACATGATGGTCCTTGAGCAATTTGCGATGTTTGACACTGCGAAAGTAGAAATCAAGTAGGAGCATCAATTGTTGATGGTTAGTAAAACCACTAGTTTCAAGAAGGGCAAGGGAAAGAAGGGATACTTTATGAAACGGCAAATCAGTTGCTGCTCTAGTGAAGAAACCCAAGGTTGAACCCAAACCCGAGACTAAGTGCTTCTGTAAATGGGGGGAACGGTCACTGAAGCAGAACTACCCTAGATACTTGGTAGATGAGAAGGCTGGCAAGGTCGACTGAAGTATTTTGAATATACGTTATATTATTGTGTACTTTACTAGTACTCCTAATAGCACCAGGGTAATAAATACCGGTTCGGTTGCTAAGTCTTAGTAACTCGAAATAAAAGGCTGCGGAGACTAGCTAAAGGTGAGATGACGATATGTCTTGGAAGTGTTTCCAAGGTTGATGTGATCAAACATCGCATGCTCCCTCTACCATCGGAATTGGTGTTAAACCTAAATAATTGTTATTTGGTGTTTGCGTTGAGCATAGACATGATTGGATTATGTTTATCGCAATACGGTTATTCATTTAAGGAGAATAATGGTTACTCTGTTTATTTGAATAATACCTTCAATGGTCTTGCACCTAAAATGAATGGTTTATTGAATCTCGATCGTAGTGATACACATGTTCATGCCAAAAGATATAAAATAGTAATGATAGTACCACATACTTGTGGCACTGCCATTTGAGTCATATTGGTATAAAACGCATGAAGAAGCTCCATGGTGATGGATCTTTGGACTCACTCGTTTTTGAAAAGATTGAGACATGCGAACCATGTCTATTGGTAGATATGCATGAAGAAACTCCATACAGATGGATCGTTTGGACTCACTTGATTTTGAATCACTTGAGACATGCAAATCATACCACATGGGCAAGATGACTGAAAGGCCTCGTTTTCAGTAAGATGGAACAAGAAAGCAACTCGTTGGAAGTAATACATTTTGATGTGTGCAGTCCAATGAGTGCTGAGGCACGCAGTGGATATCATTATGTTCTTACTTCACAGATGATTTGAGTAGATGCTAAGTATATTTACTTGATGAAACACAAGTCTGAATTATTGAAAGGTTTAAGTAATTTCAGAGTGAAGTTGAAGATCGTCGTGACAAGGGGATAAAATGTCTATGATATGATCATAGAGATGAATATCTGAGTTACGAGTTTGGCACACAATTAAGACATTGTGGAAATTGTTTCACAACTAATACCACCTGGAACACCATAGTGTGATGGTGTGTCCGAACATCATAACTGCACCCTATTGGATATGGTGCATACCATGATGTCTCTTATCGAATTACCACTATCGTTTATGGGTTAGGCATTAGAGACAACCGCATTCACTTTAAATAGGGCACCACGGAATTCCGTTGAGACGACACCGTATGAACTATGGTTTAGAGAAACCTAAGCTGTCGTTTCTTAAGAGTTTGGTGCTGTGATGCTTATGTGAAAAAGTTTCAGGCTGATAAGCTCGAACCCAAAGCGGATAAATGCATCTTCATAGGACACCCAAAAACAGTGGGGTATACCTCCTGTCTCAGATCCGGAAGCAAAAGGGATTGTTTCTAGAATCGGGTCCTTTCTCGAGGAAAAGTTTCTCTCGAAAGAATTGAGTGGGAGGATGGTGGAGACTTGATGAGGTTATTGAACCGTCACTTCAACTAGTGTGCAGCAGGGCACAGGAAGTTGTTCCTGTGGAGCCTACACCAATTGAAGTGGAAGTTGATGATAGTGATCATGAAACTTCAGATCAAGTCACTACCAAACCTCGTAGGTTGACAAGGATGCGTACTACGTCATAGTGGTACGGTAATCATGTCTTGGAAGTCATGTTGCTAGACAACAATGAACCTACGAACTATGGAGAAGCGATGGTGATCTCGGATTCCGACGAATGGCTCGAGGCCATAAAATCCGAGAGGATCCATGGATGAAAACAAAGTATAGACTTTGGAAGAACTACTTGATGGTCGTAAGGCTGTTGGGTACAGATGGACTTTAAAAGGAAGATAGAAAATGATGGTAAGTGTCACCATTAAGAAAGCTCGACTTGTTGTTAAGATGTTTTCCGACAAGTTCACGGAGTTGACTACGATGAGACTTTCTCACTCATAGCGATGCTAAGAGTCTGTTGGAATCATATTAGCAGTTACTGCATTATTTATGAAATCTTGCAGATAGGATGTCAAAACATTGTTTACTCGACGATTTTCATGAGGAAAGGTTGTATGTGATACAACCAGAAGGTTTTGTCAATCCTGAAAGATGCTAACAGGTATGCAAAGCTCCAGCGATCCTTCTAAGGACTGGAGTAAGCACCTTGGAGTTGGAATATGCGCTTTGATGAGATGATCAAAGATTTTGGGTTTATACAAAGTTTATGAGAAACTTGTATTTCCAAAGAAGTGAGTGGGAGCAATATAGAATTTCTGATGAGTATATGTTGTTGACATATTGTTGATCGGAAATGATGTAGAATTTCTGGAAAGCATATAGGGTTGTTTGAAAAGTGTTTTTCAATGGAAAACCTGTATTAAGCTACTTGAACATTGAGCATCAAGATCTATAAGGATAGATCAAAAGCGCTTAATAGTACTTTCAAATGAATACATACCGTGACAAGATTTTGAAGGAGTTCAAAATAGATCGGCAAAGAAGGAGTTATTGGCTGTGTTATAAGGTGTGAGTACTGAGTAAGACTCAAAACATGACCACGGCAGAAGAGAGAGAAAGGACGAAGGTCGTCCCCTATGCTTTAGACATAGGCTCTACAGTATGCTATGATGTGTACCGCGCCTGAAGTGTGCCTTGCCATGAGTCAGTCAAGGAGTACAAGAGTGATCCAGGAATGGATCATAGGACAGCGGTCAATGCTATCCTTACTAACTAGTGGACTAAGGAAATTTTCTCGATTATGGAGGTGGTAAAAGAGTTCGTCGTAAAGGGTTACGCCGATGCAAACTTTGACACTAATCTGGATGACTCTGAGTAGTAGACCGGATTCGTATAGTAGAGCAGTTATTTGGAATAGTTCCAAATAGCGCGTGGTACCTGCATCTAGCAGATGACATAGAGTTTTGTAAAGCACACACGGATCTTAAAGGTTCAGACCCGTTGACTAATAACCTCTCTCACAAGCGAGATATGAACAAACCCCGTTGGATTCATTGCAATCACATAGTAATGTGAACTAGATTATTGGCTCTAGTGCAAGTGGGAGACCGTTGGAAATATGCCCTAGTGGCAATAATAAAATGGTTATTATTGTATTTCCTTGTTCATGATAATTGTCTATTGTTCATGCTATAATTGTATTAACTTGAAACCGTAATACATGTGTGAATACATAGAACACAACATGTCCCTAGTAAGCCTCTAGTTGACTAGCTCTTTGATCAATAGATTGTTATGGTTTCCTGACCATGGACATTGGATGTCAATGATAACGGGATCACATCATTAGGAGAATGATGTGATGGACAAGACCCAATCCTAAGCATAGCACAAGATCGTGTAGTTCGTTTGCTAAGAGCTTTTCTAATGTCAAGTATCATTTCCTTAGACCATGAGATTGTGCAACTCCCGGATACCGTAGGAATGCTTTGGGTGTACCAAACGTCACAACGTAACTGGGTGGCTATAAAGGTACACTACAGGTATCTCCGAAAGTGTCTGTTGGGTTGGCACGAATCGAGACTGGGATTTGTCACTCCGTATGACGGAGAGGTATCTCTGGGCCCACTCGGTAATGCATCATCATAATGAGCTCAATGTGACTAAGTAGTTAGTCGCGGGATCATGCATTACGGAACGAGTAAAGTGACTTTCTGGTAACGAGATTGAACGAGGTATTGGGATACCGACGATCGAATCTCGGGCAAGTAACATACCGATTGACAAAGGGAATTGTATACGGGATTGATTGAATCCCCGACATCGTGGTTCAACCGATGAGATCATCGTGGAACATGTGGGAGCCAACATGGGTATCCAGATCCCGCTGTTGGTTATTGGCTGGAGAACGTCTCGGTCATGTCTGCATGGTTCCCGAACCCGTAGGGTCTACACACTTAAGGTTCGATGACACTAGGGTTATAGGGAATAGATATACGTGGTTAACGAATGTTGTTCGGAGTCCCGGATGAGATCCCGGACGTCACGAGGAGTTCCGGAATGGTCTGGAGGTAAAGAATAATATATAGGAAGTGAGGTTTTGGCCACCGGAAGAGTTTCGGGCGTCACCGGTAATGTACCGGGACCACCGGAGGGTTCCGGGGGTCCACCGGGAGGGGCCACCAACCCCGCAGACCTGCGTGGGCCAAGTGTGGGAAGGGACCAGCCCCTAGGTGGGCTGGTGCGCCTCCCACAAGAGGCCCAAGGCGCAGGGAAGGGGGGAAGGGGGAAAACCCTAGGATCAGATGGGCCTAAGGCCCACCTAGGGTGCGCCCCCCCCCCCCTCTCTCCCCCTCTGGCCGCTCTTCAGATGCATCTAGGGCTGGCCGCCACCCCTAGGGGGGAACACTAGAGGGGGGTGCAGCCCCTCCCCTTCCCCTATATATAGTGGGGGTTTTGGGGCTGCCAGAGACACGAGTCTCCCTCTCTCTTGGCGCAGCCCTACCCCTCTCCCTCCTCGTCTCTCGCAGTGCTTGGCGAAGCCCTGCTGGAGTGCCACGCTCCTCCACCACCACCACGCCGTCGTACTGCTGCTGGACGGAGTCTTCCCCAACCTCTCCCTCTCTCCTTGCTGGATCAAGGCACGGGAGACGTCACCGGGCTGCATGTGTGTTGACACGGAGGCACCGTTGTTCGGTGCTTAGATCGGATTCGGCCGCGATCTGAATCACTTCGTGTACGACTCCACCGACCGCGTTCTTGCAACGCTTCCGCATCGCGATCTTCAAGGGTATCAAGATGCACTCCCCTCTCTCTCGTTGCTAGTTATTCCATAGATTGATCTTGGTGATGCATAGAAAATTTTGAATTTCTGCTACGTTCCCCAACAAAAGTAATGGCTGCACTCAACTTCGGTGCATCCACATAGTGAACAATATTTTTCTAAATAATAAAAAATTATCAAACTTCGTGTATGTGATTATGAGAAAATGTTTTAGAATCTTGCAAAGTTTGGTTACCAAAAATATCAAATGATCTCCATACAAAACGAAATATAAATGATGCTCTGCACCCAAGTTACTGTTCACATGGTTTTAGCACAAACTTTTTTTTCTACAGAGCTCCTCGGATGTCATTTCGCCGCCAAATTTTGCAAGCACCTAAAACATTTGGTCATAATCACATCCACAAAGTTTCAGGTTTTCTTGAAATGTTTTGCTAAGTTTTTTATCGTGGGCGCACTAGGGGTGCAATGTCCCTGTGTGCATAAAAACAACATTTTTCGAGGACTTAGGACGCGCCACATGAAACACATTTAGTATGTAGCATGAGAAGCAACAAGGGGACTCTCCTCTAAGAAAGCAACTATTGCAAGAGATGTAGTGTAGTGAAAACATCCATTAGGGCCTCTCCAAGGGAGACCCTCAAACCGCCTGCATACGTCAGGAACGCACGGTCCGGACCATGGAAGCCATCCAACTCAGCTCTGTATCGGTCCCCCAAGCGGTCCAAACGTACCTTTTTTGATAAACCTAGGACAAACGCGCGCGCGGGGGGGGGGGGGGTCTTTGCGGGAGTCCAGACAGCAGACACATAGGACACCAAACGCCCTGGCCCATCCAGAACCCTTCTCGGATCCCATGCCTCCATCCTCCCTATTTTCTCTCCTTCCTTCTTTCTCTCTTGCCTTGTGACCACAAGGTTACGGGTTCGAGTCCTGGAAAGAGCCTCTTGCAGAAATATAGAGAAAGTTGTGTATAGTTGACCCAAAGTGGTCGGGCCCTTCCCCGGACCCTGCTCAACCGGCTGCTTTTTTTTCTCTTGCCTTCGCCGCTGCTCCACCACCCCGGCCACTATGCAACACCCCTGCCGGAACTCTACGTATCGGCCACTGAGGGAGTCCTGGATTAGGGGGTCCACGGGCGTCCGGGCTATGTGATGTGGGCCGGACTGGTGAGCCGGGAAGATACAAGATAGAAGGCTTTCCCCCGTGTCCGGATGGGACTCTCCTTTGCGTGGATGGCAAGCTTGGCGTTCGGATATGAAGATTCCTTTCTCTGTAAACCGACTCTGTAAAACCCTAGCCCCCCGGTGTCTATAGAAACCGTAGGGTTTAGTCCGTACAGGCAATCACAATCATATAGGCTAGACATCTAGGGTTTAGCCATTACGATCTCGAGGTAGATCAACTCTTGTAACCCCTATACTCATCAAAGTCAATCAAGCAAGAAGTAGGGTATTACCTCCATTAAGAGGGCCCGAACCTGGGTAAACATCATGTCCCCCGCCTCCTATTACCTTCGATCCTCAGACGCACTGTTCGGGACCCCCTACCCGAGATCGGCCGGTTTTGACACCGACATTGGTGCTTTCATTGAGAGTTCCTTTGTGCTGTCGATAGAAGGTTCTATGGCTCGTTCGATCATCTATAATAATGTTGTTTTAGGGGTGACTTTCCGCCCCGGCCAAATCTTTGTATTTGGCGGCTTCGCACTGCGTGCCAACTCGATTGGCCACTTGGAGCAGATCGACAGCTACGCCCCTGGTCATCAGATCAGTTTCGGGAACCTAAATTATGTCGCCGATATCCGAGGAGACTTGATCCTCGAAGAATTCGCGGCTCCGACCACCGCTCTGGCCTTAGATCCAGAGCAGACTACCAGGTCCGAAGACGGGAGTTTAGAGCCCGCTGGACTCCCAGCAATTATGGAACTTGCTACCGGAGATCTGGAGGGGGGCGGCGTCGTCGGCAAGCCCAAACACGAACCAAGCTCCCCTGATCGATAAAGTGCCGGACTCTCCCTCGGACTCTAAATCCAGGTCTGCGTCGAGCGGGCGCGGCCAGGAGGCTCTCGCCTCGGTCAGCCCTGCGGACCCTCGCTTTTCTGTCCAAACCTCGCTCCTAAACGAGGCTATGGACTTAATGCGATCACTCACCATTACGGAAGAATCGCTTTCGAATTATGCCCAGCCCGGACTAGGGGCCGAGAGCGGGGAATTTAACGTCCCACCCACCACCCACTTCATAGCCACTGTCGAAGATCTAACCGACATGCTGGATTACGCCTCCGAAGACATCGACGGTATGGACGATGATGCCAGAGACGAACAAGGCCAAGACCCTCCGTTTACCGGACGATGGACGGCCACCTCCACATACGACGTGTACATGGTGGACACACCCAAAGAGGATGGCGATGACGGCAAGGAGGATCCGGTTGAGGACAAGCCTGCTGAAGCACCTCTGAAGCGTCGACGTCAGCGGCGCCGCTCGAAATCGCGTCGCGACAAAGACAGCAATACCGGCACCGGAGACAATAATACTCCAGAGCATGCCGAAGACCCCGAAGCCCCTGTCTAGCCAACGTCCGAACAGGACGATTGGGAGGATGGGCAAGTTAACCCCGACGACCCTTCCGGGGATGAGGACTCGGAGGATAGTAACTACCTACCGATCTCCGAAGAGGATGTGAGCCTCGGCGACGAAGACTTCATCAGGTCGGAGGAACCCCTCAAACAAGAGCGCTTTAAGCGCCGGCTAATCGCCACTGCAAGAAGCCTGAAAAAGAAGCAGCAGCAGCTTCAAGCTGATCAGGATTTACTCAATGACAGATGGACTAATGTCCTGGCAGCTGAGGAATACGGCCTCGAACGCCCAACTAAGAGTTACCCGAAGCGCAAGCTACTACCACAATTCGACGACGAGGCCCTTGAGCCAATACCGCCAAAGCACAAAACTGCTGACGAGCCCGACCGACCACCATGTGGACGGGACAGACTGGCTACTCATGCCGAACACCAGCCCGCGCCACCCCGCCGTCGAGGCAAGGAGGCAATGGCTCGGGCTATACCTACGACCTATGCAAGGACCTGGACAATAGAGCCGGCTCAGACAAGATCAATCTATGGGTCGAGGGGGCGTGCTCCGACGCGAGAGGACGGCAACCAGGCCTGGCGTGACAGGCACAACCTCACCCGAGCGGAAAACCGCATTCGGACTTCATCCGAACTACGCCGCGACATCGCTCGATACAGAGTGCTCAACCGCAACAGGGCGCGTGGCCATTTGACACTGATACCCGACTACTTTGCCCCCGATGGACTCTTTGTTAACCATTTGCGCCCTTGTTTTCAGATGCACAAGATTGTCTTCGATCATTTGTACCATGGCGTCCGGTCCTATGATGACTACTTCATCTTGAAGAAGGACGTTGTGGGAGCGATTGGGTTCTCTGGTTACCAGAAGTGCACAGCCGCACTCCAGATGCTTGCATATGGCACGATCGCTAATTCGTGGGATGAGTAACTACAGATGTTTGAGAGCACATGCGGAGATGCCATGGTCAGGTTTGCAACTATCGTGGTCGAGCTGTTTGGACCTCGGTAGCTGAGAGAACCAACTGTGGCAGACACCGAGAGGCTCTTGTCAATCTCAGAAACAAGAGGGTGGCTAGGTTTACTTAGATCTCTTGACTGCATGCATTGAAAATGGAAGAATTGTCCGAAGGCTTTCCAAGGGCAATATCATGGCCATGTTAAGAAGCCCGCCATCATTCTTGAAGCGGTTGTGTCACATGATCTTTAGATTTGGCATGCTTTCTTTGGCATGGCCGGGTCTCACAATGACATCGATGTGCTACAGCGATCACCGTTGTTTGAGAGGTTGACTGAAGGAAAAGCTCCTCCTTTCCACTATACTGTCAATGGACATGAGTACAACATGAGCTACTATATGGTTGATAGTATCTATTCTTCGTGGGCTACCTTTGTCAGCACCATCTCAAACCCAGTTGGCCAGAGAAAGTCTCACTTTGCCCAAATACAAGAAGCAGCTAGAAAGGATGTCGAGAGGGCATTTGAAGTTTTGCAGGCCTGTTTTGCGGTTGTTCATGGACCTGCTAAACTATGGGATCCAGAGACCTTGTGGGAGGTGATGACATGTTGTGTGATCATGCACAACATGATCTTCGAGGATGATGATGAGGATGCTGTCACAGCTCTAGAATTTGAAAACATGGTGATCTTACCGAACTTCTAGACCAAAAGCTAGTCACGTTTGAATAGTTTATTTAAATGCATCAATAAATTTGGCATCGACCAACTCACGAGAAGCTCAAGGAAAATCTGATTGAGCATATGTGGGCGGTCAAAGGGGACAATAATATTAGAATGTAAGGTTTGAACTTTTTAAAATTTAAACTACTGCTACATGCGGCTATTTGAACGTCAGTACTTTATGTATGCGGTTATTTGAACGTCTGAACCCTATGTATGCGGCTATTTGAACGTGCGGACTTTTAAAAAGAAATTAGGGAGGCCAGATCTATGCGGGCAACGTTGGAGGGCCGCTTTTTACATCCATGTCCGTGGACAGGTCCTCCTATCCACAAACGGATCCGGAAGAAAATTTATGGGTCGCCATTTTGAGGTGCCCCTTACAACCATGTTCACGATGCACAGGCGCGGCCGTAGAGCATTGTAGTACTATCAAAACTGAGAACTTCCGCATGGTGCAAGCTTTGTTCAGAACCCGTCCGTACGAGGCCTGGGTAGAAGTGCAAGTTACCAGCCGAACGAGAGTCTCCGTGCGTGAGTCGAGAGCGACCGAGCGATGACGCCCCGTCGCCCTCCCGGCCACTGCTCCGGCGTCGTGTCCCTGACGAGACATTTGTGTGGAGGCAGGTCGGCCAACGGCGAGACGAAGATATGTCTATATTTTTTTTCTTTACAAGAGATATAGATATATCTATATGGGCGTGTTTGGTTGTAGTTCGCTACAGTACCCACATTGCATGTCCATCTCCAGCCAGTCTGGTTCTTTATATGCAGCCTCATATGCAGCAGAGGCAACCTGTTTGGTTGCCTGCATCGCATGAAGGGGCACTTACCCCCCAACTGTTTGGTTGCCGTTTTTGTGCTTAGGATATGAGCAGATGCAAACTTCAGCTGTTTGGTTGGAAACAGTGTTTGTGTTCTGCTCACCCCATTCAAATGTGGTGGCCTTACCACCACATGATGGGCACAACAGCAAGCATAACTGACAGCAGATCAAAGAGGCAAGCACTGACAACAAACAAAACAAGCAACCAAATGAGATCAAACGCAGCAAGCAACGAAAATGACAACAAACTACTTAGATTAACAGTAGGGGCATCCTCCTTCCCTGCTCCATGCCAGGGTGCTACTCCTGGCCAAAATATTAACAAGTTCACAACACAAGTACCATAAGTTCTAGCCACGGTACCATAAGTTCTAGCCACTGACCATAACAAGTTCAACACTAACACTTAAGTTAACTACATTGCATGCTCAATGTCACCAACGCAGCTGTGCCTGTTGCAACGAAACCTGCACATGACCGAGGAGTTGTGGTGTTAGATTTGGACCTTCAGGCCGAGTCCTGAGATGCGCACAATGAGGAGGTCGTCGGGGACGATCCGGTGGCGGCGGCAGAAGTAGTTCCAGCCCCGGCCAAGCACCATGTGCCCTCAATGTTCTGGACCTGCACCCAGAACTCGCAGCGCTTGTTCGCCGACAGCCTGACCACGCGCGGGAGCCGCTTGATGACCAGCCACTCATTCATCACCTCTATGAACTTGCGAGGGATGATGAGCATGGCGAGGCCTTCGGCGTCCTTGATCTGCTGGTAGAAGCGCAGCGGCTCCCTGGCCTCCTCCTCGTGGCCGGTCCTCGGAGATCGTCCCCTTGAACGATGCAGGCTCATGAAGGCGACCCTGCCAGCAGGTCCACCCTCTTGAGCCACCTGTTCGTCGGGATGACATCCTCGGCGCCCTCAGCTCCGGTCATCACCTGAGCTCCTCCACCCGCCACGTCCCAGTCACTCTTCAATATCTTGTCAGGTAAGATGACAAGTATTAGAGGTGCTTGCAAAATGAACAACCACTTATCAGTGGCATTAGCTCTTCTGCAAATGCCACTGATCAGTTGCACTAGCACTACAGCAAATGGCACTGATCAGAGACATTTCCCCAAGAGCAAATGCCACTGATCAGTGCACAAACTCTTTGCCAAATGCCACTTATCAATGGCACTTGCTCTTGGGCAAATGCCACTGATCGGTGCCATTTTCTCAAGAGCAAGTGCCACTGATCAGGGGACTTGCCCAAGAGCAAGTGGCACTGATCAGTGGTAGTTGCCCATGAGCAAATGCCACTGATCAGTGGCATCTGGTCTTCTGCAACTGCCACTCATCAGTGCACTATCCTAAGCATGAAAACATCTAAAAATAGCACCCATGTGCACCCATGCACATTTGGCAGCATCCTAAAATGGTCCTACTACATGCATGTATAACAATCTAGAGCATGCAACACAAACCCTAGCTTGAACATGTATGTAGCAACATGAACATGATCCTAGCTTGAACATGAACATGTCATTTGCATGAACACAGATCCTACCAAGACCCTAGCATGAACACAGATCCTACCAAAGCACACTAGCATTGGGGATTCTAGCATGAACACAGATCCTAGGAAAGCACTAGCAGAAGAACATTATTCTAGAACACACACTGTAGCAAACAAGAACAGATCGGTCACATTCGATTCGATTGGGATCGCATCGAATCGGATCTACTCGAATCCTATCTAATCCAATCGAACCCACTAAGTACTAGCACATGCCTAAGAAAGAAACCCCTAATCTACATCTACGAGCAAGCATTGGGGATTCTTTGACTCGCCGGAGCTTGCGCAGTCGCAGCGAACCGAGGCCGGGGTGAAAACCCCGGCGGAAGGAGAGAGGTGGCGGAGCAGAGGAGGAACCGGCCCTGGTGACGGCCGGCGGCATCGGCCCTGTGCTCATGGCCACGCTGGAGGTCGAGGAGGACGGCGCGCCGACAGGAGAATACCCTTGGACGGGGATCAAGAAAACCCCCCTGCCCAATGGGGTCCCTAGAAAGCGGCGGCTACGTGGACGGCGTCGGCGCCGAGCCTACGACCACGAGGTCCGGCAACGGCGGCGGAGCAGGAACGGCCGGCACCGCATTGGCCGGCCCTTGTGGTGGCCGGCAGCAGATGGGGGACGGCGCTCGCAGCGCCGACGCCAGGTCCCTGCCCGAGTTCTGGAGCCCGGCCACCCAGCGCTCTTGGATGCTGGTGATGCGCTGGTCGAGGGGGTCAGAGGACTGCGCGGCGGTGGGCAAGGCGGAGCCATCGGAGGAGAGGAGAGGGAGGGATGGTGAGGTAGAGAGGCGTGCGCGGTGGAAACAGTGCGGGGGCGGTGACAGGAGAGTGGGAGGAGAGTTATGAGACGTCCCCTCCGTCTACCGCGCTGCGAGAGGCATGCAGCCTCCTCACACGCGTGGCCGTGCCGAGCGATGCTCGCAAGAAACTGACGATTCGGTAGTTTCCCCCGGGCCAGGCTGAGACCTGCTTTAAGGTTCGTGTGGGCCACGAATCGCATGCAGCCCAGCCAACCAAACAGGCCACGCACATCCCGCGGGCCTAGTTGAGTTGCATGCGGGCAACCAAACACACGCCCATTGTGAACGTGGTTCCCCGTGTCGCGCGAATATCGGCACGATCCGAGTGCATGCGGGTCAGGAGCCGCCAGGCCTCGCCGTCACGGGCGAGCCGCGCTTCGGTCGCTACAGTGAACGAATTAGGAGTTTCGATCTGGCGGCCTGCGTCGTCTCACTCTCACGTCACATGCTAGCTAGTTCCCCGTGTTACTGCAGCCACGTGGGCTCCGTTTCCGTTTAGTCGCGATCCTGTTGCACAATGCAGGTACGTCTTTCATACTACTAAATGTACTCTTGGTCTTGGAGCCTCCTGATCCTAGGTGGATGGATCTTGCTCCTATGTCTAGCTGTAACTTGACGGCCTACCAAGCAGGCAAGAGCAAGAGAGGACGCCATGCTTTTATTTTGCTCACTTCAAGTAGAAAGGGGGGAGTAACTTTTAGACGTACCACTTTGCAAGGACTTCTACTGGTCGACAGTTAGTACACGCTTACATATATGGGCAGCAAAGGCATAAGAGCATCTCCAACAGCCGCGCTTCGCGCCACGCGCTAAAATCTTGTTTGCCGCGCGTCCTTCGCCTGGTTTTGCGCGGCCGCCAGCGCTGGCTCCAACAGCCGTGGTAAAATGCAGCGCGTGCCGCTCCAGCAGCGCGCAAAAAATGCAGCGCGCGCGACTCGCCGGGGCATTGCATATATATGGCATTTTGGACATAAAATGAATTTAAAACATTCAAAATGCAATGAACATGACATATAAAATTTCACACAAACAAGTTGATGAATAAAAGTTCATGCCCACAAATTCATCCAACCAAGTTCAAAATGCAAACCAAGTTCAAGACACAAACGAAAGACACATCAATCCTCGTCCTCGTCTTCGTCCTCATCTTCGGAAGACGATTCTTTCATCTCCGAAGATGAATCTTCCTCCCTCTCCTCATCGTGCCCCGCATCACGTGAAGCTCTGACGGTGTTGGCAAGATCTTCAACGGCATCTTCATGGGAATGTGTGTGAAGAGGCACATCAAAAGACATTCCACCCATGGCGGCCGGAGGTGCACCCATGCCTCCCGTGAGAGAAGCAAAACTGATGCCTCCCATGGCGGCCATAGCGTCGGGGGGGTGCTCCAAAGCCACCCATGCCTCCCTTGGCACCTAAACTGCCCACGGTACCTCCGAAGCCACCCATGCCACCCATGGCGCCAAGGCCGCCGCCACCCATTGCACGAACCATTGCTCTTTTTTGGATCAAGACTTCTTCACGGGCAAGATTGACATACTCCTTTTGCGCCTCATTGAGGTTAGATGTGTCCAAGAAGAACAAGTGCTTCTCCCATTCCAACAATCTAGTTCGCTCCTCATTGCTCACCTTCCTCTCCTCCAAAGCCACCTTCCTCTCCTCGGTCGCCACCCTCCTCTCCTCGGCCGCCAACCTCCTCTCCTCGGCCGCCAACCTCCTCTCCTCGGCCGCGGCATCTTGGTTCCTTGCCATTTTCCTGACCTCGTTGGCTTCTTTTCTTGCCTTCACAATAGCTTCCATAGCATTTTTGAGCTCATCATCTCCTTTCCTCTTCTTCTTTTCTGTTTTGTCTTTCTTGCACCCATCCGGTCGTTTTGGCTTCGAGTATGAAACCGAGTTGGGTGTGGGGCTTCTGTTACCGTCATCACTTGATGCATCATCCTCCTCCTCATCATCATCCAACTCAATTGTTCGCTTGCGTTTGTTGCTCAAATGCAAATCATCCAAATCTTCACGCTTCTTCCATTTCTCATCATCCTTCAACACGTTATAGCAATGGGGCAAGGTAAAGACCCTTCCTTTCTTGATCTTTCCCTTCTTGGTTTTCCTCTCCTCTTCTTTGAACAAGTTTTGTGCAATGTTGTACTACATGAAAACAAAGCAAGTTAGCACTTCGAACACCAACAACAAGTATGATGAACATGTATGAAATGCCACTTACTCTATCGTCCTCATTTGTGCCACTTGGGTTCAACTTGTCAACCGCCTTTTGACAGGTCGCCCACCTTTGACAATCCGAGTTGATTGTCGACCATCGGGACCGAAGTGATCTCTCAGAGCGGTCAATTCCACTCACGTTGTGAACATCAAAGTGTTCTTTCATCCACCCCCAATAAGCATCTCTACTTTGATCACCTCCAACGTATGGATCCCTCGACACTTGCAACCAAGTATTGCATAGTAAGATGTCATCGGTGTTGGTGTAATTGCGCGCTCTTCCTTTCGGCGCGTCGACAATGCCCTCACCCTCCTCGTCCACCTCGAACTCATGGTCTTCGAAATGCATGTCATTGGTTTGAGACCAATGCGAATTGTTGGACCCAACACCCATAGTTGACATGTATGCATCATCATTGAGACTATAAAGTTTTTTGAACAATGCAGATAAGCTATCTATATGAATGCATTGAAAAAATAACAAGAAAAGAAAAGTTGGAATTTTTTTTACCTTGGGGGCATTTCGTCGAACATGTTGTGCGCGTCGGCCGCCGGCTCAACGAGTGAGCTCGCCGGCGCTTCGGTAGCCGCCGCGCCCGTCGCACGCCCTGCAAGCTTCTTCCTCCTCGCCTTCGAGGTGCCGGAGCCGTCCGCCGCCTTGTTCTTCTTCGCCGATGTCTTGCCCTTCTTTAGCCGCGCCGCATTGGGGAGCTTCGAGGAGGGGCGGCGGCTCGGGCCGGCGCCGGCGCGACGCCACCCGCCGCCGAGGTCATCCGCGGCGGCATGAAGAGGCCGCGCGCGAGGCCGATGGTCAGAGGAGCTCCGGCGGAGGCGAGGCCAACGCCACCCGCGCTAGGGTTTGCGGCGGCGGCGGTGGAGGGGTCGCGGCTATAGGATGGGGTGAGCGGGGTGCCGGCGCGTGCGTCCATGGGTGTAGTTCGCCGGCGCCGGCGCGCACGGGGGGTAGGAGGCGGAGAGGAGAGAGTGCGGCGCGAGCGCTCGAGTTTGCCGCGCGCGGAAGCGGGCGTCCCAAATACACCGCGTGAGATAGCGAATCCGACCGCACGCCCAACTCCTTATACCGCGCGTCCGCGCCCGCTGGAGCCACCCGCCAGGTTGCGCGCGCTAAAATGGCCATATTTGCGGCGCGGCGCTTGTTTAGCGCGGCTGTTGGAGATGCTCTAACGCCAACTGCTTAGACAGCAAACCACAGTCAGTACATGTAGATTTTCATTTCTTGCAACTTTTAGCTGATCACTGGGTCGTCACATCCCCCGTGTCATGTCGGATTGATGCACCGTCGATTAGTTAGCATCCTCCCTTGCCCGATCCATAGGCAACAGCACCATAAACACCTATTAATAGACATGGAAATAATTCAGAGCTGTCTAATCTTCAAGACTTGAACCATGTCGACACTTGAGAGTTAACTGAACTGGATCCCGTTGGATCGTCCTAGAGCGCTCTATGCTGATAAGACCTATCCTTCTTGACAACAGCCATCAATCTCGCTCGAACGGACGGCTTGTCTTTCTTCTCTTCTAAAGCCGCGTTCGTGGACATGATTTGTTGCCAAATCATCGGCCCATCGATCAGGCCAACACTTGTGTGTGGAATTCTGAAATGATGGAGTGAAACTATCTGTGGTCTCTCACCATGCAAGTCCATTAAAAAAAGTGTGTGGAAATAGGAAACTGGATTTGGAAGCAGGGGGCTATCATTTCTAAGTGACGTCTGTCGATTGCTGAAAATACTTCCCTAAACAAGACGTCGTTTCCATATTTTTTTAAATGAGTATTAGACAAAAAAACTACCACATTAGGGGTTAACGTCCCACAGAACTATCACTTTCAAAAAAATGACTGACAATTACCGAAACTTTCAAATTTTGTGACAGAAAACTACCAAGTCGCGTTGACCGTCGTTTTAGCCTGTTTAATAGCTTATCTGACAGGGCTAGCCCACATGGCAGGCCGACTGGTGCCCTAACGGCTAACGGCGGCCTACTCGCGGCCGTTAGTGGCCCGGCCCGGTCGGAACCAGCCAGCCAGGTCAAAACGGCTGACCGACCGGCCGAACCACATCTCTCTCCCCCGAGCTCTCTCCTCTGTATCCCTAGGCGGCGGCGGTAATGGCGGCTGTGGATCCAAACTCCGGCGGCGATTCGTTCGGCGGCCAACCTCCTGACGTTGTTGGGGGCCACGGCGACCTGTCGGAGGTCGATACCTGGCTAGGCAGCTCTAGCTTTGCGGCGCAACAGCCTGAATCTGAGCCATCCCATGAGTTGGCGGTGGCTCCACCACCTTTGACGACAAGAAGTGCACCTCGTGGCCGGCGCAAGCTTCCTCGTGCGGGAGGCGGTAGGTACAACATCTCTTCTTCTTTTTCAGTTTTATTGACATTGGTAATTATGATGTATTTTAGGTTAGTTTGCCAGAATGTATGATAACAGAGTAATTGCAAATTGTTAGGAACTTTAACATTGTGCATTATTTATAACAATTCATTCCATTTTTGTCCAGTATTGATGACCCAAAATGGGGAATTTGGTTCCATTTCCAAGCCAGAGATTCTGTGGTTAGAAACATGTACCAGTCAGACATATCATTTGGGACTCTAGTATCTCTTACTAGGAGTGAGGGTTGCTGCCCTGATGATTATATGTACTATGTTAGTGATGATCATAAAGGAATAGAAGGCTTAGAGAAAATATCTTCTGAAGATGATGTGCAGCAGATGTTGCTGCACTCTCTAAATGAAAAGATTGTGAATATAAGAGTTGTGAGAGCAAATGAGCTATGTAATGCAAATGAAAACAGAGAATATTATTTTGTTGATCATTGCATTAACACCCAACAAAGTTGCACTAAGTTGGTGGATACAAGCATGGACAGAAAGGAAGAGCTTAAGAAAAGTATTCTTCAGAGAGAAGCTGACCTCAATCATTTTGAAGGTGACACTGATGTGTCAGAATTTCTGTCTGATTCAGATGGCAACAATGTGGAACTGCAAGCAGTTCCTTCCTCTGATGATGAAGATAGACCAATGGCACAGAAACTGAAGCCAGTGAGAAAATCCTGGTCCAACAATTAGATCACACAATGAGGCTGAGAAAATGGAAAAACCAGATTGGTTGCCTGAAGCTGATGAAAAATGTTTTCGTGGTGATTATGGCATTAGTGATGAAGAAGATGAGCCTGAAGGATCCTATAAACTACCAAGTGGTAGGAAGAGAAGGAATATGAAGTTGAAGGAAATGGTATGGTTCCATTCCAAACTACCAGACCCAGAAGAACAATTTTGTAAGGGATTGTGCTTCACCAATGTTTATGAGTACAGAGATGCACTTAGGGATTTTCACATTAGGACATTGAGGAACTTTCAATACCATAGAAATGCCCCAGATAGGATTATTGTTTGGTGCTCAGAGAGAGCACAGGGATGTGACTTTTATATCACTGCCTCTAAGACAACTCATGAGAAAAATTTCTGCATCAAGAAGTGTGATATTGTGCACACTTGTGGAGCATGTGCAGAGTCCACAAAGGTTACTACGAAGTGGTTGTCCATATCAGTACAGGAAGCATTGAGAGTAGACATTAGATCTCCAGTGGATGCATTAATTAAAAAGACAAAGGCCAAGTTTTCAGTGGATGTGTCAAGGAGTGTGGCATATAGGGCAAGGAGGAAGGCTGTTGATGTGGTCCAAGGTGACCACAAGCAGCAGTACTTGAGGGTAAGAGATTATCTTCAGGTTGTTCTTGATACAAACCCTGGGAGCAGGTGTATAGCGACAACATTTGAAGATCCAGAAAACCCAGCACCTACTCCTAGATTCAAGTATCTTTTCTACTATTTAGCAGCTTCAAAAGAAGGTTTCCTTAATGGTTGCAGACCATTTATAGGTAATTTTTGAAGATTTAACTGTTCTTAATTAGTGATTTCCCAGAAGTTCTATGTTGTAGCTAATTTGTCACTTAATCCAGGTCTTGATGGATGCTTCATCAAGTTAACCACTAGACAGCAAATACTTCTAGCCACAGGAAGGGATGGCAACAACAACATCTACCCCATAGCTTTTGGTGTGGTTGACAAGGAAGATGGAGACAGTTGAACATGGTTTTTAACTTAGTTGAGATGTTGCATTGGTAGTGGCAACAAATTTGGAACATACACCATCATATCTGACAGGCAAAAGGTTAGTGTCTTATGCACAAATATGAATTTAGTACCTGCTAGAATTATTTAAGTTTGATCGTGTGCATTACTAATTTGTTAATGTACAGGGCTTGCTTAAGGCAATAAATGAGGTATTCCCTGATTCACCTCAAAGGTATTGTCTTAGGCACATATATGCAAATTTCAAATCAGTTGGATTTAGAGGGCAGGAACTAAAGAAATGTGTGGACAAGGCCAGCTACTCCTACACAAAACATGGTCATGAATTAGGGATGACAGATTTGAAAGCATAGTGTGAGGAAGCTTGGAAATGGCTCAAAAAGATTGATGCTTCTGCTTGGGCTAGGTTTGCTCTGGATCATACTTGCAAAACAGATCTAGTGGTGAACAACCTGAGTGAAGTGTTCAACAAGATGATACTGGATGTTAGGGCTAAGCCTATAAGGACAATGTTTGAAGGGATTAGGACCAAGCAGATGATCAAGAGGCAACAGACTAGAGAGAAGTTACAGATTAGCAGGTGGGCAATCACACCCAACTATGCAGAGATTTTAGAAGAGAACAAGAAATATGCCAAGTATTGCCAGGCTGATAAAGTAGGTCCAACAATATGGCAAGTTACTAGCAAAGAAAAACAATATTGTGTTAACATGGAAAAATATACCTGTGATTGCAAGAGATGGGACATGTCAGGAGTACCTTGCAGTCATGCCATATCTGCAATGACAAAGCAAAACTGCATCCTAAGGACTATGTTAGTGAATTTTTCAAGAAGGCATTATATTTTGAGACATACAAAGAAATTATATACCCTGTCCCTGGTCCAGATTGCTGGCCTCAAACAAGCACACCAGACATTGAGCCTCCTGTTTTTAAAGAAAAGGCAGGGAAAAAACAAACTGCAAGGAGGAAAGGGGAGTTTGAAGTTCCAGGTCCAAGAGATAGTAGTAGGATGGGGAGTATAACATGTAGTAACTATGGGCTAGAAGGACACAAGTATACAAGTTGCCAGAAGGCTCTGAGGCCTAAGCTTCAGATGAGGAAAAACAAACATCAGGTAATTACATGACTGACAAGTTTTCCTTTTTCCATGGTATTTACCTCACTAAATGTCCTGGTTCTTACATGCAGGAAAACATGGCAGTTCACGCAGATACACCAGTTGCATCTGCTCAAGGCCCTGCTACAACTGGAAGAAGAGCCAATCCTACCATATCAGTCCCTGCTGCAACAACAAATGGAGCATCACATTCTGCTCCAGGCCCTTCTGCATCAGCACCAGCCCTGTTGGTACAGCCAGAAGGGGCAGGCTTGCAGGTAGAGGGAGAAATCCTGGTTTCAGTGCACCAAGATCTGCCACAACTTCCTCACATGGTTTGGTAGGGACAAAAAGGAAGAGGTATCCAAGCTCCAAATTGAAGCGCTACTTCTATGCAAGTGGTAACTAATGGTAAGTCTGAACTTTTCTGAACTTAGTTGTCTGCATGAGCACTTGTTTGAAGTTGTCTGAAACTGCACATAGTTGTATGACAGTTTATCTAAGATGGGCCTGTTGCCCTGTTATGCTTTATTAATTTGGGCCTGGTACTGGGCTCGGTTATTGGATCTCTCTTCCCCCCCCCTCCCAAGACTGCCATTCTGACTACAAAAGACGCATCAATCGTACGACCTCTTTCCCCTAACCCAAAACCTAGCCGCCGGGGAAGCACGTGGACCCTAGTTCAGCCAGAGGTGGATCCTGCATTAGGAGAGGTAGTGGATGAGCATGAGGAGGTTGCTAGGGCGGAGAGGCCTGCTACGAGGGCCAATTGCAGAGCGCAGTTGCTGGAGCGACGATGGAGGCTGGCTGCCAGGATTATGGCAGAATGCAACTCCAATGATGTCAAGCAGTTCAAGGAGGCGTTCCCAGAAGGAACGCACATCATAGATGACCTTGTCATCTTGTGGGAAAGAGACAGGGCAAGCTTCCATCGATTCCAAGTAATAAGGACTTGGTGGACTAGGATGTTGGCTGCGTTCGAAGGAGGATTAGTTCTCAGCATGTTCAGTGTTTTCTGTTTATTTATGTCACTGAACTTATTTCATGGTTTATACTGCATTTGCCTGCACGAGCACTTGTTTGAAGTTGTGTGAAACTACACGCGTGTTGTATGTCTCTGAACTTATTGCTGTTACTTCTGAATGTTCAGGGCGGCAACTGGAGATGGTGCAGCAACTGAAGCGGCATCTGGAGATGGAGCATGCAACAATGGAGATGGAGCATGCAACAATGCAGTATTAGTACTATGTTTTCTTAAATCAGTTCGAACTATCTCAGTTTTATGCGTTTTGATGCTTGTTACTGAATGCTTGTTTTATGTCTGAATCTGGTTAAGACCTATGCTATCTAAGCGTTGCTGAATGTTTTTAAATGTTTGGAATCTGGTTTAAGTTTATGAATCTGTGTAAATATTTTGAGAAATCTTTTAATGTTTGGTTCCATTCCAACCTAACTTTCCCGGTGAGAAATGGCAGCAAATTATCACAAGTTTCAACACACTGAGACTGTGACCATTAACTACAGCACATCTACCACCTGTACAGAGTAGTCAAATCTCACCACTCCTCACTATTACTTCTCCACTGCCACACAACAGCTCCCTCACTTAACTCCTCCACTTAACTACTACTCCAACATCTATCCACCTCGCTCCATATCTCCAAGACCCCGGTCACAACTACTCCTCTCCCTGGCTCCAACCATGGCTGGTTCTTCCTCTTCCCCGGACCCATGGCTAAACCCATTCCCAACTGGCAAGGGATGGGTTGCCATGCTTCTTGGTTCAGCACGCGGCGATGAAGAACTCTTCCTAGACTACATAAAGGTTGCGATGAGGTACACCAACGTTTTGGGCTGGTAGATGCAGCAGAGGAAGTGAGGAAGAAGGAGACTAGTGAGGAGAAGCAGCGCATGGAGCAGTGCTATGGAAACCTAGGTAAGGTGATCATGCCCATCGACATGCTCCTATGGGCAATGAAGGAGGCCGACTCCGGCGATGCTAGGCAGAGGCAGCGGTGGGCAGACCACCGCTATGTCGCTCCAGCACAAGCTACATCACATGCAAACAGAGCAGAGGTGCACGAAGACGACGACGACCTACAGATCGTTGCACCGCCAGCTGTGCAGGCTCGCCGCCGTCCTCCTCCCGTCATCGTCATCGATGAAGACGAAGAGGAAGAGGAGGTGGAGGTGCAGCCAAATCCCACCCAACTAAAGCAAGAGGTACGACGATCCGGACGCTTAGCAGGACAGACACCTAAGTGAATCTGAAACTATAAGTTTCATCAGTTTCGTCAGTGGAACTACCTATGTCAGTTTCGTTAGTTGAACTACCTAAGTGTCACTAATCTTCAGTGTTAGCAAGTTTTAGTTATTCTGAGACAGTAATGTGCTATCTATGTAATGCTACCTATGGTGCCTCCTATGTGAACTACCTACCTTTGTTCAGTGTTACCAAGTTTGTGCAATCTGTGAAATGCTACAACTAACTTCTCAGGACCATATTGCAGGTAGGGGATGCAACCACTTAGGATAAAAAAGATAGATAGAAACTTCAGCAGGCTTAGATAATAAGGTTCTTAACTTAGCATCAGGGGCATTAAACATAACATCATCTTAGAGCATTACAAATCAGGGCCATTACAGCACCCCACACCACAACCAAAATGATCTGAAACCATAGACAGTTCTTAGGCAGTTCATAGCTAATATTAGTACTGAGATGCATATTTTCATCAGACTCCTTCATTTCTAGGCCAGTTATATATATAGGCCTCATATTTACTTACCAACCATGGCTAAAAACTTCACTCCTTCATGACAACTTCTTTCATCTTGTCCAGCTTTTCCCTGCACCCATGACCAGCCTTCAGTAGCTCAGAAATGACTTGCTCCAGCTTCTTCTTCTCTTCTTTAAGGAGGTCTCTCTCCACTTGTATCTCCTTCATGGCCTTCCTGGTATTTTGAATGATATCAGCTTGACTCTGTAGGATGCACCTCTGTTCTTTCTTGAGCTTAAGCTTCTCCATTTGAACCTCAATCTTTGCCTGCTCCTCAAGTTGATGCTTCTGCTCCTTAAGTTCATTGATTGCCTGGCTTGTGTGATCCATGTCATGGTATTTCTGCCCATCCTGGTAATCAAACAGCTTGGATACATCATCCACAAGCTGACTGTACTGATTGCCAAGAGAATCTAGCTCCTTCTTCAGTTTCTCAACCTCTATCTCATGAGCCTCTTTTTCTTGGACTCTACCAAGGTTCTTCTCATGATACATATCCCACGGCTTGGTTAAACACCTTTGCAGAATTATTGGCCAAGGGGCATCTACCCACTCCAGAACACCACAGTTCACACCATCCTGAAAATTCAGTGAAATATTAATGCTAACTAAATCCAATCAAATTCAGTTACAGAACTCATACATACATATCAATGTTTGTGTGAATGCAGTAACAAACAAATTCAGTTAGACCAATTTTAGGTGCTGCCTAGATTCAGTTCCTATCAGAGATTTAGCTAACACATGAACACCACACCAGCTCTATACTTCAGTTTTCAGTTAACAGATACTGAAACAACAAGAATATCAATGTTGTTTGCACTATGTACCACCAAATAAATCTACACATGAACACCACTATTGTTTGCTCTTACCGTAGTAGCACATCCAATGAATCTCCTTCCAGTGTCAGTCCCTTCAAATGCCACAAACCTGCCTGGTCTCTGCCTGTGCAGGATGCACTTACGATCAGATTCAACCACAAGCCCACAGAAACTTGGATCTATCACCGTGTCAAGAGTTTGCTGCAGTACCAACCCCATATATATCAGCCACAACACCTCACACATAAGAAATAACATGGAAGAAATCAAGAGCATCTTCAAACCCTAACCCTAACCCTAGCATAGGAGAGAATAGAGTGAGTTGACTTACAAAATACTCCATCTGCATGCTGCTGTACTCGTCCATGTACTCATCATCGTCGGTGTTGGATGACTCATTGCTGTTGGCCCAGGAAGGCATCCTCGCGCCGCCACGTCGCAATCGCTGGAGGTGAGAAAGAGAGGAAGAAGATAGCTCGGGGGAGAGGAGTGAGTGAGACGGAGAGGAGTGAGTGAGCCAGTCGGTCGGCCGTTTTGACCTTGCTGGCTGGTTCCGACCAGGCCGGGCCACTAACGGCCGCGAGTAGGCTGCCGTTAGCCGTTAGGGCACCCGTCGGCCTGCCATGTGGGCCAACCCTGTCAGGTAAGCTGTTAAACTGGCTAAAATAACGATCAACACGACTTGGTAGTTTTTTGTCACAAAATTTGAAATTTTCGGTAGTTATCAGTCACTTTTTTGAAAGTGGTAGTTCTGTGGGACGGTAACCCCTAATGTGGTAGTTTTTCTGTCAAATATTCTTTTTAAACAGACAACTCACACGATGATATGGGTTCTACAAACAACTTCACCCAAAAAAAGGTTTACGAAAGCAACTTCTAATTCCCAACATTTTGGCCCGTAGCCTCAAGAACTAGGAGAAATCCATAGCTCTGGGCTACCGAAGCGGGTGACAGTGGCGGCTACATTGCTTCCTCCTTTTAGTCATCGCCTTGGAGTCAACATGTTAATTTTAGCATGATTGCCTCTTGTCGTCAAGGTAGTGGATGTCGGGCTGGCAGCCTGGGTCCAGGGACGGACCCAAAAAATTGACGACATGGGGGGGGGGGGGGCTTGAACCAGAAGCTTCGTGCGAAACCATAGAAAATAACATAGTAAATTCCGACGATCTAAACAATCAAATTATGAACACTGCTCCGCGACATGAATAAAAAATATCTATTAATTTTAATTTGGCTCAACGACTATCGTGTTTGATGGTCTCAACAATCTTAACAGATAAACTTGGTTCAATCGATTTGAAAAAAATTCTTAATTAATCTCTTCCTCTTCTACGTAAATATAATTGGACAATCTATTATTTCTCAATCAATTTCTTATAGATGTAGCTTCTAGTTCAATTTTTTAATTAGTTCCACAGTTTTAGGGCACACAATCAAACAAACTAAAGATTAAGAGAAGAATTTGGGAATCAAGACTAACTGTGTTTATGCCTCTTGAGACTTGATGCTTGATGAAATCATTTTCCCTTATTCTAATAAGGCTGGCCGGCGGCGGCTAGGCGTGTATGCTGCAATTTAGCATCCGCAAGAGGCGAGTGGACGAACCCAAGGCAAGAGGGGGGAGACCAGAGATGAATCGACGTGACCTTTTTTCTACTAGCTATTGCACGTGCGTTGCAATGGGGCCATACGTATTCTAGTAGTTCAAGATCAATCTTGTCTTACATGTACCTTACACCAAGTATATTCTTGATATTGGTTAGATTCAATTTGATTTGAGTAAGAGTAGGGGAAGACAAATAAGGTTTTGATTTAGTTGAAGCTTTGGTAAGGTTTGATTTTATTTGGGTAGGGGTAGGGGAAGGCAAGGAAAATTTGATTTAGTTGAGACGTAATGCATGCAAAGCATTTCTTCATCAACCTTTCAGTTGGCTTTGTAGACAGGACGATATGTTTTTTCATTGGTTGTTCTGTCAATCATGGTGTGTCTGCTTTGCTGTTGATAACTTCAGCATACTGTACTACTGGTCTATGACGTAAGTCAATGTTCAGGTCATGACCATGGGCCTTATGGATCCGGCTAACACTGCAATTGATGTAAACATAGATGTAACTACTTTTGATGATTGCTTCATAATTAGTCCCTCCAATCTTTTTATAAGACGTTTTGGACAGCTGATATTGAACTGTTTTATGCTCTGTCTAAATTATTTGAATGTCTTATAAAAGGGAACAGGGGGAGTTCAAAAGACTACTGATCATATTTTAGATCAATTACGTTGCTTTCTAAAAGAACCTAACACTAGCTAGCCATGTATGGAAAGATGCTAAAAGTAGCACATTACATCTTTGTGAAATTTTTGCTATGACGTAAGATGCCACATAGTGCACATTTTTGTTAATGCCTGAATTGGCACATTGATCTCTTGCATATTAATCTTGTTGTTCTACATAGTGAACATTGCTATATTTGTGAACATGCTGACATAAGCCACTGTGAATTAATGAACTATTAGTATATGTAGTTATTTATGACTTGTAAACATACCTACTATTTTCCTTTTATATTTTCACGGTTCATTTAGTGCTTTGCAAGAAAACAAGACCTGAAAAGCTTGCCATTTTTCCATTTCAAAAGGCCACTGCTAAGCCGGAGTTTAAAATGAAACATGGCGTTCTTTTACATTGTCCTCTCGTAAACTATAAAGGAAAAATGTTTTTCACTGGACCAACTTGAAGATAATTTGCCAAAATATACAAATTGAAAGTTGGTATGAAATTGTACTTCGATAATAGCACATATGGTCCTCAAATCAAAGTGGATTTGACCAATGTTCCAATTGTGCATCCTTATAAGTGTTCTTAAACATACACACCTTACTTATGTAGACTTGCATTTACTTATTGTCTTAAAGTAATCTTGCATATGAATATCTGCACATATTATGAATCTTGTTTATGTATATCTTCCCAGCTTACTGTGCTATGTCAGAAGAAACACAAGATATATTAGACAACATGAAACTTATTGTTGTAGCCACATGTACGTCGAGACGTGGTTTGTCATTAGTTTTGCTAACTGTATGAAATTGCTTGTGGCAAATAAGCACATACTCCAAGTTCTGCATTGTACAAGCTACTGATGCACACTCTGGCCAATACCAACATTAATAAGAAAATCTTGATAATATTTTTATTTGTTTCATCGTTCATAGTACAATCTTTGTTATTTAAAATAGGCTATAATACTATGTCACAATTGTGTTATTGCAACAGAGACTCCTCAGTCGTGTTATGCCTGATCAGATGGATCGATACGGTAAAATGAGAATTAATATGTATCCTAATAACAACTTATGGTCTATATACTGAACGCCAGAAAAAGATGGACGTCTCATCGTGGATGGTTGGAAGTATTTATTTTGCGGGTAGAAAATGGCAGTTGGAGACATGATGATCTTTGTGATCCACCATGGAGGTGATTAGGTTCTCCTCTTTATCCCACCCATGCCTGGTCAATCTGTTTAATCAGAAAAATTTGATGACGAGTAATTTTGTCCTAATGTTGTACTTCATGTTCATGCTAGACCACTCCTTCTCGTGATGTCAGATACTTTTGGTAATGACGTGCTGATGTACCAAATGTTTATTATATGTCTGAACTTTGGATAGTATATTATTCTCTGGGATCATATTTTCACGTCCAAGCCTTATTACATAATTAATATATCAATTCATAGTTTAGTAAATGAGAGCACGTATGGAAAAAATCAATGGATTTCACTACGAGCCTCTCAACTAATAACCCCTACAAATTTGATTCTAATATGTTCAAAACTCTGCCATGGCAGAAAAAACCAGAACAACGTTTTGAACCCCACTGCACCATTTCTTTAATCTTTTCTCCAACCAAACGAACATTTTCCGTGACGCTACAAATCATCACAGAATATGCACATACCTAGTGATGGCCAAATGTGTCCTCTAAATCAGTCTAGCACATCACCAAAGTAGCTGATCCAGGAGGAAATCAGCTGGTGACGAAAAACCGTCACATAAAATGATCTTAGGTGACTTTTTTGGTCCGTCACAAGGATTTTTGTCACAAAATAGCACACATTTCATAGTGCTTGATAGCGACAAGTTATTTGTTCGACCAGTTCACTCTTCTGGAAAAGAACTACAACTGGTTGGAGGGACTTGTGATTGAACACAAATGTAAACCTCTGTCCGTTCTATTCTCTTTGACTGCAAGTTCGTGAACTTGAGTCAATTTACTTGGGGTACAGATTTCAAGGCGATCTCCTAACCTTCACAGACATTGTCTTCGGCGAACCACAATCACTATCGGTTGCTTAAGACTGACGCCTAACCGTCTAGAGACTGTGCAACTCTCAAAAGTAATAGGCACAAACGATCTAAACTTAGTTCTACATGGAGCTCAACCACAACTAAGTTTTGGCTCTTGGGTTTTCTCTCGGTGAAATCTCTCAAAACAGAGGGGTTTCTCAACAATCTCACTCAAATCAGATGGAGCAGCCAGCTAGCAACGGTTGGAAGGGCCAGCTATTTATAGTTGGGGGCAATCCCAAGGGTGAAATGAACAATTGGGGCCAGCGGCCACACAATGATCAACCGACATGTATCCTATGGTCGGATTTCAAACTCACGCGACAACTTTACCTGAGGAACAAGTGAATCCGACTCACTACTCGTGATTTTCTCTAGAAGCACGGAAGAACTTCGTCTCTGACGTACAAGTAAAAACACAACGCAACATGTGGTTTCTCTCGCTCATTGGTTTTTGGTTAAGCATCAGCGCAACATATATAAGTCTCAACACACATGAACCCCCTTCGTAGTACACTTGCCCTATGACTCAATAGAAGAAAATTAAGCTACATAAAAGAACTTCGTCTTCATTCCTCTTTACTGAGGCCAGTTTTTTTTGACCTGGTACTGTAGGGTAAAACACCCCACAGCTCTTGCAATTTTATTTACTGTACAAGATACAAGGTATGTACATCAAAAAAAGAAAAGATCTAAAGCTAAGAGATACAAAGCTCACCTCAAGGTGGCAAAAAAGCAATCCATCTAAGAAGATCATCCTTATACTTATTTTAATCCTATGGGCAAGCAAAGAAATGTCATGAATAAAACATGCTCTCCACCTTCTAAAGGAAGGGTTTATGTTCCTGAAGACTCTATCATTCCTCACAGACCAGATATTCCAACAAGCAAGAAAGACCACTTCAGCAAAGAAAGGTTTCTGAAAGTCCCTTCTTGCAGCATAAGCAATGGCAGCCATGTTATCACCATGCGGCCAGCACACTTGCAGATAAGTCCATACCCTGCAGCTGAAGTTACATGAGAAGAAGAGGTGATCTCTGTCCTCTTTAGTCTGGGTGGGGCACAACACACAATGATTACAATCAGAGACATTCCAATGCCTTCTCTCCAGCATATCCTGGGTATTAAGTCGATCCATGATGAGCATCCAGGCAAAGAATTTGATTCTCATAGTACAACAGCTAGACCAGATCCATGACAGCAAAGGATTGGGGTTGATATGCATATGCAGGAAAGAGTAGTATTTTTTAGTTGTATAAGGCTTGCCATCTTCTCTCCATGTCCAAACATCAGGCTTACTAATGTCATGAGAGAAATCAGACATTAGCTGCTGCAGAGACAACAACTCAGAATGGGCCCTCTCAGAGAGAGGAAGGTGAAATAGAGTAGTGATATCCAGAGTTGCAAAAACCTCCTTGACAGAAAGGAGAGGATCCTTAACAAAGGAGAACAACCTCTGAAACACCTGATCCAAAGGACCAGTAGAAGGGGTTGAGATTCCAATCATCACCCCAAAACAGAGCAGTATCCCCAGCCAAGACCTGAACTTTTGAAACCATTCTGAACTTATCCATCAACTTGCATAAATCTCTCCACCAGAAGGAGCCACACAAGACAGTAGCATGAGGTACCCTGTCATGGTAATAAGTATCCCAAACCAGGCTGACCCAAGGAATATCAAGCCTTATTGTAAAATTTGCTAACAAACTTTAACAACAGAGCTTCATTATGAATTCTCAGGTTTAGGACTCCCAAACCCCCTTTGTTCTTTGGCCTGCACACTAAATCCCATGCTGCTAAGGAAGGAGCATGGTCATTTCCAAATTTTCTCCAGAGACACTGCCTTTGAATTCTCTCAAGCTGTTTGATTATGCCAATTGGAATATCTAGACTGCAGAGGAAGAAAATTGGCACAGAAGACAGGGCTGAGTTGAGATACTGTAATCTTCCACCCTGTGCAAAGGAAACTAGAGCTGACAGAAAGTTTCATTTCCATAGAATCAACCAAAGGCATCAAATCCATTATTTTTGGCTTCGTAAAACCCACAGGAAGGCCTAGATAAGTAAAAGGCAGAATACCCAGAACACAGCCAAACAATCCAGCAAGCCTTGTCATTTCCACAGAATCAACATTAATGGGCAGCATTGAGGACTTATGATAGTTAACATGCAGACCAGTGGATTGAGAAAACAGGAGTAGCATGCTTTTCAGAGACAGCAACTGTTGTTCATCAGCAGGCAAAATAATCAAGGTGTCATCAGCATACTGTATTATTGGGAAATCTTTGTCATGGCAGGGTATTGGCAACTGGAGAAGACCCTTAACATGCATATCATTCACCACAAATTGAAGCAAATCAGCAGCAATTGCAAATAGAAGAGGGGAAATAGGGTCACCCTGCCTAACACCTTTCCTGCAATAGAACTGCTTGCCTGGAACTCCATTCAATAGCACAGAAGAAGTGTCAGTAGACAAGAATTGCTTAACCCAAGAGATCCACCTGTCATTAAATCCTTTGGCCCTGAGGATTTGAAAAATGGCCTCATGCTCAATGGAATCAAATGCTTTTTCAAAATCTAACTTTAGTATGACAATGGGTCTCCTGGATTGATGACACTGGTGAATATACTCAAGAGTCCACCCAACACAGTCCTGGATAGTTTTGGACTTAATGAATCCATATTGGTTTTTGTGGACACAATTCAAAATATCCCCCTGCAACCTATTAGTAGCCATTTTGGAGAGGAATTTAACTCCCATGCCAGAGAGAGATAGGTCTGTAATCATTAACAGATTCAGGAGAATTTTTCTTAGGCACAAGAGTTATGTAAGAATAATTAATATTCCCAATACTGATGGAACCCTCATGGAACCCTCTGGCCAACTCATAAAACTCCTCACAGATAATGTGCCAGCACTTTTTAAAGAACAGACCATTGAACCCATCAGGACCAGGAGCCTTATCAATAGGCATTTCCTTTATTGTTTTGTCCATTTCCTCCTTAGTGAAAGGTCTGGTTAAGACATCCAGACCCTCAACCCTTCTGATGATGGAAGAAAGGTCAAATCTCATATTGATCCCTCTAGAGGTGCCCATTCTACCTTTAAAAGCTTCCCAGACTGCAGCAGCCATAGACTCATGGTTAGAAACAATTGTCCCATCATCAAGCTTCAGACTGGCAATAGAATTTTTCTAAACCTCTCTGTGGCCATAGCATGAAATTTTTTGGTATTTTCCTCTCCAATCTTGACAGATCTAATGGTGCACCTCTTCCTCCAATAAAGATATTGAAGATGCAGCAAATGTTCAACATGAAGTTTAACAATAGATCTGAAGTTAAATTCTTGTCTGGATAAAGGTCTAATCTCCTCAAGAGAATCAAGGGTGAGGACCACTCTATTGCACTTGGCAATCAGAATCTTTAGCCTAGACAGGTTGGTTTGCCACTTCTTTAGGGCCTGTCTAAGTCCTTTAAGTTTATCTGCAATAACAGCAGAGACACCTTGCTTTCGAGAAACAGACTTCCAAGAGTTTGCCACACAATCCAAAAAACCTTCCATTTCCACCCAATAATTCTCAAAACGGAAAATGTCCGATCTTGGGATGGAGGTGTTGATATCAACCACACAAGGAACGTGATCTGAGGCAGTTCTAGCAAGAGGCAGAACTTGAGACATTGGATAAACAGAAATCCAATTAGCAGAAGTAAAGAACCAATCTAGTTGCTCAAGCAAAGGATTATCTTGCATATTGGACCATGTGTATGCTCTCCCTTTAATTGGAAGTTCAAGTAAACCCAGGTGTCCAATAATTTCATTAAAAATGAAGATATCATTTACATCTCCACCAGGCAGGTTTCTATTATCCAGGGACCTAATAAAATTAAAGTCACCCAAGAAAAGCCAATTTTCAGAATTAGGGATATTCATGTTGTACAACCATGAAACAAATTCATCCCTAAGCTGCCCTTGACAGGGGCCATAGACATTGACAAGGGTCCACTGTTCATTATTCTGGGTGGAGGTAAATTGCAAGACAATGCCATAAGGTTTAGTGTCAATAAGCACTCTAGTGAGAACAGCAGAATTCCATACAACCAAAAGACCACCAGATGCACCAACAGAAGGACTATAAACAAAAGAATCTAATCGCCGCGGACAGAAACTTTTAATTGAATGATAATCAAAAGACTGCATCTTTGTTCTTGCAAATAGACAACTGAGCCATACTTTCATCAATCTTATTCCTAACAGCACGCTGTCGAGCAGGGGCATTAAGACCACGCACATTCCAGCAAAAAATTTCCAGCTTCTATTGGAACGATAATCCATTAAACACTGAGATTAAAGTGCCAAAAGTGCCACCACATAGTAGAGCACAAAGATACCAGTTCAGCAGACAGCGCAAGCAGAAGTTCAAGCGCTTACAGCAGCGATTATAGTTTACAAGACAAGTACCAGAAGCAAATAAAATAGGCCTAAGATAAGTAGCAAATTTATAGGCTTGCCACACCCAAAAGCTGAGAGGATAACTAATCATCAGACGGTTCCTAAACATCGTCAGCTTTGTCTGCCATAAGCAGCGCAACAGAGAGTTTCTCCGAGGGAATCCCCAGATCCTGACCAATAATCTGAATGGTCCGAATGGGAGTAGGCGGCGGAATAGACCCCGAAGGAGACTCACCATGAACTGAAGAGGAGGACGGTGCAGGACCTGCAGGAACTGAATCAACAGCAGGGATGTCAGTCAGCAATGGCTTTGCTCTTGGCTTCTTCTTGCGTGGCTCTGAAAGAGGCAACTGATGCAAAACGGGCTTGAAACCATCTCTTTTAGCAGCGCTCCTGGTGCAACGACGCAAAGAAGAATCAACCAGAGGAGTAACCTTTCTTTTCACACTCTTCTTTCTGGCCTGTTGAGCAGAGAAAGCAAATTGATCATCCAAGACAGAAGAACTGGCCGGCAACACAGGCATAGAGGACTGGCTTGCAACACTGTCAGGCAAGGATGGAGAAGGAAACAGGGCCCTTGCAACTGGACGACGAGTTGAGTCCACGATCAAGTTAGCAGAGACAGGTTCAGAATCGTCAATCACAACAGCCCAAGACTACTTAGGAATATAAACCGGCTAAAATTGAGGCAGGCTGACCAGACGAGGGACCTCCGTCATAGTACCAAACTGAAGCATGGAGTCAAAAGCCCTTTTCCAAATCATTTCCGGAGGGAGAACAGGCCCATAAACCACTCGGGCCATACCAATCACAAGATCTGCATGTTGAATAACAGGCGGCTGATAAGGAACAATGGCAAGAGCATTGTCCTCCGGAGGCAGATCTTCCTCCACTTGGGGCACAATCACATTGTGCAGATGATCATGCTGAGGATCACCAATCAGAATATCTTCAACAGCATCCACCTGCTCAACAGAGTCAGAAGCAACATGCTCATCAATGACCATAGACTCCTGATCCTGAGCAATAGGGCCATCTTCATGAACATCAACATGATCAACAGCTTGCCAACCCCAACCCACATCCTGATTGTGCTGCTCATCCATAGGCGGTGGGGGCAAGGGGACAGCATTCCAACCCAGTGCTAGAAAAGGTGGCAGAGCAAAAAAGTGGGGATCTGGTACAAACTCCCCAGGCAGAGGGTGAGCATTGCCATTGAGAGGCATGGGATCTTCATCCTGCGGCATCTGCTCGGCAAAATTAGCTCCAAAAATATAGCATGGAGCAGTCCAAGAAACCTTAGCGCCTCCCAAGCAGCATAATCCGAGAAAACCACATCACGGGAACAAGTACATCCTCAGGAAAAGATGCAAAAACCACAGAGCGGACAAGATACGGATCATCACTAATCCAATGATGGAACTTTCCAAACGTGATGACCGCAGCACTAAGATTTTCAGTGTTTAGAAGGTCGAGGGGGGCCCCCAAAAACATTAAGCAACCCTCTCTAAAACCCTGAACTCCACGGAATCCTTCACCATGATCATGCTTCATGAAACGAACAAACCTATCATTACCAAGATCTTGCGGTGGCATCTGAATCAAAGCAAAGCGCTCACCCGCATCTATAACCTCAAACAAACCAACCCCAGAGATCCAAGGCTGAGCAGAGCGGACATGAAACCCCAACTGATTAACAAGATTAACAACTTCCTGACGAACCTGACCAATATGACTAAGGGGCGGAGCTGGCATGACTTCAGCAATCATAAAGGACTCATGACGGCGCAAAATCGGCGACACAGGGGTGACGAAGGTCCGAGGAAGATGATGCTCGCCACCATCAATGATGTGGTGCCCCACAGGGACATAGCGCTCCGGGTCAAGCTCAAAGACCGCCACTGGCGAAGCACTAGGTGGCGGTGACAAATGCAGAGGAAGTTCAGGCGGCGGAGGCGGTGTTTTCGGTGGCGAGGTAGATGGCGTGCAAGGTTTAGGCGATGATGATGGTGATGTGACCGGGGGGCAGGCTATTGGTGGAGTCAGGGCGCGCTGTTCGGAGCAAGAAGGCACGACCAAAATAGAGGGACTCTTCCGTTTCCAAACCAAACCGTTTTCAATAGCAATCCTCGCGCAATCCTTCCTGGAGTGGCCCACAACCCCACAAGCCACACAGGGAGCAGAACTGGGGCAACTACCTGACAAATGGCCCTTGACAGAGCAAATCTGACACGTCACAATTTGGTCCACCATGTCATCGACCATGGCATTAAAATTCTCATTAGCTTCCTGTGAAGATGGAATACGAATCCCAGATAGAGAATCCTGCCTACCAAAACACGGGGGCGGAAGACGCGTAGGAGACGGGCCAGAAAAATCCTCAGATTGTGGGCTGCACGCCTCTTCAAGGTCCACAGAAGAGTGGGCCAAAGTAGACTGCGGCGAGAGAGCCACTAGGCCCAGGCCCGAGACTGGGGAGCCCAAAGCTTCAAGACTTGAATCACCGGAAATCCCGCCCAAAGATCTAGGGGTAGCAACAGAAGGAGGCGATCGCTCCGAAATGGGCGCTACCGTTCCCAACGTGATGGAGGGTGAAGCCACCATCCACTGGAGTTCCACCGGCGGCGGAGGATGAATGACAACACGCTCATGATCAGAGAGAGGATACCCAGCAATTGGAGCCACGTCAATGCATTCTTGAGAAGCTGGATAACGATAACCACGACAGGCCTCATAATTTTGAAACGTAGCAAATCATAGCTTCTTCCTGACTGAATTAGCCGAACGAATGGCAGACTTGGGGGGAGGATTATGCATAGCAATCATACCAAGGGCAGCCCTGCACTTGGAAGGACTAACCAATATCCATTCAGCATCACACTCCTTTTTCCAAATCTTAAACTCACGCCACCAATTAGGACCCCCTTTGCCCCAGAGATGAAAGTAGCATTTGAACTGTGGGCACGAAAAGGATCTGAGATTGACAATATGAAACCCAACGGACTGGCATGAAACCTTAAAAGAGAAGACCTTATCCTTGAGAAGATTCACAGAAAGATCAATCGCCGAACCACCAATGGCAGCCTCTAGGGCCGCAGCCACAGAATCAATATCAAGCCGAAAAGCATGTCTACTAAAAGAGACAACCAAAATAAAAGGACGAGAAACCCTCCATAGGATGAATGGAGAGACCAGAGGACCGAAAAACCTCATCAGCAAAAGACAAACCTTTAGAGAAATCCAAATCCAGAGTGGAGCCACCATGAGATCCCATTGAGATGGGGATCAAGACGTAGAGGAGATCACGCCGCGTTGGATGAGTGGAGAAAGGCTTGGATCCACCGGAGAAACACAGAGATCCTAGGGGAAAACCCTAGAGTCGCCATAGAGAGGTGGAGTCGCCATAGAGAGGTGGAGTTGCTTGTTTTTTACTTCGTCTTACTGTTGATTGTTGGACAAAACTGAGGCCAGTTGTTTCTCGAACAACACACCTTAGCAATTGCGTCGGCACAACAATTTTTGGGGGTCAGACTCTAACACACAATCTTTTCGATAGCATACTCCTCGAAAGATAAGCAATACTACACGAATAAACATCACAGGAGTTTATAGCAAACTCAAAACTCTACATACCTTACTCTGTGTGCACTAGCAAACATATTAGTCCCTCAACTGTTTTGTCCAACAGTCTCCAAAAGACTCAAGGGGCATTGGATTGTATCAACAATAATTCAAGTAACAATGTGTTATAATTATTGATAGCATCCTTGTTACTTTAATAATGCTCATGATCACGAAAACAAAGTCATCCTCAATACACGAGTTAGTCTTAGAGGCATGACTTGGGATCATATTGGTGTTTATATTTTCAGACATGTTGTTGGGAAACGTAGCACGCAATTTCAAAAAAATTCCTACGCTCACGCAAGGTCTATCTAGGAGATGCATAGCAACGAGAGGGGGAGAGTGTGTCCACGTACCCTCGTAGACCGAAAGCGGAAGCGTTTGACAATGCGGTTGATGTAGTCAAACTTCTTCTCGTTCCGACCGATCAAGCACCAAACGTACGACACCTCCGAGTTCTGCACACGTTCAGCTCAATGACGTCCCTCAAACTCTTGATCCAGCAAAGTGTCGAGGGAGAGTTCCGTCAGCACGACGGCGTGGTGATGGTGATGATCAAGTGATCCGCACAGGGCTTCACCTAAGCCCTACGTGAATATGACCGGAGGCGTCAATTGTGGAGGGGGGCGCCGCACACGGCTAGGAAACAATGTTGTGTGTACTAGCGATGCCCCCCTCATATATATATGTTGGAGGGGGGAGAGGCAGCCAAGGGGGCGTCCCAAGTAGGAGGAATCCTACTTGGGCGCCTCCCAATTCGGCCTCCCCCCTTCCAAATTCATCCGGAGGGGGAAGGAAGGAGGAGGGAGAAGAGAAGGAAGGGGGAGGACGAATCCCTCCCCTTCCTTTCCCTCTTCTCCTCTTTCCTCCCCCATTATTTCGGCCTACATGGGCCGCACCATCCCCCTAGGGGCTGGTCTGTTCCCTTCTTGGCCCATTAGGCCCATGTAGTTGCCGGGGGGGTGCCCGGAACCCCTTCCGGTGACCCGATACATACCCGGTACCCCCGAACAATTCTGGTGTCCGAATACTATCGTCCTATATATGAATCTTTACCTCTTGACCATTTCGAGACTCCTTGTCATGTCTATGATCTCATCTGGGACTCCGAACAAAATTCGGTCACCAAATCACATAACTCATATAATACAAAATCATCATCGAACGTTAAGCGTGCGGACCCTACGGGTTCGAGAACTATGTAGACATGACCGAGACACCTCTCCGGTCAATAACCAACAGCGGAACCTGGATGCTCATATTGGTTCCTACATATTCTACGAAGATCTTTATCGGTCGTACCGCAATGACAAAATACGTAATTCCCCTTGTCATCGGTATGTTACTTGCCCGAGATTCGATCGTCGGTATCTTCATACCTAGTTCAATCCGGTTACCGGAAAGTCTCTTTACTCGTTCTATAATACATCATCCCGCAACTAACTCATTAGTCACATTGCTTGCAAGGCTTATTTTGATGTGCATTACCGGGAGGGCCCAGAGATACCTCTCCGATACTCGGAGTAAAAAATCCTAATCTCGATCTATGCCAACCCAACAAATACCTTCAAAGATACCTGTAGAGCATCTTTATAATTAATCACCTAGTTACGTTGTGACGTTTGATAGCACACAAGGTATTCCTCCGGTATCCGGGAGTTGCATAATCTCATAGTCAAAGAAATATGTATATGTCATGAAGAAAGCAATAGCAATAAAACTTAACGATTATTATGCTAAGCTAACGGATGGGTCTTGTCCATCACATCATTCTCCTAATGATGTGATCATGTTCATCAAATGACAACACATGTCTATGGTTAGGAAACTTAACCATCTTTGATTAACGAGCTAGTCTAGTAGAGGCTTACTAGGGACACTGTGTTTTGTCTATGTATCCACACATGTATCAAGTTTCTGGTTAATACAATTCTAGCATGAATAACAAACATTTATCATGATATAAGGAAATATAAATAACAACTTTATTATTGCCTCTAGGACATATTTCTTGCAGTCTCCCACTTGCACTCGAGTCAATAATCTAGTTCACATCGCCATGTGATTTAACGCCAATAGTTCACATCTTTATGTGATTAACACCCATAGTTCACATCGCCATGTGACCAATACTCAAAGGGTTTACTAGAGTCAATAATCTACTTCACATCGCTATGTGATTAACACCCAAAGAGTGCTAAGGTGTGATCATGTTTTCCTTGTGAGATAACACTAGTAGAAAAAGAGCCTTTAGTCCCGGTTCATAAGGGCCTTTAGTCCCGGTTCTGGAACCGGGACTAAAGGGTCGTTACTAAAGCCCCCCCCCTTTAGTCCTGGTTCTTACACGAACCGGGACTAAAGGCCCTCCACGTGGCCGCTGCCTGGAGGTCCACCTTTAGTCCCGGTTGGTAACACGAACCGGTACTAAAGGAAATTTTATGATTTTTTTTTGAATTTTTTTTTTTGAAATTTTTTTTGATTTTCAAATTTCTGAATTATTTTAACCTCTAATCTCTAATCACCCCTCATCACTGCTCAATTTAACCTCTAATCTCTAATCACCCCTCATCATTCCAAACCATCTAACTTCCCGGACGGTCACCCATCCTCTCACTACTCCAGCCTGAGCACGCTTAACTTCCGGGTTCTATTCTCCCTCGTTTCCAAGTCTGCACTTGTTGTTTTCCTGACAATAGTAAGATGTCAATCCTATTAACCCTTAGGATTTAGCTTGAGCATGAAGTCACACATTTCACTGTTTGAGTTTGAAACTATTGTTCTAAAAAACAATAATTATTTAGTAACACTAATATTTCTTGAATAAGTAGTTTGACCATGGTTTGACCATATTTGACCATAGTTTGACCAGATTTTACCAAAATTCAAAAAAACTGAAATAATTATTTCGTAACACTAATATTTCTTGAATAATTAGTTTGACCATTGTATGACCACAGTTTGACCACAGTTTGACCAGATTTGACCAAAATTCAAAAAACTAAAATAATTATTTAGTAACACTAATATTCTTGAATAATTATTTAGTAACACTAATACTTCTTGAATGAGTAGTTTGACCAGATTTAACAAAAATCAAAAAAAACTGAAATTTGAGCATAAAATTTTTCCTTTTAGAATTTGAGGATTCTAAAATTTTGCAAACAGGCCGTAGGCGGTCAAAATCGGATGCGGATTTTCGTGCTGAACATTTTGATATATTATACGTTTTTTCTGACATCGTATGCAAAAGTTATAGCCGTTTTACATTTTCCCTACACTTTTTGCAAAACATGTCCAAATTTAAGTTTTTAAATTTTCCTAACTAGTACATGTAGTAACATAACTACATCTGGAAGGATTTTAATTTTTGAAGTTTTTATCATTTTCTTTTGCTTTTTACAAAACTGAAAAGGCGATCCACAAGGGGGAGTAGAGTTTGAAAATGGGACCTTTAGTACCGGTTCGTGCCACGAACCGGTACTAATGCCTCAAACCCCATTAGTACCGGTTGGTGCCACGAACCGGTACTAATGGGCATCGCACCCTTTAGTCCCGGTTCGTGGCACCAACGGGGACCAAAGGTCCCATTTGAACCGGGACTAATGCCTGTACGGTGCCCTAGCCGCTCGAACCGGTACTAATGCTCACATTAGTCCCGGTTCGTAATGCAACCGGGATTAATGCTCTTTTCTGGCCGAACCAAAGCCCTGTTTTCTACTAGTGTAAGTTTAGTCAACGGGTCTGTCACATTCAGATCCGTATGTATTTTGCAAATTTCTATGTCTACAATGTTCTGCATGAGCTACTCTAGCTAATTGCTCCCACTTTCAATATGTATCCAGATTGAGACTCAGAGTCATCCAGATCAGTGTCAAAGCTTGCATCGACATAACCCTTTACGACGATCTCTTTGTCACCTCCATAACTGAGAAACATTTCCTTAGTCGTCTTTAGGTACTTAAGGATAATTTTGACCGTTGTCCAATGATCTACTCCTAGATCACTATTGTACCCTCTTGCTAAATTCATGGCAAGGTACACAATAGGTCTGGTATACAGCATGGCATACTTTATAGAACCTATGGCTGAGGCATAGGAAATGACTTTCAGTCTCTCTCTATATTCTGCTGTGGTCGGGCTTTGAGTCTTACTCAACTTCATACCTTATAACTCAGGCAAGAACTCCTTCTTTGACTGATCCATTGTGAACTCCTTCAAAATCTTATCAAGGTATGTACTCGTCAAAAGTCTTATCAAGCGCCGTGATCTATCTCTATAGATCTTGATGCCCAATATGTAAGTAGCTTCACCGAGGTCTTTCTTTGAAAAATTCCTTTCAAATACTCCTTTATGCTTTCCAGAAAATTCTACATCATCTCCGATCAACAATATGTCATTCACATATAGTTATCAGAAAGGTTGTAGTGCTCCCACTCACTTTCTTGTAAATACAGGCTTCATCGCAAGTCTGTATAAAACTATATGCTTTGATCAACTCATCAAAGTGTATATTCCAACTCCGAGATGCTTGCACCAGTCCATAGATGGATCGCTGGAGCTTGCACAGTTTGTTAGCACTTTTAGGATTAACAAAACCTTCTGGTTGCATCATATACAACTTTTCTTTAATAAATCCATTAAGGAATGCAGTTTTGACATCCATTTGCCAGATTTCATAAAATGCGGCAATTTCTAACATGATTCAGACAGACTTTAAGCATCGATACGAGTGAGAAAATCTCATCATAGTCAAACCTTGAACTTGTCAAAAACCTTTTTTGACAAGTCGAGCTTCGTAGATAGTACCACTACTATCAGCATATGTCTTCCTCTTGAAGATCCATTTATTCTCAATGGCTTGCCGATCATTGGGTAAGTCCACCAAAGTCCACACTTTGTTCTCATACATGGATCCTATCTCAGATTTCATGGCCTCAAGCATTTTATCGGAATCTGGGTTCATCATCGCTTCCAGAATAGGATTACCGTACCACTCTGGTGCGGAACGTGCTCTGGTTGACCTATGATGTTCGGTAGTAAGTTGATCTGAAGTTTCATGATCGTTATCATTAGCTTCCTCTCTAGTTGGTGTAGGCATCTCGGGAACTGTTTTCTGTGATGAGCTACTTTCCAATTCGAGAGAAGGTACAATTACCTCATCAAGTTCTACTTTCCTCCCACTCACTTCTTTTGAGAGAAACTCCTTCTTTAGAAAGGATTCATTCTTAGCAACAAAGATCTTTCCTTCAGATCAGTGATAGAAGGTGTACCCAACAGTTTCTTTTAGGTATCCTATGAAGACGCACTTCTCTGATTTGGGTTCGAGCTTATCAGGCTGAAGCTTTTTCACAGAAGCATCGCAACCCCAAACTTTAAGAAACGACAGCTTAGGTTTCTTGCCAAACCATAGTTCATACGGTGTCGTCTCAACAGATTTAGATGGTGCCCTATTTAACGTGAATGCAGTTGTCTCTAATGCATAACCCCAAAACGATAGTGGTAAATCGGTAAGAGACATCATAGATCGCACCATATCTAATAAAGTACGGTTACGACGTTCGGACACACCATTACGCTGTGATGTTCCAGGTGGCGTGAGTTGTGAAACTATTCCACGTTGTTTTAAATGAAGGCCAAACTCATAACTCAAATATTCGCCTCCCCGATCAGATCGTAGAAACTTTATTTTCTTGTTACGATGATTCTCCACTTCACTTTGAAATTCTTTGAACTTTTAAAATGTTTCAGACTTGTGTTTCATCAAGTAGATATACCCATATCTGCTGAAATCATCTATGAAGGTCAGAAATAACGATACCCGCCACGAGCTTCAACACTCATCGGACCGCATACATCGGTATGTATTATTTCCAATAAGTCATTAGCTCGCTCCATTGTTCCGGAGAACGGAGTTTAGTCATCTTGCCCAAGAGACATGGTTCGCAAGTATCAAACGATTCATAATCAAGTGATTCCAAAAATCCATCCGTATGGGGTTTCTTCATGCGCTTTACACCAATATGACTTAAACGGCAGTGCCACAAATATGTTGCACTATCATTATCAACTTTGCATTTTTGGCATCAATATTATGAATATGTGTATCATCACGATCGAGATTCAATAAACCATTCACATTGGGTGTATGACCATAGATGGTTTTATTCATGTAAACAGAACAACAATTATTCTCTGACTTAAATGAATAACCATATAGCAATAAACATGATCCAATCATATTCATGCTCAATGCAAACACCAAATAACATTTATTTAGGTCCAACACTAATCCCGAAGGTAGAGGGAGTGTGCAATGTTGATCTTATCAACCTTGGAATCACTTCAAACACACATCGTCACCTCGCCCTTAACTAGTCTCTGTTCATTTTGCAACTCCTGTTTCGAGTTACTAATCTTAGCAACTGAACTGGTATCAAATACCCTGGGGTTACTATGAACACTAGTAAAGTACACATCAATAACATGTATATCAAATATACCTTTGTTCACTTTGCCATCCTTCCTATCCGCCAAGTATTTGGGGTAGTTCCGCTTCCAGTGATCATTCCCTTTGCAGTAGAAGCACTTATTTTCAGGCTCAGGTCTAGCTTTGGGCTTCTTCACGGGACTGGGAACTTGCTTGTCATTCTTCTTGAAGTTCCGTTTCTTTTCCTTTGCCCTTTTTCTTGAAACTAGTGGTCTTGTTAACCATCAACACTTTGATGCTCTTTCTTCATTTCAACCTTCGCCGATTTCAGCATCGCGAAGAGCTTGGGAATCGTTTTCGTCATCCCTTGCATATTATAGTTCATCACGAAGTTCTAGTAACTTGGTGATAGTGACTAGAGAACTCTGTCAATCACTATCTTATCTGGAAGATTAACTCCCACTTGATTCAAGCGATTATAGTAGCCAGACATTCTGAGCATATGCTCACTAGCTGAGCTATTCTCCTCCATCTTGTAGGCAAAGTACTTGTCAGAGGTCTCATACCTCTTAACACGGACATGAGTCTGAAATATCATTTTCAGCTTCTTGGAACATCTCATATGCTCCATGGCGTTCAAAACATTTTTGAAGTCCCGATTCTAAGTCGTGAAGCATGGTGCACTAAACTATCAAGTAGTCATCATACTGAGCTTGCAAAACGTTCATAACATCTGCATCTGCTCCTGCAACAGGTTCGTCACCTAGTGGTGCATCAAGGACATAATTCTTCTGTGCAGCGATGAGGATAATCCTCGGATCAAGGACACAGTCCGCATCATTGCTACTATCATCTTTCAACTTAGTTTTCTCTAGGAACATATCAAAAATAAAACAGGGGAGCTATACGCGAGCTATTGATCTACAACATAGATATGCAAATACTATCAGGACTAAGTTCATGATAAATTAAGTTCAATTAATCATATTACTTAAGAACTCCCACTTAGATAGACATCCCTCGAGTCATCTAAATGATTATGTGATCCAAATCAACTAAATTATGTCCGATCATCACGTGAGATGGAGTAGTCTTCAATGGTGAACATCTCTATGTTGATCATATCTACTATATGATTCACGTTCGACCTTTCGGTCTCCAGTGTTCCGAGGCCATGTCTTTACATGCTAGGCTCGTCAAGTTTAACCTGAGTATTCCGTGCAAAACTGTCTTGCACCCATTGTATGTGAACGTAGAGCTTATCACACCCGATCATCATGTGGTGTCTTGGCACGACGAACTGTCGCAACGGTGCATACTCAGGGAGAACACTTATACCTTGAAATTTTAGTGATGGATCATCTTATAATGCTACCGCCGTACTAAGCAAAATAAGATGCATAAAAGATAAACATCACATGCCATCAAAATATGTGACATGATATGGCCATCATCTTGTGCCTTTGATCTCCATCTTCAAAGCACCGTCATGATTTCCATCGTCACCGGCTTGACACCTTGATCTCCATCGTAGCGTCGTGGTCGTCTCACCAACTATTGCTTCTACAACTATCACTAACGCATAGTGATAAAGTAAAGCAATTACATGGCGTTTGCATTTCATACAATAAAGCGACAACCATAAGGCTCTTGCCAGTTGCCAATAACTTTTACAAAACATGATCATCTCATACAATAACGCATATATGACATCATGTCTTGACCATATCACATCACAACATGCCCTGCAAAAACAAGTTAGACGTCCTCTACTTTGTTGTTGCAAGTTTTACGTGGCTGCTACGGGCTTCTTGTAAGAACCGTTCTTACCTACGCATCAAAACCACAACGGTGATTTATCAAGTTTGTTGTTTTAACCTTCGACAAGGACTGGCCGTAGTCAAATTTGATTCAACTAAAGTAGGAGAAACAGACACTCGCCAGCCACCTTTATGCAAAACTAGTTGCATGTCTGTCGGTGGAACCGGTCTCATGAACGTGGTCATGTAAGGTTGGTCTGGGCTATCCAACAATACTGCCGAATCAAAATAAGACATTGGTGGTAAGCAGTATGACGATCATCGCCCACAACTCTTTGTGTTCTACTCATGCATATCATCTACGCATAGACCTGGCTCTGATGCCACTGTTGGGAAACGTAGCATGCAATTTCAAAAACTTTCCTACGCTCACGCAAGATCTATCAAGGATATGCATAGCAACGAGAGGGGAAGAGTGTGTCCACGTACCGTCGTAGACCGAAAGTAGAAGCGTTTGACAACGCGGTTGATGTAGTCGAACTTCTTCTCGTTCCGACCGATCAAGCACCGAACTTACGGCACCTCCGAGTTCTGCACATGTTCAGCTCGATGACGTCCCTCGAACTCTTGATCCAGCAAAGTGTCGAGGGAGAGTTCCATCAGCATGACGGCGTGGTGAAGGGGATGGTGAAGTGATCCTCGCATGGCTTCACCTAAGCACTACGTGAGTATGACCGGAGGCGTAAACTTTGGAGGGGGCGCCGCACACGGCTAGGAATCAATCTTGTGTGTTCTAGCGGTGCCCCCCCCCCTCATATATATAGGTTGGAGGGCAGGAGAGGCAGCCAAGGGGGTGCCCCAAGTAGGAGGAATCCTACTTGGGCGCCTCCCAATTCAGCCTCTCCCCTTCCATATTCATCCGGAGGAGGAAGGAAGGAGGAGGGAGGAGAGAAGGAAGGGGGAGGCCGAATCCCTCCCCTTCCTTTCCCTCTTCTCCTCTTTCCTCCCCCCTTATTTCGGCCTACAAGGGGCGCACCAGCCCCCTAGGGGCTGGTCTGTTCCCTTCTTGGCCCATTGGGCCCATGTAGTTTCCAGGGGATGCCCAGAACCCCTTCCGGTGACCCGATACGTACCCGGTACCCCCGGAACACTTCCGGTGTCCGAATAATATCGTCCTATATATGAATCTTTACTTATCAACCATTCCAAGACTCCTCGTCGTGTCCGTGATCTCATCCGGGACTCCGAACAACATTCGTTCACCAAATCACATAACTCATATAATACAAAATCGTCATCAAACATTAAGCGTGCCGACCCTACGGGTTCGAGAAGTATGTAGACATAACCGAGACACCTCTCCGGTCAATAAACAACAACGGAACCTGGATGCTCATATTGGTTCCTACATATTCTACGAAGATCTTTATCGGTCGTACCGCAATGACAACATATGTAATTCCCTTTGTAATCGGTATGTTACTTGCCCGAGATTCGATCGTCGGTATCTTCATACCTAGTTCAATCTCGTTACCGGCAAGTCTCTTTACTCGTTCTGTAATACATCATCTCGCAACTAACTCATTAGTCACATTGCTTGCAAGGCTTATTATGATGTGCATTGCCGAGAGGGCCCAGAGATACCTCTCTGATACTCGGAGTGACAAATCCTAATCTCGATCTATGCCAACCCAACAAACACCTTTGGAGATACCTGTAGAGCATCTTTATAATCACCCAGTTACGTTGTGACGTTTGATTGCACACAAGGTATTCCTCCGGTATCCGGGAGTTGCATAATCTCATAGCCAAAGGAATATGTATATGTCATGAAGAAAGCAATAGCAATAAAACTTAACGATCATTATGCTAAGCTAACGGATGGGTCTTGTCCATCACATCATTCTCCTAATGATGTGATTCCGTTCATCAAATGACAACACATGTCTATGGTTAGGAAACTTAATCATCTTTGATTAACGAGCTAGTCTGGTAGAGGCTTACTAAGGACACTGTGTTTTGTCTATGTATCCACACATGTATCAAGTTTTCGGTTAAAACAATTCTAGCATGAATAATAAACATTTATCATGATATAAGGAAATAGAAATAACAACTTTATTATTGCCTCTCGGGCATATTTCCTTCACATGTATCTGAGATTTCCTTTGAATCTCATATTAAATAACCAATACAATCATCACACAAAATATAAACTTAATTATGAACATGAAAAATATAATAATACATTTATTATTGCCTCTAGGGCATATTTCTAACAGGTGACACCGGTGGTGGGTGCATTGGATCTCGCGCCATCGTTCCCGCCAATGCCCCACCCCATTCGCGCCGCACGAGTGGTAGAACTTCTCCTTCAACGATAAGGAGAACGTCGTCAGCTCCCTCGCTCCCCACCCACTCCCCTATCGAGCCTGAGCCCAAGGACTAAATTGGGGTCAAGATCGAGCCCTCCACCCTCTAAGTGGAGGAACACCACCTTGAAAAAGGAGCGGAGCCATCAGCGCTTTGTGCCCCCTCCCCTAATGAGCTGGAGAAGAGGCAACAAATCGAGCTTGTTGCTCGTTGCTCGCCCCTCTGAGTAGGCCGAGCGACGACACGAGCTCGGCCGCCTGGACCGTTGGTGAACTGCTCAACTTCGACAAGGACTAGATGGCCTGGACGCCGTGCTCCGCCGCAATAGTATCTAGCTAGCAATGTTGCTTAACGACACTGCCTATCTTAGTTGCAAATGTCACTTAACGACATTCTAAATAGTTGCACATGCCACGTAATGATCTTTTAAGTTGCAAATTATGTGTAACTGTGACGAATTTGGTCCCCATTATAAGTACTATTTTGAATTTATTTTTTGTCTCTGGTTTACGTTTAGTCACCATAAGTGACTTAAAATGAAACTACAAATTTCAAACAAATGAAAAAAATGGAGGCTACACTTTACTAATTCTGCGTTCGACATAGGCCGGCAGCCTTCAAAAATAATGGAACGCGCTCCATATTGCATTTGGCCACTCTTGATTTTCCGACTCTACTGGAGTTTGCTCTTATCCCTACACTCCACGACTACTCAAGACCACCTAAAATGAGGATGAGCAAAGAAACAAGCAAACGAGCCGATGCACATCATGTCCCTGACAGCCGCAGGCCAGGGCCCCTTCCAATCAAGCACTCAAACTCTATGCAGCATAGCATTGTTTTTCTTGGTAACAAGCAAACTTCCGTCGTTGCGCCGCTGACGACGCAAGCTCAAGGGGAAGAGGGGATTTTGTTCCTCAGCGACACTCCAGTCCGGTCTCCGTGGAGGCAGGTCGGCCAGAATGTGGGAGGGGGCGATGAGAGTCTATGTCCCTCGATCTGAATTGAACGCCGCCGCCGGCTCGCCCGCCAGCGCCGCCGCGTGACGTGCGAACATGGGCTACGTAGATCCGATCCGAGTGCGTGTGGGTCAGGAGCCGCTCGGCCTCGCTGTCACGGGTGAGCCACGCCACACTACAGTGAACACATTGCATCGCTCTGCCTCCGTCTCTATTTTCTCTTTTTTCTTTGAGGAAGGTAGAGCAAGCGAGAAAACATCGCAGCCAGACTGCAGTAATCCGATCCATCCCTCTCTGCTGCTAGGGCTTGTTAGAGCATCTCCAGCCGCGCCCCCAACAGGCCCCCCAGGCGACTTTTTACGCGCTGGCATTGAAAAAACCTCCTAGTCGCGCCCCCAAGAAGCCGAAATTCGCCGGCTTGGCCCGTTTTTGGGCCCGGCGATCGCAGGCCGAACCGGGCGCACTACGGGGCGCTCGGGGGCTCCGGCGCAAGGGAGAAACACGCCTGGCCCACACTATCAGGCGAAAAGTCAAGCCATTCTTCCAGATTCGCCTCCCACCCCCCGCGCGCTCGGCCGCCACCCTACCGATCCCGGCGCCGCCCACCGCCCACCACCACTACATAGGCCATTCCCCGCCGGAAAAGAGAGGAGGTTTCGCCGCGGCAGCCTCTCCACCACCGTTCGGGCGATTTTTCCGGTGTTCCGGCCGCGCAGGGCGGTGTACCGGCAGGTGTGCACCCACCACGCTCGCAAGGTGTTCGGCGATTTGCCTGCTCGGCGATGGACTCGGCCGACAAGGAGGCGCTCGCCACGCTGCTGGAGAAGGAAGCCGATGCTGACGTCCAGGAAGAGGAACATCTCATGGTCCTCGGCGCCCTCGCCGGCCGGCTCACGAGCAATGAAAAGCCACGGCGAGGTGGCTCGGCGCCGGGGCGGATGAAAGCAAAGAACCGACATCGTCTGGAAGGCTACTGCATGCTCTAGTTCGCCGACGCTCCACTGCACAGCGACAAAGTATTTCGGCGCCGTAATCGGATGAGCCGAAAGCTTTTTCTCAGGATTGTGAATTCCATCCGGGAGTTCGACAACTACTTCAAGTGCAAGAAGGATTGCACCGGCAAACTTGGATTCACCTCAATCCAGAAGTGCACGACAGAGATGAGGATGCTTGCATACGGAGCTCCCGGTGATTCACTCGACGACTATGGGCGCATGGCCGAGTCCACGACCATTGAGTGTTTCTACAAGTTCTGCAGGGCAGTGGTGGCAGTGTTTGGACCGCAATACTTGTGAACACCCAATGCGGAAGACACTGCTCGGATCCTAGCACAGAATGCAGCAAGAGGATTTCCTGGGATGCTTGGAAGCATCGACTGCATGTATTGGAAATGGAAGAACTACCCATTTGCTTGGTAGGGGATGTACAAAGGCGGTTGCAGTGTGGTACTTGAGGCGGTGGCCACACAGGACCTCTGGATTTGGCACTCCTTCTTTGGTATGCCAGAAACTCACAGTGACATCAACGTGCTGCAGTGCTCCCCTGTCTTTGCGAAGCTTGTTGCAGGTCATTCTCCTCCGGTGAACTTCGAGGTCAATGGACGGCACTACAACAAGGGGTACTACCTAGCTGATGGCATCTATCCAAGATGGTCTACATTTGTGAAGACTATCTCAAACGCTGTGCCAGGAGGCAAGAAGTCCCACTTTACCAAGGTTCAGGAGGCTTGCAGGAAGGATGTCGAGCGGGCATTTGGTGTGCTCCAATCTCGATTTGCTGTTTTCCGGTACCCTGCTCAGACCTGGTCGAAAGATCAAATGTGGGAGATCATGACTTGTGTCATCTTGCACAATATGATCACTGAGAGCGAGCAGGAAGAGCCAATGTTTGACACTGAATCATACTACAGGCAGGGTCCTCTTGGCCAAGTTGATCACCAGCTACCGGCAACCTGGACTGCCTACCTCAATATGCGTCAGGAGATCCGAGACCAACAGGTGCATCAACAACTACAGCAGGATCTGGTGGAGCACCTATGAAGGATCAAGGGCGACGCCTAGCTCGACGTGCGATGAAATATGAGTTTTTATTTGTTGAACTATATAATTTGTATTGAACTATTTGTTGGTGAACTATTTGATTTCTATTGATTTTCTGTGATGAACTATGTGATAAAATATTACTTTTTTTAAGAAAAGGAGGATGACCCCCGGCCTCTGCATCTGGGCGATGCATGCGGCCACTTTATTAATTATTCTCACAAGACCTAACAAAGTCATACAACAGTAAGACTGAAGCCACCGTCTAAGCAACAAGTGTCGCTACACCTATCCAGTTGATGAAGGGGCGCTGATAGTCTGGGCCTAATACCAAACAGACATCGCAGCCAAGCCTAAACATCTAAGAATTGAGGTCCCAACCATGACGCCTGCCTGGTATGGGGCACCTACCAGTCCGGCGCACTCCTCGACCAGGACGCCTGTCGGGTATGGGGCCGCCGCAGCCACCTGCCATGAGTCCATCTTCAGAGCTGTACTGTTGCATCTACCGTGCCAGGTCTCTCAGCCATCAACGCCACCACGACGCCAGACATCGTCGTCCTCCTGCGCGAGTCCATCCTCCCACATCGAACTCCGAATCTGCACTGCGCCATGCCGTCCAGATCCGTCGCCATCAATGTATGGATGAAGCACCGCTCCACCAAAGAAGCCGTCCGCTGGTCCCGCGAAGCCGAGTGCACCTCCAAGAATGCCGCCCCCAAGGGGGTTACGACACATGATTGCCGCCAACATCCGATCAGCTGATCTAGGGTTTCCCCCGGAGGTATTGAGTGGAGTTGGGAGCTTCACCTCGATGATGCCTTCATGAAGGAAACGATGATAAGGGCATCGTCATCACCGTCTCCGGCCATCGACCGAAGATCAGGTTTTCACCCGGATCCGTCCCAAGAAATCCACCCAACAACCTGTGCACTGTCTCGACCGCCTTCAAAGCCCCAGATTCAGCCGCCTAGATCCGGCGACCAACCGCAGCAACAGTGCCACCGTGGGACCCCTGGCGCATCGGCCACTGCCTGAGTGTGCCACCACTGAAGCCTAGGAGGAGGGCTCCCACCCCGCCTCGCCAAGCCGCGAGAGCCGCCGAGAAGGATCCCGCGCGCTCGTCGCCGTCTCTGATCCGAACCAATCCATAGCAGATCGCCGTCACAGATCCGCCTTGGACAGGGACTGCACCACGCCATGCCGCCGCGGGAAGCCCGAGCTTCACTGGCCTCCACCCTCCAGGGCCGCCGCCCCGGGATCCAGACAGAACTTTGCCGCTGCCACCGGCCAAGTTCCGCCGCCGCCGACCGGCCAAGCCGCTGGTCACTGCATGACCATGCGAGCACAGCCAGCCGGCTGACCAACTCCGACGAAGAAGAAGGCCACCACCACCAAGCCTAGGGCCGGCGCCCCAGACATCCTCGTGTTGCAGATCAAGTTCAGGAGCAGTGCCCCGCCGACGGCGATTGAGATCGGTAGCATAACGAATTAGCCCGACATGAGTCAAGGCAAGATCCGTCGTTGCTGGTGCCGTCCTCCCCCGCCGCCGCCGCACCACTTCCATGTCGCCGCCGATCTGCGCCACCGCCGCCGATCTGGCCGGAGAGGAGCGCCGCCTCCCAACCAGATCAAGATCCGAGGAGAAACCGCCGCCGCCGCCACGCCACAAGGGCTTTGCCCTGTGACGCCCCGGGCGACGGCGGCGGAGGGGAGCGGAGGAGGGGCGAGGTTCTAGGAGGAGGGCGGGGGCCACGTCCGAATATGGGCCGATTCACGCCGATATCAGGCCATTTTTCGCCGAAAATGGGCCGAAAAGCGGCCACATTTGCGCCAAAAATGGGCCGATGTCGGCGCCTGGGGGCGACGGCTGGGTGCCCAACTGTCCCAGCGCCGATTATACCGCCGGCTCGCCCCCAGGCGGCGATTTTTATGCCTCCTGGGGAGCCAACGGCTGGAGATGCTCTTAGCTTGTGGTGCTAGTTAGGGCTGGTCCTGTGGTCCCGTGAGCCGTGATCGTGTCCGTCCATCTCAGCGCCACCAGCGTCCAATGACGGGAGGAACACATTCAAAGACGGGAGGCCGTGTGTCTCCTGCACAATGCACAGTCCAAAAACCCATTGATGGGCGTCCTCGCTGCGTCTCCTGACATCACGTGCTACTACTAGCTAGCTCGCCGTGTTACTAGAGGCACGTGGCGTCCCCGGTTCAGTCACGATCCTGTTGCGCAATTCCGCCGCTGCCACCTCCAGTTGTCGTTGGGTCACACCGGTCCTGTCTACTGATATTACAGTGGAGGGTTACCCTAAAAACACACGGTGCAGGACCTTTTCTGCTCCTAGAGAAGAAGAATCCCTCTGTCACAGCCCTGCAAACTGCATGAAAATCGTTGATCTTGCGACTCAATGACAACCCTTTTTGACGATGGGAGCCCCATGACTCTTACAGGGACACATTTGATACTCCTACTACATGTACTTGGAGCCTCCTGATGGATGGATCTAGCTAAGCTAACTTGGCGACCTACCAAGCAAGAGAGGACGCCATGCTTTTATTCTCCCAAGTAGAAAGGGGAAAGTTCCTTTTTAGCGCCACTTTTACGTACCACTTTGCAAGGACTTCTACTGTTGGAGAGTTATACATACTTGCGTGTATGGCGCGGCAAAATGATAACTCTCCCTGATGGTGGTACATGTTTTTTCAAAGTTTGGGGTGGTACATGGTACATGTAGATCTCCATTTCTTGCAAGTATTAGCTGACGATTGGGCCGTCGCTCCCACCGTTATGGCCTTATGGGTACTGCTTGATTACACCAAAACGACTTCTGAGTCCCATCCTTTGAGCCGGTGGTTCGTTAAACAAGTTGTTGGTTGAGTTATGGATACTGCTTGAACAATGATCTTCGTTTTCCTTTTTCTTGATATTTGAAGTGTTGCAGCAGGGTATGCTTTGCTAGATTGATTATAGGGATGGGGACGGCAAAGAAGGAAACATCACAAGGGAGGCCGGTCATATCACCCATGTGTTGCTGATGTGTTGGCAGTTAACGCACGTTGCGGCAAAATGGTATCTCAAGGAACTTTTATTTTATCGACACATATGTACGTGATGTGATATGTTTTTTTTTGGCAAAATATGTTGTTAAATTTGATACCAAATATGTGCATCTGAGATATCGAAGAAACAAAAAAAAAGGAAAATGTTGCTAGCAGAATTTGGATGGGACTGTTTTTTTCTTTCTTCTTTTTTTTGCGGGTTTTTTTCCTTTTTCTTTTTGAGGGATGGGGCTCTGTTTACAGTAAAACTCGCCTTTCTTTATTTTCTTGTTGTGTATAACTTATTTTGATTCTTAATGTTACAGCAAATACTACGCTTGTTTGAGCACATAGAGAGCACATACATACAATGTCACAAAAATGAAATTCGACCCTCATGTGGAGAAACAAAAACGAGATGTTTTGAATAGTATTAATTCAAACTGAATTATGAATTAGAACCATTGTCCATGAAAATTATTTTCATTTACCAATCTTTGTTCTTGATTAGGGTTTGAATTTTCACGACATCGTGGACCAATGTTGTGCACAAATTGAAACAAAAGAAAACCACTTAAAAAATTGTGGTTCATACGCACGAGTACACCGGTTGCACCACAAGTCCGGGGTGCACATGATATGCACTCGATGTCCTCGTTTCAAAACCGGACTGCCGATCGTACCGAAAAAGGCAGAATCGAAGACCCTAGCGGTTTCTTAAGATCCGTGTACCATCCCCACTATCGGACTGATGAAAACCCACTGAACCGGGCAGTTTTATTGCAGAAGTTAAACCCATGTCACCAACAAGGCTACGACAGTAGGGCAAAGCGCAAATGTAGCCCACTAGGCAACTCTTCATGACTCACTTGTTGTCCAATATAAGAAAACAATCTTTTCTACCTTCTTTTGAGTGGCCGTTACGGTCTTTAGAACCTGCTATGGTGATGTAGTTTGTAGGTGTTCCTTTTACTTACTACCGATTCAGTATAATTCTCAAACTCCGACGTGTGGCATACAACCGGAGGAAGAAGATGGCCAATATATGGTTTTCGATGTAGTTTTACTTTTGCTATTTTTATGGCTTGTTGTCTTCCCATGCTATTGACTATTATTTTTCCTGATAATTATCCATTGCTGTGTTTTCTAAGAAAAGTATGTAAAAGCTATTTCTAACCTGACGATTGAAGCGGCCAGCGAACCAGCAACATGCCTGTATGGTTCATTCATCGGTCTGATTTTTAAAATAATGTTGATGGCAGGGATATGACTTTTTCCAAATCATTCCACACTGAATATGTTTTGGCAAATTAAAGTCTGTGTATAGCTACAGGGTGGCCTATCATGGTAGTCCAATCTTTCACCTATCATGGTAGTGCAATCTTTCACCTATCATCTCACGTCGCATTTCCCTCCCTTTCTAGATCTCCTTATCCCTACACTCCCCCAACAAGTTAAGAACCCTAAAAGGAGCAAAGAAACAAGCAAACAAGCCCATGCAGATCATGTCCTTGAGAGCCACAGGCCAGGCTCCCCTCCAATCAAGCACACTCTCAAAGTCTCAAACACTATACAATATTGTTTTCCTTGCTAGTATATAAAACCACCAAACTCCAATAAGTTGGTGCGCTCAAAGTGGTGGTGCCTCATGTGGCGACAAAGTGCTAATCTAACGGCATCTAGTCTAGTATAAAACTGATAAACAATGTACTTGGGGTGGATAACTGGACCATCTCTCGGCTACTGTTTTTTCAGATGAAACGGATCAAGCCAAAGCCGAGAGAGAGAGAGAGAGAGAGAGAGAGAGAGAGAGAGAGAGAGAGAGAGAGAGAGAGAGAGAGAGAGAGAGAGAGAGAGAGCGTGCTATGTGTGCAGTTGAGACGTATCTTTGGGGATTGGGGCATCGAGATTAAAGGAGTGTTAGAATAACGTGTGGTAGTGACGAATCGAAAAAAGAGAAAAATATATTCAACACATTTAGAATTTCCTTTGTGGCAAACATTAAAGAATGTTTGGAGTGCTTGCAAAGTTTCATCATGGAATCCCATTCGTGAAAATCATGGGAAAAAAAGTAAAATCAGAGCTCCAAAATACATTTGAAAGTATCATTTTCAGAGCATCAATTTTTTTGCCACTACTTCCATGAATGTAATTTCATGATGAAACTTTGCAAACACCCAAAACATTCCTTAATGTTTGCCATAAAAAAATCAGAATTTTTTATTTTCTTTTACCCTTTTTGAGTTTACTATTCATCCAGTAGCTATGAGTTTGGGACCGGATACTCCCCATCCATGCAAGCGTGAAAGTACCTTTGAGAGATTTTTTTTGTTATGGAGACAGAGTTATTTTCTCTAGTATAGAGTCAGAATTGCATGGTCCATGCTTATCCTATAGAATTAAATACACACGTTTGTTTTACAAAGGGAAATATATTAATATCAAGATGATATTGCTTACACCCAGCGTCTACAATAACACAATATGTCGAGATGCACACAACAAGAAAGGAGTAGACGACCGGAAAAAATGATCCTAAATTCACGGAAGGGTTAATTGTCCTCCCCCTTCCCATTGAGAGCGCTAACAGTGGATGCCGATGCGCCGAACTCTACCATCACCTAGCCCCTTCGGTGCCTATATGAATGGGGAGGAAGCAGAGCTTGTGGTAGTAGTGATCCCTTCTCCTCCGCATCAAGAGATGTGGCGGTGGCAGTGGCGGCGGCCGATGCGCCAACCTTCTTCTACTTGCCGCATTGGTTGGTGGTATGTTGGGCGGTGTAGGAAGGGAGTTGTGGCTCCCTTGTCCTACTCTCCCTTGTTGTCACATTGGTGGCAGTAGGGAAGGGGCGGAGGTGGAGTGTAATGTGGCAGAGCTCCTTGTCGTCGTCTGCTCCTTGTCCTCGCATGTTCTTAACTTTCGGTACCCTGCTTAATAGTAATTAATAAGAACTAGATGATACCTTGCACGTTGTTGCGGAAATGTTTTTGCAATATATTCAGTGAGGATTGGTTGTATGAAACATGAATATGTAGAGTAATAATATCAGAACTAAAACTAAAAAAATGATTTGTGGTGTTTTGTTAGCTTTTTATTATGCATGGTTGCATGTTGTGGTGGGTCTTTCTCCATGCATATTGAATGATGAGGTGGTATACTTGCATGTTAAGAGAAATAGGTTAGTGGGGGCTAGCTATTTATATATAGAAGATAGATGTATGCAGCACCATATAACATACTAGGAGCAACGCATAAAACATAAAGACTCTCGAAGGAGCAACGCATCTTCTTTTTGTAACAACACACTAGGAAACATAAAACATGAAGACTCTCGAAGTTTCAACCTCCTTTAAAAAACATAAAGAAGGAAAAATAGAGAAAGCCGACGCGGCCAACGACTTACAACATACTAGGAGCAACGCATCTTCTTTCTGTAACAACACACGGATATTATTCTTTTGAATGTTGGGAGTTGATCCGCCAAATTCATTGATCAGATTATGAAAAAGACTCTCGAAAAACAATGCCTCCAAGAAAGTAACAATCGTGCAAGCGTCACCCAGTGGCGGTGGCAGGGGGTGGCCAACAGGGGTCCTTCCTAACATCATGATTTTCCTGCTACAATGCATATGAACAGTGGTAACTTCTTTGTTGTTCATTGCAACCGGCCCCTCAACATTATATTTTAAGCATCCCTGGCTTCGCCAGTGCCGTCACCGTCGTCGGAGGACCCAACCACTACATGCTAGTAGATCCTAATTTTTTACTTCGTCGAAAAATGTTCGAATATATAGACTCCAAAATAGTGCCCTCAACAAAAAAATGATGTGTAAAACACCGTCATTATCGGTGCATCATCGAAGAACAAACATAGTGTTTTCATTTCGAATCTCGAGACACGGTGCTGAAAGATAGAAAGAGCGGCACTGAACCTTCTTTTTCTATTTGCGAAAAAGAGCACCACTAAACCGAAGTACAGTACAATCACCCCTTGTGAAGAAGACGAAGCCGTAGAGAAATTGGCACGCGCTTTGATTACGAAAATTTGAAATCTAAATACGACGTCGGAAGGGGAGACCTTTGTGTCTCGTGCGCAATGCACAGCGGGAAGCTTCTCTCAGAAAAGAAAAAGGGAAAAAAAATGCACAGCGGGAAGCAGTGATACACTCGCGTCACATGGTCCCCGTGTCGCTGGAGGCACGTGGGCTCCGTTCCCGTCCAGTCACGATCCTGTAAAACGCAATTCGACCGCTCCAGACTCCAGTTGTCTGTTAGGTCACGCGGGAGGGAAGGGAAACTTCAAAACGCAATGATTCTCTCACCGTTTCGAGAAAAAAAAGATTCTCTCGCACCCCTGCAAACTGCGTGAGAATTGGATTGCCCATCATCGAATCCAATGATTCTTTTTTTTTCGAAACGGAAATCCAATGATTCTTGCAGGTGCAGTATCTTCGATACTACTACTACGTGTACTTGGAGCGTGTGATGATCCCAGATGGATGGATCGATCTAGCTAGCAAACTTGACGGCCTACCAAGCAAGAGAGGCTTTTATTTTCCTCCGGCAGAAAGGTTGAAGTAACTTTTAGCGGTTCGGCGATCGAGCACGTAATTCGCAAGGACTTCTACTGTTTAACAGTTACATGGTATATTTCCCCAAGAAAAAAAAAGACAGTTACATATATTAGCAGCAAAGGCATCATGTAGATCTCCATTTCTTGCAAGTTTTAGCCGATGATTGGGCCACTCCCATGGCATCATGTCAAATTGACGCGCCACCGATTAGTTAGCATCCAGATCATTGCCTACCCCATCCATAGGCAACATAGCCTCATAGACACGAGTGTAGCATTTTATCCTCCAAATGCACTTATTACTCTAGCGTTACGACTTCCTTCGGTTGTTTTCATAGGTTGAGCATAGATTTTCAGGTCTCTTATTCAAATTTATAAAATATGTATAATATGTTATAAAAATAATTATTTAGAGAACCATTCAATTATAAATCTAAATATATATTTTTGGCATGTAATAAATTTTGCTTATCGAATTAAAGACCTAAAATCCGTGCCCAACTTTTAACTCCAACCGGAGGAAGTAATAGAGTTGGCGAAAGTGATCAGGTTATTATGTCTGAAGAACCACACAAAGTAAAATGGGTTCTCACTGTTTCTGGGTCTTTTCTGTTAAATCCTTGTACCAATGTCTTATTGCACGACAAGTTGTTTTCCCGTTCTTATGGAAAATGAAGATATCTCTGAAAGTTGAGCCTTTTTTCTTGGTTAGACATCAAGAAGAGCCGCGGGAAAAGATAATTCAAGTAGAAAAATGTTCGGAGGATAGTAAGAAATGTGAGGTTTGACAATGATGAAAGCATTGATCACTTATTCCCCCCCGCTCCATACCTAGCCCCCCATCCCCACCCCCCCCCCCCCCCCACCCCCCGCGGCATATTTTCATTTCTGCTAGAATTTGCTGCCTAGCTATACTGGCAAAGATAGAGCTGTAATTTATGTGTTGTACTGTTGGTCTTTTTTGTAGTCTGGAGAACAAAAAAGAAGTATTGTTTTCAAGGGATTCCTATTGGCAACCCAACAATTTTCATTTTCTCTCTGGGCTCTCTGCTGGCTCACTGATCGTACTAGAAAAGAGGAATACAAAGCATGCTACGACTGGTATCTACGAAGACTTCAAGCGTGGGCACTACTGGGGCTGATAGTAAAAAGCCTATGTGCTTCTAGCTATTCATAAAAGTGACTTTTTGTGTAGTTATCTCTTTTGGTAGATTGCAAGGCACTTGTTGTCGAGGCGATTCAGTTTCCTTCTATTTTGGTGCTTGTGGGCTTGATAGATGGTTGTCTGCCATATGGCTTGTTCTAGTTCTAGCACCTGATGTGGTTGTATACCTAGGTGTTTGCATTGTCGCTCCTTACTTCGTATGACTCCATTTTGAAAATGGGGGCCAAGAGGCCCCTCTTATCGAAAAATAGAGTCGGCAACTTTTTTGTTAGCCTTCAAGATTTGAACTATGTCGATAATCCGAGGATGAGATTTGGAAACCAATGGTTCTCATTGGATTATCCTAGAGCTATACAAACCTGTTCACCTCTGATTTCTTGATAACTGCTATCAGTTTCACTCATGCCACATGGTTGTTCCTTCAAATGTGTTTGTGGACATGCTCCATTGGCAATCATCGGCAAGGACCAACACTTATGACATAAATAAGTGAGGGCAAAATACAGGACTATGAAACAAGTGAGTAAAAGCCATGTGCGGTCTCTGACATCGGGTAATTTTTTAAGCGATGTTGGACGATGCTGAAAACGTTTCCTTTTGTTCAGATGATTGAATCAACAAATATTAATGTATATTTGCAAGGTGTATCTTGGATAATTTGGGTTCTACGAACCAACTTCACAAAATAAATTAGACCCAAGCAACTTAAAGTTCCCAACATTTCGATAGCGCAAAGTCGTTTATACAAGTCCTTGATACTTCTTCAACAATGTTTTTTCTTTTCTTAATATTGCAACGTTGTTGCCTCGTATGGTATATATTGTTAGATTGATCAATGAGATGGGGACGGTAAAGAAGGGAACATCACATAAGATATCACAAGGGGGCCAATTATATATCCCATGTGTGATGGTGTGCTAGCGAGTAGTAGTTGCACATCACGCCAAAATAATATCGCAAGAAACTTTAGTTTCATCGATGCGTATGTACGCAATATGTTATAGTACTTCAATAGCATTATTTGCAGTTGTGATATGACAACAAAAGAAACAAGAGTGAAATATAGTTTACTACTGTTTACAAGCGGATACCATATATTTTATTCTAAATGTTACGGCACATGCATGTGTTTGAGCACATCTTTTTGAAGAACAGTTCCGTTTGAGCACACACAGAGCACAAACATGCACCATGTCACAAAAAGTTAAATTGCACTTGCCTCTCGAGAAACAAGAAGAAGAAATCAGACCCATTAATTGTAATTGAATATATAAATTTTTACAAGGACTTCTACTGTTCGACAGTTACATATATTTCCCTGAAAAACAAAGACAATTACATATATTGCGCAGCAAAGGCATCATGTAGATCTCCGTTTGTTGCAAGTTTTAGCTGATGATTGGGCCACTCCAACGCGTCAGTTCGTCATGTTAAATTGACGCGCCACCGGTTAGTTAGCATCCAGATCATTGCCTACCCCATCCATAGGCAACATAGCCGTGTAGGCACGAGTGTAGCGTTTTATCCTCTAAATGCACTTATTACTCTAGTATTACGACTTCCTTCGGTTGTTTTCATAGGTTGATCGAGCATAGATTTTTAGCTTTCCAAATTTAGAAAATATGTATAATATGTTCTAAAAATAATTATTTAGAAAATTAATTCAATTGCAAATCTAAATATATATTTTGGCATGTAATAATTTTGCTTATCAAATAAAGACCTAAAATCCGTGCCCAACTTATAAATCCAACCAGAGGAAGAAATAGAGTTGGCGAAAGTGATCAGGTTATTCTGTTCGAAGAACCAGACAATAAAATGGTTTCTCACTACTTCCGGGTATTTTCTATTAAATCCTTGTACCAATGTCTTGTTGTACAACAAGTTGTTTTCCCATTCTTAAGGGAAACAAAGATATCTCAGAAAGTTGAGCCTTTTTTCTTGGTTAGTTATCAAGAAGAGGGCCCTGGTCAAAGATAGTTCGAGTAGAAAAGATTTGGAGGATAGTAAGAAATATAAGGTTTGACAATGATGAAAGCATTGCTCGCTTATTTTCCCTTGCTACATACCTAGCCCCCCCCCCCCGGCATATTTTCATTTCTGCTAGAATGTTTTGCCTAGCTATACTAGCAAAGATAGAGCTGTACTCTATGTTCATTATGTTGGTCTTTTTTGTAGTCTGGAAAACAAGGAAAAAGTATTGTTTTCAAGGGATTCCTCTTGGCGACCCAACAATTTTCATTTCTCTCTGGGCTCTCTGCTGGCTCATTGATCGTCCTAGAAAAGATAAATACAAAGCATGCTATAGTATCTAGGAGGCTTGCTTAGGTGACACACAAAGACTTCAGGCGTGGGCACTACTAGGGCCATAGTAAAAAGCCTATGTGCTTCCATCTATTCATAAAAAATGACCTTTTTGTGTAGTTGTCTCTTTTGGTAGACTGCAAGGAACTTGTTGTCGAGGCGATTCAGTTTCCTTCTATTTTGGTGCTTGCGGGCTTGATAGATGGTTGTGTGCCATATGGCTGGTTCTAGTTCTACCACCCCTATGATTTGGTTGTATACCTAGGTGTGCATTGTTGCTCCTTACTTCGTATGACTCCATTTTGAAAATGGGGGCCAAGAGGCCCCTCCCCCTCTTATCGAAAAATAGAGTCGACAAATTTTTTTGTTAGCCTTGAAGATTTGAACTATGTCGATAATCCGAGGATGGGATTTGGAAACCAAAATGGTTCTCATTGGATTGTCCCAGAGCTCTACAGACCTGATCACCTCTGATTTCTTGATAACTGCCATCATTTTCACTCATACCACATGATTGTTCCTTCAAATGTGTTTGCGGACATGCTCCATTGGCAATCATCGGCAAGGACCAACACTTATGACAAAAAAAGTGAGGGAAAAATACGGGACTATGAAACAAGTGAGTAAAAGCCATGTGCGGTCTCTGACATCGGGTACTTTTGAAGCGACGTTGGCCGATGCTGAAAATATTTCCTTTTGTTCACATGATTGAATCCACAAATATTAATGTATATTTGCAAGGTGTAGCTCAGATAATTTGGGTTCTAGAAACCAACTTCACAAAATATATTAGACCCAAGCAATTTAAAGTTTCAACATTTCGATAGCGCAAAGTCATTTAGACAAGTCCTGGATACTACTTCAATAATGTTGTTTTTTTCTTAATATTGCAGTTGTAGCCTCGTATGGTATATATTGCCGGATTGATCAATGGGATGGGAACGGTCAAGAAAGGAACATCACATACGCAATCACAAGGGGGGGGGGGGCAATTATATCTCCCATGTGTGATGGTGTGCTAGCAAGTAGTAGCCGCACATCACGCCAAAATAATATCGCAAGAAACTTTAGTTTCATCGATGCGTATGTAGGCAAGATGTTATAATACTTCAATAGCATTATTTGCAGTTGTGATATAACAACAAAACAAACAAGAGCCGAATATAGTTGACTACATTTTACAAGCGGATACCATATATTTTATTCTAAATGTTACGGCACATGCATGTGTTTTGAGCACATCTTTTTGAAGAACAGTAACGTTTGAGCACATAGAGAGCACAAACATGCACCATGTCACAGAAATTTAAATTACACTTGCCTCTCGAGAAAAAATAAATCAGACCCATTAATTGTAACTGAACATATAAATTTTTACAAGGACTTCTACTGTTCGACAGTTACATATATTTCCCTAAAAAAAGACAGTTACATATATTGCGCAGCAAAGGCATCATGTAGATCTCCATTTATTGCATTAGCGGATGATTAGGCAAGTCCCACGCGTCAATTCTTCATTTCAAATTGACGCGCCACCGATTAGTTAGCATCCAGATTATTGCCTACCCTGTCCATAGGCAACATAGCCTCGTAGGCATGAGTGTAGCGTTTTATCCTCCAAATGCACTTATTACTCTAGCATTACGACTTCCTTCAGTTGTTTTCATAGGTTGAGCTTAGATTTCTTAGGTCACCTATTCAATTTAGAAAAATATGTGTAATATGTTATAAAAATAATTATTTAGAAAATTCATTCAATTGTAAATCTAAATATATTTTTTGGCATGTATTAAATTTTGCTTGTCAAATAAAGACCTAAAATCCGTGCCCAACTTATAAATTCAACCGGAGGAAGTAATAGAGTTGACGAAAGTGATCAGGTTATTCTGTCCGAAGAGCCAGACAAAGTAAAATGGCTTCTCACTGCTTCTAGGTCTTTTCTATTAAATCCTTGTGCCAATGTCTTGTTGCATGACAAGTTGTTTTACCGGTCTTATGGAAAATGACGATATCTCTCGAAGTTGAGCCTTTTTTCTTGGTTTGTCATCAAGAAGAGGGCTCTGTGCAAAGATAATTTGAATAGAAAATGTTTGGAGGATAGTAAGAAATGTGAGGTTTGACAATGATGAAAGCATTAATCACTTATTTCCCTCCGCTCCTTACTTAGGCTCTTCTGGAAAGTTGTGCCCCCTCCCCCAACATATTTTCATTTTTGCAAAAAATGGTTTCTTTTCTGTATGATTTGGAAAACAAGAAAGAAGTCATGTTTTCAAGGGATTCCTCTTGCTGAACCGACAAATGTCATTTTCTCTCTGGGCTGTCTGCTTGCTCGTTGATCGTCCTAGAAAATAGGAATACAAAGCATGCTACGACTAATGTCTATGAGGCTTGCTCAGGTGACACACAAAGATTTCAAGCGTGGGCACGACTGGGGCCGATAGTACAAGCCAATGTGTTTCTAGCTATTTCATAAAAATGACCTTTTTGCAGTTATCTCTTTTGGTAGCTAGACTGCAAGGAACTTGTTGTTGATGTGATTCGGTCCCTTATTTTTTTCGTGCTTGCAGGCTTGATAGATGGTTGTGTGCCATATGGTTGGTTCTAGTTCTAGCACCCCTATGATGTGGTTGTATACCAAGGTGTTTGCACTCCTTACTTCGTATGACTTCATTTTGGAAATGGGAGCCAAGAGGCCCCTGTTATCGAAAAATAGAGTCGGCAATTTTTTGTTAGCCTTGAAGATTTGAACTGTGTCAATAATCTGAGGAGGATTGGATTCGGAAACCAAAATGGTTCTCGTTGGATTGTCCTAGAGCACTATGGACCTAATCACTTCTGACTTCTTGATAACTGCCATCAGTTTCACTCATACGACATGGTTGTTCCTTCAAATGTGTTTTTTTTTTGAATTTTCACAGGGGGGGATTTTCCCAGCTGAATTTTCCATATATCAGGGGCCAAACGCCAAATGCGTTTGTGGACATGCTTGGTTGGCAATCATCGGCAAGGACCAACACTTATGACAGAAATAAGTGAGGGCAAAATACAGGACTATGAAACAAGGGAGTAAAAGCCATGTGCGGTCTCTAGCATCGGGTAATTTTGAAGCGATGTTTGTCGATGCTGAAAACATTTCCTCTTGTTCACACGATTGAATCAACAGATATTAATGTATATATGCAAGGCATAGCTTGGATAATTTGGGTTCTACAAACCAGCTTGACAAAAGAAATTAGACCCAAGCAACTTAAAGTTCCCAACATTTTGATAGCGCAAATTCGTTTATACAAGTCGTGGATACAACTTCAATTTTTTTTTCTTTTCTTGATATTGCAGCGTTGTATTCTCGTATGGTATATATTGCTAGAAAGATCAATGGGATGGGGACGGTAAAGAAGGGAACATCACATAAGCAATCACAAGGGGCACAATTATATCTCCCATGTGTGATGGTGTGGTAGCAAGTAGCAGTTGCACATCAAGCCAAAATAATATCGCAAGAAACTTTGATTTCATCGATGCGTAGGTAAGCAATATGTTTTTCTTTTGAGATAGCAAACCGCTCATGACAGACGGTATGTACACAATAGGTTACAACACTTCAATAGCATTATATGCACTTTGTGATGTAAAAAAAAGAGTGGAATATAGTTGACTACTGTTAACAAGCACATACAATATATTTTATTCTAAATGTTATGACACATACATGTGCTTGAGCACATCTTTTCGAAAAACAATTGTGTTTGAGCACATAGAGAGCACAAACATGCACCATGCCACAACCATGCGCACCAGCACATTAGTTGCACCACGAGTCCGAGTGCATGCACAGGATACACCCTCAATGGTAGCAGTAGAAAGTTTTCCAACCAACCAATCCACAACCTGATATGTCTTGGCAAATTAAAGGCTCCCTACAGCTACAAGGTGGCCCATCATGGTAGCACAATCTTTCACCTATCATGGTAGTGCAATTTTTCACCTATCATCTCACATCCCATTACTCTTACATTTCCTTTCTAGATCTCCTTATCCCTACACTCCACCACAACTCAAGATCACCTAAAAGAAGCAAACAAACAAGCAAACGAGCCCATGCACATCATGTCCCCGAGGAGCCACAAGCCAGGCTCCCTTCCAATCAAGCACATTCAAACGCTATACTGCAATATATAGCATTGTTTTTCTTGTTACAGTTTACAAATAATGTTCCATGACGTGGAGTGTATGAAGCCACCAAACTCCCAAGTTGGCGCGCATGATGCAGCTAGTGTGGCGACAAAATGCTAATCTAACGGCATACAGTAATATATAAAATTGATCAGCGATGTACCTGTCGCGGATAATTGGACCATCTCCCGGCTACTGTTTTTTTTCAGACCAAACGGATCAGGCCAAAAGCCTGGATAGAGGGGGCGTATCTTGGGGAGATTAAAGTAGTGTTAAAATAATGGGCGCAAGTGCAAGTTTGCTCAGGGAATAAGTATCTTTTTTCCATGCAGTCAGAGTTGTGCTGTGTGGTCTACACTCTTCCCAGAATTTAAAAGTACACACGGTTACTTTAGAGTTTATTTAGTTGGTGCATAGTGCTCTCTGCCTCCTACGTACACGAAGGGAGTTTATATGCACAAAAATGAAAGGAGTTTTGAGGGCATGGACTAGTTTCGCTGTGAATTGTACAGCCCGCATGCATGTCACAAGCTCGTCATGCTAACCGCCTGAGCTGAGCTCCGTGGCAACCCAGGTTTGAACACGTGATCACCATTGTCAATCAAGGAGAGAAACTAGGCTTGCCTTCTAAACTGCCGTCGCCTCCTCGTCATGCCTACCGCCTAGGATGTTGAAACCACGTATGTCTCTCAACATCAAGAGCATCAAACTATTAAAGAGGCTTGATTTACACGTCATAAAACAAACTATTAAAGTGGCTTGATTTACACGTCATAAAACGGCGCTAACCCGCCATGAAGCGATGCTTAGTTAACCACGAATCGGATGTCAACAATTATCCCTCTGGCACGTGGGTCACATGCCCATTTTGTCATTGTGAACATGGGGCGAAAACAATGGAAACACTTTTTAAATTACAACTATTGTGTGTTAGGAATCGAATGTATGATAGAAAAACCACCGATCTAAACATAGAATGCGCACAACATAGCCGTTTGGATGCTCCACAAGAACACCGAAGCAACCGTTTCTTCACGAGCAAGAAGGGGGGGGGGGGGGGGGGGGGAATAAAGACACACGTTGCATTCAACTTCGTAGAAGAATTGAAAACGATCCAAAAGGCATCATAGGAAAACCACAAGACTCTTTTCCTATGATGCCTTTTGGATCGAGCTAGCTTTGAATTTGAGCAAAACCACAATCTAGCTAGACCATGAGATGCTAACTACGGCTCATTAGCGGTCACTAACCCACGCCCACACCTTTGTTGAGGTGCCAAGAAAGGGAAAGGGAAGCCCCCAAACCCCAAACCAAACCCAGCCCGCCCCCAATAATTGCAGCACAAGGCTTCCATGCTGGCGTTAAAGGGTGAACATGGCGCTGAGAGGCATGGGGCCGCCCCCACCCCATTCACCCATTCATTGCCCCTCCTCCTTTGGAATCCCTGTCAGGGGATCGATCAAGACCAAGAAATGGCTTCTTCTCCTACTACTAGCCATCAGCAAACAGTAAACTGTTGATCAAACTATTGTTACTCCCTCCCGCTATGCAGTATGCACCACCCCCCTCCTCCTCCCCTCCCCTACTAGTAGAAGTAGAAGACACTAGTCTCCACCACCCCCACCACCACTCGCTAGCAGCAGCAGCTCTTCCATCCATGGCTGTCCCTGCTCCATCCCGCACACCTGCCGCACTTGCCTCTGCGAGCATGTACTGACTGCCTCCCACTCCCTTGGCGCCATCTCTCTTGTCTTGCTGCTCGCTCGCGCGTCTGTGCGCGTGTGCGCTCTGCTCTGCTCTGCTGCCTCCACTCCCCCCATCCCTATCGGGGATAGGCCGCAGCTGCATGCCCCTCTGCACGTTCGCGCTCTGCTCGCGCTTCCGTTTGTTCGCCTCCGGTGCGATGGTGGTCGCCGCGCAATGATTCTTGCTTGGTTGCTAGCTTCCCTCGTCGCGGAGTGAGCGAGTGAGGGGGCCGGCCGGAGGGAGCGGACAAACCGGCGAGCAGCTACCTGACCCTGAGATAGAGAGAGAGAGAGAGAGAGAGAGAGAGAGAAAGAGAGAGAGAAAGGTCTGTGCTCTGTGGTGGCCAAGAAGCGTCATGGATTGGGATCTCAAGATGCCGGGCTCTTGGGACCTGGCCGAGCTGGAGCACGACGGGGTGCCGGCCATGGTCGCTCCCGCCGCGGCGGGCATCACCGCCGCGGCCGCGCGCGGGCCGCCGGGCCGCCCCGAGTGCTCGGTCGACCTCAAGCTGGGCGGGCTGGGGGAGTTCGGCCCCGCGGCGGACGGCGCGATGAAGCAGCAGCCGCCCGTGGCGACGGCGGCGGCGAATGGCCCGGCGGCGTCCTTGTCGGCGTCGGCGTCGAACGCCGCGGCGGTGGTGCCGTCGGCGAGCCCGCTGAAGCGGCCGCGCCCGGGGGCCGGCGGCGGCGCGGGGGCGGGGCACTGCCCGTCGTGCGCCGTGGACGGCTGCAAGGCCGACCTGAGCAAGTGCCGCGACTACCACCGGCGGCACAAGGTGTGCGAGGCGCACTCCAAGACGCCCCTCGTCGTCGTCGCCGGCCGCGAGATGCGCTTCTGCCAGCAGTGCAGCAGGTAACCAACACCCATCCAACCCGCCAAAATTCGCGAAAATTCCCGCGATTCCTATTACTAACACTTCAATTCAGCACATTCGCACGGCTGCGTCGACCTGATTGCGATGCTGCCGAAAGACCATTGCTTGAACTGCCGCAATGGTGAAATTGATTGACTGCACACCATTTTTTTCCCCATTATTTTTACTGCTGCTGATCATCATTCCCTTCCCTTTGTTCAAAGTGAAAAGGCCAATCCAAGCCAGTTCTTTCTCAGGAACTGGCTTTGCCTTTCTCTTTGGCTCAAATTAACCACCAGTTGCTCCCATTCCAAGCAAGGAGCACTGCTGGTAGAATCAGTAGGGGGTGGTGAGAATGAGCTGAGCATATCTCACTGTTCGGTTTCAAGGATGCACCAGTAACTTTTCCTTTATCCGGCACTAGCTTTTCAGCCTTTTCATATGAGTCAAGTACCCCCAAGTTTTTTTTTTTACTTTGGCAACCTGTTGTATACCTGAATCATAGCCCTCCCATTTTCCTACTTTTGCACTGGTAACTTTCTAGCCCACGGGTGTGAATTATTACCAGTGAAAAGTGGCTGATGCACTCCATGTGCCAAAGATCAGATGGAGCAGTCCTTTTTATTATTAGCTAGCTGCCACATTTTCAAACCTGCCATTGGATTCTCCCCTTTTTTGAAAAAAAAAGAGTTCTGGTTTGAAGTTTAAGCGTGGAGTATAATTTGTGACATTGACAAATATTTTACTTCTTTTATTTTGGAGTTTAATATTAGAGTATAATTTGTGACATCGACAAATATATTAGTACCACTTTTACTCTGACAAAAAAATCAGCACATATTTTAAACCAACTAGGTGGTAAGAAGTGAATCTAAGTAGACCACGGTTAACCATAGGTACCTGAGGATCAACCCATTTTGCCTTTGAGGTGGTTTATTGACTGAATAGTAGGGCCCATCTCTGACATGATTGCCTCCCCTTGCTGAATTAGTGACCACCAGATCCATTGCGTCCCCATCTTCTTTTCCATTGTTCTGGTTTGAAGTTGAAGAGTGGAGTGTAATTTGTGCAACCATTTCCCATGACATTGACAAAGATATTACTCCCTCCGATCCAAAATAAGTGTCGCAGTTTTGAACTGGGGTTGGTTTAAGACTACGGCACTTATTACAGATCGGAGGTACTACTACTTTTATTCTGGCTAAATAAAAGTGGTGCAATGCTCTACTGTAGAGTCCCCAGAAACTATCACATATTTTCAACCAAGTTTTTTTTTTCGAAAAGGGGGATTCCCCGGCCTCTGCATTAGAACGATGCATACGGCCATCTTATTAAAACAAATAAATATGTTCCAACAAGGTCTTAAAGTCTCCAAAAGAAAATAAAAAATAGCTCACACAGAGCCAAAAGGGCTAAAAAATAGCTCACATATTTTCAACCAAGTGGGGAGTCAAGAAGTTAATCTGTGTAACCCGGCCACGGTTAACCATAGGTACTTTAGGATCAACCCATTTTGCCCTTGAGGCGGTTTATGGAATGAAGGGTGGAGCCCCATGTCTGACAAGATTGCCTCCCATTGCTGAATTAGCAGTAACCACCAGATCCATAGGAATTCTTTCGGTTTACTCCTGGGTTATTGTGTGCAGCAGTATTTGTTGTGTGTGGGCTGTTCACTCTTTAAAGATGTTGCTGAACACATGACCTGTTTTATTGAATTCTTGGCCAGAAACCGGCCTACCTCATCTGCCATGACTGCCTCTTGTCATTAGCCTTGTTTTTTCCACATGAGATGCTGGGACCACTAGACCAATTCTTGAAACAGCGTTGCAAAATAGGTTCCACATTTTTGCATTTTGGTGGAGCCGGTTTTCTTTGAATGTCTTGGATGTTCTAGTACTATTCATCAGTTAGCTGAATTATTGGAGTAACTTGCACTTAATGTCAGTATACAACAAAAGCTACACCTTCAAAATTTAACCTGTGGCTTTTTGAAATACTCCAGTAAGAACCTTGTTCTTCCATTGTTGAACAGATAGAATATAGCTGTTCTTGCTATGCGCATTCCTTTCTAGCTGAACTGTTCATGTATTTGAAACATTTTCATTTTTCTAGATTTGACATAAAAACTGAGGCATGTCTGTCAGATATAGTATGTACAAAAACATGTGAAAATGGGGGGAAAATCCCTCCAATTTCACATGTTTTTGTACTGTACATTTTCCCAGGTTCATTTCACAATAGTACTGATCTGAAACCCTTTTAGGTTCAATGCTAGTTCATTCGAGTTTGCCTTTTAGTACATTTTAGAGCCACGTGAGCAACTAACTCTGCATCATGTGCCTTCAAAGTTTAAGGAATACAAAAAAATTACCCATCAATCATTTGGTCGTCTTCCCCTAAAAAAATTTATAATCAGTGGGGGCGCGATTCCAATGATTGCGTACCTATCAGACACACAATCAGGCAATAGTGCGCCCAGTGGAGCAAAAATTTGGATCACCATACTGTACTCCTTTAGTGTTCCTACAGGCTGGTGCCATACTGCCATACACCTGTTGGAACCTATACCGTGGTCCAAATGTCCAACAGGAGTTGCACTAATTTGCAGCGCTTTGCAGGCCCAGTAGAAAGCTTTTGTAAAGTGAAGCCCCCCATGCACTGAAATTTGTTAACTGACGCATTGAAATCCGAGTGGTCCAGTTGCGCGTGTGTGTACTCTTTTCTTCATGGAATCTGTGTTCTGTTTTAATGTCGAGCAAATAAATATTCAGACCATTCTGTTTGGTCCTTGTAGCTTTTGGTTTTCCACGTGCCTTATTGTATCAGAGCATGTTATTTTTTCAGAATCAGAATAGTGATGGTGTCAATTTTTTGCATACTTTTAATCATAATGGTTGTGCAAATCCTCTCTGATCATGAATGTCATACTTAGTTCTTGGCTTATAGTGCTTGTTTGTCCACCATGGCCGGATATCATGTGTCCTTGTAGCACTTGCCTGTATTATGGGAGTGATAAGACATTTGGAGTTAGTTTTATTTTCTTATATCGAGGTTATGCAAGGTTCTTTACCCATGGGCCTTCAAATGTGTTGTGATTTTCTCTCTTCCTGCTACAACAATCATACTCCCTCCGTTCGGAATTACTTGTCTCAAAAATGGATGTATCTAGAACTAAAATACGTCTAGATACATCCATTTCTGCGACAAGTAATTCCGAACGGAGGGAGTATATGTTTAGGGTGTCATTAACAGGGTCAATATGCCATTAAGGATGATGCTGATTTACAATTAAATAGGTCAATATGTTGACTACTCTTAAATGTTTGTGTTTCTTACCATTAGTTTTTTTTCTTTTAGATTCCACTTGCTTGCGGAGTTTGATGAGGCCAAGCGTAGCTGTAGAAAGCGCCTTGATGGGCACAACAGGCGCCGCAGGAAGCCACAGGTTGACAGCATGAATTCTGGGAGCTTTATGACAACCCAACAAGGTATTTTTTCCTATTTAACTACTATTATACTTTTTGTCAGCCTTTCGATTGCTGAAATGAACAAATTATATAGTAACCTCAGATTCAGAAATTTCTGTCATAAAGTACTACACCCTCCGTCCGAGAAAGCTTGTACTACTCAGCCTGTCGAACAAGCTTGGGACAAGCTTTTTCGGACGGAGGGAGTATATTAGTTCAAATGCAAACCCTCGGTAAAATGCTCGTGCTTACATGGGACCATATTTTCTCCTGTCCAACTGATAATAAGCTAGGCCTGTATTTTGCATGGAGCTACGACTGTTTTCCTATAAGGATGAAATTAAGTTGGCTGAAACATGCTGCTCTGTATCTAATTCTGTGCGCCCACACTGCATACATCCTGCAACCCTGATGACAGCTAATGGCTTTATATACCTTTCTTTTACCCTCTATAGCATCGGATTCATTTGATATGGATGCCGCCGAGTAACATGGTCTTCACTGTAATTTAAATCATGGGTTTGTGTTTTAAATGAAATGCTAGACGTACTGTTCTTCAGTAGCCACAAGAGCACATTGTAAACTGAATATTCGAATTAGCAGGGTGATTGCACGATGCTGCATTTTCAGTCCTTTTCATTTCTGCTACATTTGAATACTACAGAGTCTGATGCTCGTTTCATGACGGCCGTTCAGGTCTGTATTCAAATGCAGGGACAAGGTTCGCGTCCTTCTCCGCTCCAAGGCCGGAGCCAAGCTGGTCCGGGATCATCAAATCCGAGGACAGCAATCCATACTACACCAGCACTCACCAGATCAATTTCGCCGGCTCTTCGTCGTCCTACTCCAAGGAAGGCCGGCGCTTCCCCTTCCTGCACGAAGGAGACCAGATGAGCTTCAGCACGGGCGCGACGGCCCTCGAGATCCCCCCCGTGTGCCAGCCTCTCCTCAAGGCCGTCGCGCCGCCGCCGCCGCCGCCCGAGAGCAGCAGCAGCAACAAGATGTTCTCCGATGGACAGTTGACGCACGTGCTCGACTCCGACTGTGCTCTCTCTCTTCTGTCATCCCCGGCCAACTCCTCCAGCGTCGACGTCAGCCGGATGGTCCGTCCAAGCGAGCACATCCCCTCCGTCCCCAACCTGCAGCAGTTCGGCAGCTCCTCCTGGTTCGCCTGCTCCCAGGCCTCCAGCGCCGCCACCGGCTTCGCCGCCTTCGCCGGCGGCATGGACGGCGAGCAGCTCAACGCCTGCGGCGCGCTGGTCCCGAGCTCCAACGACAACGAGATGAACTGCCACGGGATCTTCCACGTCGGCGCCGATGGCTCCTCCGAGGGCACGTCGCCGTCCCTCCCTTTCTCGTGGCAGTAGAAGTCTTGAGTGAGCGTCAGGGGCTGTTCTTGGGTTCTTTTGGTGATCATCTGTAGCTAGCTGTGCCCGTTTTAGTGATCAGGCCTACGTCCCGTTCTTTCTGTGTTTATTCTCTCTTTTTCATGTTTCTATGTCTTGGACTTGATCTCTGATCTCTCGCCGTCAGAATGAATAACTTTGCATGATTCAGAAGAAAATCATATACTTATGGATTTCACTGATGCATTGGAGACTAGATTTAGACAGCTTTTGGTTTTTGACAACTATCTACTCCTTTATTCATTGATCAAAATAGTAGCATCGCTTACAAAAAAGGGAATAACCGCACTAGGGGCAGAGTATTTATCCAACAACTGGGGGGGGGGGGGGGGGGGGGGGGGGGACTTAGCTAACCTAGCCAATTCGTGAGCTACTTGATTGCTCTCTCTATTACAATGTTCGTGAATGGCATGATTAAAATCTAATGACATGAAATAACAATCATCGAATATAGCACTAACAACCGAAGAAGAGTTGCCCTCCTTTTGAGCTTCAAGCACCTCCACACTGTTGGAGTAGAGTCAAATCTTGTTACATCTAGCTGTACGGGTAAGATTCATTCCAAATCTTACTGCAACAGACTCTGCTGTAAATGAATCAAAGCATACGTCTATTTTTTTTTTCATTTGCAGTAGCAATGAACATATCGTTGTGATCATGAAGGACTACTCCCACCGATCCTTCAAGCGTATCCATATCAAATCCGACGTCCACATTCAATTTAGCATATGCGTACCTTGGTCTACTCCATCCGTCTGCCTTATGTTTAGCTTTGGGCGTACAAGAGGTAATGTAGTTCGTCGCTAGTCCTCTCACGGCCAAACCGATTTGAGCCGTTGTTTGGGTGGTCTCTCCATGAGTTAACTTCCGCCGTTCATACCATACGTACCATGCTACGGTGGCTACTTTTCTCTCAGTTTGGAAAGGCCCAGTATATGAAACTTCATGATCCTTCAAACACAACAAGTGTACAAGTATTACTTCTCCATCTCGGTCCACCCCGATGGCTTGTTTGATGATATCATCCACGCCTAGCATTTTCCACACATCCGCAGCTAGCTTGCATTCAAACAACAAATGTTTGATGTTGTCCGGCCCTAAGTTGCATGCTGGGAAACTTGGATTAATTTCTATATGCTTATCAGCAAGGATCGATCTGCAGGGGATCGGGCTATGAAGCGCCATCCAAATAATTTTTTTAATCTTAGATGGACATAAGAAGCTCCAAACTGAATCCCATATATCTTTTCAGTTAAATGGCCCTTCTGAATTCTAAATTCTGCTGCCGAACTAGGACTCCCAGATTCCATGGTACGCAGATCGCACCGTAAAAGCTTTTTGTTCTTGTCAGATTCCAACCCAGAAAATCGCTCATCTCATGTAAAGGTTAAGGAATTGCAAGAATGCATTGGGCGTCCACCTGCCAGAAGGTTTGCCTGACAAACTATTCATCCAAGTGTCATGTCAAAGGATTAATGAGGTTGCACACACGAGATAGAAGCTGGTTTCCTCGAACAGTTATCACCTTCCTTGTTGGAGACTGTGGGATCCATTCATCTTCCCAAATCGTTATTTTAACTCCATCACCCACTCTCCACATGTGCCCAAGTTTTAGGGCCTCCACTCCAGCCATAATGCTTTAACATGTACTCCCTCCGTTCCTAAATATAGGGTGTATAGTTTTTGGCACAGAAATTAAAGAACGCACGTGGAGAAAAAATTTGACAAGTTTTGGGCGAGATTACACCTGACTAATTGCCATGAGAAAATAGAGGAGCTTTCCTGGTATAAAAAAATATAATCAAATCCCTAAAAAAAATATCCGAAGGAGTGGTGCAACGTAATACACCTTATATTTCGGATTTTTTCTCAAAAATCTATACACCTTATATCAAGGAACGGAGGGAGTATACAAAGCCTTTTTCATTAGGGTAGCATCCATAAGATCTACATTGGCAAAGTATTTTGCCTTTAGAACCGTCGCAGATAGATAATCAGGATTATCAATTAGTCTCCAAGCCAGTTTAGCCAACAATGCCAAATTAAAATAGTGAATATCTCGGAACCCCATCCCTTCTTCCTTTTTTGGAATGCACATCTTCCACCACGTGAACCAGTGCATCCCCTTGCGAGTTGCATCATCACCCCACCAAAATCGAGACATCGCATCTGTGATTCCTTTGATTTTTTTAAGGAATTTTAAAGATGGACGCGTACATTGAGTTTCCAATTTACACACATTTCTCTTTCCTTTGAGGGGACGTCTAGTTTTTTGCCTACTGCAAGATAGAAGAAAAACTTCTCTCAAGAAAATTATTTTTATTTTTATTTTATTTTGAAAGCTTTAAATCCAGATTAAAAATTACCGCTATACTTCAAGTTCTAAAAAGCTAACCTGCCATTAAAAAATGTTCATGGATGTAAAAATTTGATCATTAAATTTGTAAAAATTGTTTATATCATTAAAAAATTGTTCAACGCATTAAAAAAATTGTCATGTGTTCAAAAATATGTATATGACATTGTAAAAAATTGTACGCACAATTGTTAAACACCATCAGAAAACTTAGCAATATATGTACACATTTAAAATATGTTCATGAAATTTTTAAAAACTATTCATGATAATGTAAAAACTGTTCGTACCATTCAAAAAATTGTTCATGACATTTAAAGAAATATCCGCATGTTTAAAATTATGTTTCATCAATTTTTTAAGATTTATTTGTGTAGTTTTAGAAAAAGGTTCATGCCCTGTAGGAAATAACATTTAACACATGACAAATGTTTGCACGTTTAAAAAAAATGTTCAACCTGTATTTGAAAAAAAATTCAAGATGTCTTTGAAATATGAAGAAAAAAACGAGTTGAGGAAGACAAAAGTTACCGAAAGAAAACCAATAGAGTAAAGACACAAGAAACAGAAAGACTGCAAAACCTTCCAAAACCAGTTCATACTGGTCCATATAAAAGCTTCACAGAACTACTCCTTGGTAGTTTCTGAAAAACTACCACTAACGGGAGTGCCAGAGGCAAGAGAAGCATGCTCTCGCAACAAGGGAGACATAATTTTTACATGGCCGAGGCGCGAGCGCTGAAAAGCTATCGGGCTTTGTCGAAGCGGAGCGGCTGTGTCTCGCCCGGAGTGAGTCAGAAACTCGTCCCGTCTCAGCCTCGCTCCTAATGGGCTAGCCCAAGTAGCTTCCAAGGTAATTTGCCTTTTCTAGTCATATTTCAGTAAAGATTCTAAATATATATATTCATGAAATATAGATTTACCTACAGTTTTATAAAACAAGGAATTTGAAAAATGTTAATGCAGTGTAAAAAAAATGGTTAGCCTAATTTTAATACAACGTTAACAGCATTAAAAAAATGTTTGTGACACTTCCAAAATGTTCCCGCATTACAAACTAATGTACTCCATGAACTTTTATTTTAAAATATACATAATTTAAAATTGGTTCGTGTAATTCAAAATAAACGTTTTGTATCATTAAAAAATGTAAGATGAATTTTTATAAATGTTCACATGTTTCAAAAAATTGGGACATTTTTTAAATTGGTTATGCAATGTACAAAAAGTTCACGTAGTTTTTTTAAAATGTTTTATATAAATCAAAAACATTGTTCTCACATGTATTTATGAATGCTAACCATGTATTAGAAAAATCTTGAATCGGGTATTTGAAAAATATTAAATGTGTATAAAAAATCAAGTGTATACGAAAAATGTACAATGTGTATGAAAACGTAGGTTTGAAAAATAAAATCATGTATTTGCAAAATATTAGACGTGCATAAATATTTCATAGATACACGAAAACTGTACGATATACATGAATATATTAGACATCAATACATATATTTGTAAAATGTGTATAAAGCAAATGTTCCATATGTATAGAAAAAGTGTACAATGTGTAAAAATGATAGACATCAAAACATATTTAAAACAATTGTTAATCATGTATTTGAAACAAGTAAACATGTATAAAAAATGTTCCTACTGTATTAAAAGATGTACAATGTGTATGAAGAAACATAGATATGAATTGAAAATAAATGAAAAAGAAAAGGCAAGATACTAATGAAACCCTAAATAAAACTAGGGGAAACCGAGAAAAAACCTAAACAAAAACACACAAAATTAAGAAAACAAAAAACCCCAATGAAAACTGAAGAAAACCGATTAAAACCCTAACGAAAGCACATAGAAAAGGGAAGAAAAGTAAAAAAGCAATGAAACCGAAGCGGACCATAAAGAAAAATACAGAAAAAGAAACAAAGGAAAACCGACAAAAAGCGTAAAGACAACACATAGAAAATAAATAACCATTGAAAGTCCTAAAGAAAACCCCAATAAAAAACCAAACAAACAATGAAAACCAACCAAACCCGTACAAAACACATACACATATAAAGACAAAAACCAGTGTAAATCAAAGAAATCCACAAAGAAAACGCAAAATAAAGAAAAAATGACGAAAACAAAACAATGCCACTTGTCGCAACCTAGGAGTTTTCCTTTTTTAGATCCATTTATTCAAAATGCTTTATCTCTTAAACATGGGTCCAAATCTCGAACCTTTTTCACCATTGGATTCCTCGCGTCGAGATCTTCAAAACTAGATCCCATGTTGATAGGTTTTAACGATTTTTTTCACAAAAAAACCAGACAAAAAAACCGAACCGGGAGCACAGGTTTGTTTCCTTTCCGAAAGAGGCACGCCCATGCATCTCGCAAAATCCCAACCATGCCTCTCGCGGAAGTAAAACCGTGCCTCTCACAAGAAGAAAAAAAACAGAAAACGCGATTTTTTCTGTTTCCGAGAGGTACGGCCGTGACTCTTGCGAAAGCACAATTGTGCCTCTCGTGGAAGCAAAACCATGCCTCCTGCGGAAGGGAAAAAACAGAAACGTGTTTTTTTCCATTTCTGAGAGGCACGGCCGTGACTCTCGCGAAAAAAAACAGAAAACACATTTTTTTCCGTTTCTGAGAGGCACGACCGTGACTCTCGCGTAAGGAAAAAAAATAGAAAACACATTTTTTTCCGTTTCTGAGAGGCACGACAGTGACTCTGGCGAAAGCAAAACCGTGACTCTCGTGAAAGAAAAAAAAATAAAACACGTTTTTCCGCGTAAATTTTTTTGGTCTAAAAGTTAAGGAAGACCGATGAAAAACCGAAACATCGAAAAAACCCCGAAAAAACCGTTTAAAAAGCCGAAAACGCGTGCGAAAAAAAAATCCGGATGTAGCGCCCAGAGCACGACACGTGACGGGTGGCTGAGAGTGCGCCAAATGGCGCTGATCGTTGTGAGGCTCCCGAAAGAGCGCTCGTCAACTAGTTACTTCCACATAGCTCTCGGCTTGTTAGAGCTCATGAAACTGGCCTTAGCATTAAGGTGGCCCATTTTGCCGGATGTTTAGGATGGGCTGGGCCAAGACATTTGCTGCATTGTTTCCTGTCACTATTTAGTATGTAAGGCTCTGGTGGTTCGCATTTAAAAAAATATTTTAGACTTTTTAAAGTTGTTATTTTAGACTTTTCGACGCTATTCTTTCAGGGGTGCAGCGTGCCTGTGAACTACGAGGTGTTTGTGGTGATTTCGTTAATTTTACAAATTTTCTATTATGTCTCTCAAACATGTGTGCGTGTATGTATAGCGTTTCCCCCTAAAACATCAAAATTTGTTTCCACCTAGTGGAAAAGAGTGACCTAACTTAGGGCTTTACATACATAGACCTAGTTCTGGCGCTGATCTAAGGTTAGCAGACTGGGGCCATACCAAATATTGTTCCACTGTGGAATCTAGTTTCTTCTTGTGTTAAAATTTTCAGTTGGTGGTGGCGATGTTTCGATGGTGGAGATGGTGCCAACACAATTATAGAAGTCTCATTGTAGTATCCTCCTCCTAGTGTGATTGTTTTGGACGACGCGGTCAAAGACACAAGAGATCCTATGGTGTTTTTTTAAAACCCCCATATATTAATTAATTAAACAGAAGGTTATTACAATCAATCATTACAACATATGCCACGCAGGGCGGAACAGAATTGACGAACAACCCATCGGACCTACTATTAAAATTAAACTTAGCAATCTCATGTGCCACCAGATTGGCGCGCCCATTTATTTTCGAAAAACTCACATTCTGGAACATCTTGACGATACTCAGAGCCTCTTTCTTCAGGTTGCTCGTCAACCCACGGAGACTTCAACCCACGGAGGGTAACAGCTGCGCGAGTCCACGGAGGGCTCCATCCATGAAGGGTCCACGAAGAACCAACCATGTCTGTTCCACTACACTGGTACATCGAGCTGCTATACAAACGGTTTTTAACCCCTTTCCGCGACAGCATTTTTAACCGTCGCCTAGTGAGTGTGGGCGAAAGGGGGTCCTTCCCACACGACCCAGAAACTGTCAGGGATAGGTAGTAGGAATGCATATGTTTTGCATAACTAAGCGTATGCGATGCGGGCATCTATCCCAAACGCGATACTTCACACAACTGTTTGTGATATATCGAATATCCCAAACGCTCCATCTTTGTACTCGTGTGTGCTGGCATTACCATTGCACACGCTATTATGTGGTGCAACGTTTACGGTGTACACTCCATCACAAAAAATTCATGATTGCCAAGCGTGTGCGACCAGGAGACTATCACACACATTCAATTCTCTCAAACCATATGCGATCTGTAATTAAGAAGATTACCTAATCATCATACGAGTGTCGGATAGGATTACGAAATGTCGGACCGTCCGAGCAGTGTCGTACAGGATAACTATCGCACACGCTATTATGTGGTGCAACATTTATGATGCCTACGACATCCGAAACAGTTCATGATTGTAAACTGTGTACGATAAGGCGACTATCACAAACATTTAGTTTGCTCGCACCGTTTGTGATATTGTCTGACATCACACACGCTTCGCAAACGGCAACTATGTGCATGGTCGCACATGTTTCCTCTCTGCAAACCATGTCGGAAGTACATGTATATCACACACGTTTGTGCTTTACAGACCGTGTGCGCCGTAACGACCCGCGGAGCATATTTTGACCCTAAATAAATCGCTGCTATTTAAAATTGTATCAAATTTGAATTTGAAATTTGGCTATAACTTTATTCATATCCATCAGGTTAAACAACCAATGCATTATTCGATTCACAGATACACATGTTCAAGAATTACTTAAGCACCAAATAAAGAATGATGAACCAGGGTTGTATACTTGTACTATTAAACACACTAAAAAAAGATGCAAAAGACATTCTGGTTGCTGAACAAGGTGAAGCAGAATGCCCATATTGTGCTCTCCTCCATGCAGAAGGCACGCACGACTCAGTCCAACCCCTTGTGATGGCCGACTGCCCATCCTTCACTGTCTTCATGACTCATGAGAGCATCTAGATAGTCATTGTGTTATGGTAGAAATACTTTACCTTTGCATGCCTGATGCGGCTTGAACTACGTCGGTGTTTTCGTAAAGAGGAAAGGATGATGCAACACAACTACGGTAGGTATTTCCCTCAGTGATGAGACCAAGGTTATTGAACCAGTAGGAGAACCACGCAACACCACATAAACAGCTCCCGCACACAAAGACCAAATATTTGCAACCCTATGTAAAAGATAGGTAAAATTGTAGTAGATTGGATAAATAGATCTCGCGGGAACGCGAGATAAAATAAATTAATAAAACTTGCAGCAAGGTATTTTTGTATTTTTGGATTAATAGATCTGAAATAAAAGAAAATAAAAATAGATCGCAAAGGCAAATATAATAAAGAAGAGACCCGGGGCCGTAGATTTCACTAGTGGCTTCTCTCGAGAAAAATAGCATACGACGGGTAAACAAAATACTGTTGGGCAATTGATAGAACTTCAAATAATCATGATGATATCCAGACAATGATCATTATATAGGTATCACGTCCAAGATTAGTAGACCGACTCCTGCCTGCATCTACTACTATTACTCCACACATCGACCGCTATCCAGCATGCATCTAGTGTATTAAGTTCATGGAGAAACGGAGTAATGCAATAAGAATGATGACATGATGTAGACAAGATCTATTTATTTAGAAATAGACCCCATCTTGTTATCCCTAATAGCAACGATACATACGTGCCGTTTCCCCTTCTGTCACTGGGATCAAACATCGTAAGATCGAACCCATCACAAAGCACCTCTTCCCATGGCAAGAAAAATCGATCTAGTTGGCCTAACTAAACCAAAGATTCGAAGAAGAAATACGAGGCTATAAGCAATCATGCATATAAGAGATCAAAGAAGACTCAAATAACTTTCATGGATAAAAACATAGATTGATCATAAACTCAAAGTTCATCGGATCCCAACAAACACACCGCAAAAAGAGTTACATCAAATAGATCTCCAAGAGACCATTGTATTGAGAATCAAAGAGAGGGAGGAAGCCATCTAGCTACTAACTACGGACCCGTAGGTCTACAATGAACTACTCACGCATCATCGGAGAGGCACCAGTGAGGATGATGAACCACTCCGTGATGGTGTCTAGATTGGATCTGTTGGTTCTGGAACTTGCGGCGGCTGGTATTTATAGAGCAAAGAGGCGGTGCGGGAGGCCACCAAGGTGGGCACAACCCACCTGGTCGTGCCTGGGCCCCCAGGCGCGCCCTGGTGGGTTGTGCTCCCCTCAGAGCTCCCCTGAGGTACTTTCTTGGCCCAACAGGTGTCTTCTGGTCCAAAAAAAATCCACAAAAAGTTTTGCTGTGTTTGGACTCCGTTTGGTATTGATTTCCTGCGATGTAAAAAAACAAGCAGAAAACAGCTGGCACTATGTCAATAGGTTAGTACCAAAAAATGATATAAAATGATTGTAAAACATCCAAGAATGATAATATAACAACATGGAACAATAAAAATTATAGATACATTGGAGACGTATCAATGCCCACCAATCATGTAGTTTGAGAGGTAATCTTGAGTAAACTGCTTTGAGAACCACTGCAAAAGGAAAAAGATTCACACATTGTCATCTAGCGCAACTCATTATGGGCAGTAAAAAGAAGGCTACAGAGTTCTTACTTACCATGCTGCAGTTCACTGTTGTCTTGCATAAAGTGTAAACAAATAGTTCGATTGACATCTTTTGACCCATTTTAATAACAATCTTTATCAGTTTCCTCTCCTGAAGCTGGTTCATGAATATCTCATTGCCCCATACGCAGAAAGGATCGAAGCACGAATCTTTACCAATGACATGTACCTAAAAGCACTAAGTTAACATTAGAAGCTAAACAACAATTGCAATATGATGTAGTACAACACTCCCTCCGTCCCATTATATAAGATCTTATTGTTGGGAATCGTTGCATGGAAAACAAAATTTTTTCTACGCACATGCAATGATCTATCCATGGAGATGCATATCAACAAGGGGGAGAGTGTGTCTACGTACCCTTGTACACCGTAAGCGGAAGCGTTTCACAACGCGGTTGATGTAGTCAAACTTCTTCTCACGTCAACCGATCAAGTACCGAACGCACGGCACCTCCGCGTTCTGCACACGTTCAACTCGGGACGTCCTTCGCCTTCTTGATCCAGCAAGTCATCGAGGTAGTAGATGATTTCCTTCAGCACGACGGCGTGGTGACGGTGATGGTGAAGTGATCCTCATAGGGCTTCGCCTAAGCACTACGAAAATATGACCGGGGTGTAAACGGTGGGGGGGGGGGCGCATGGCTAACAATTGATCTGGTGTGTGCTAGGGCGCCCCCACATATATATAGGTGGGAGGGAGAGGGGGGCTTCCAGGAGGCGCCCAACTAGGCCAAATCCTACTTGGAGTCTCCCCTTGGCCGGTGCCCCCCTGCCATATATGCCGGAGGGGGAAGGAAAGAGGAGGGAGGAGGGAAGGAAGGGGGAAGCCGAATCACCCCTTTCCTTTCCCTTCCCCTCTTTCCTCCTCCTGGTTCGGCCCATATGGGGGGCGCACCAGCCCCTTGTGGCTGGTGCGTTTCCCCTCTTGGCCCATAAGGCCCATATCTTTTGCCGGGGGTGCCCCGAACCCCCTTCCGGTGACCCGATATGTACCCGGTACCCTCCGGAACACTTCCGGTGTCCGAATACCATCGTCCTATATATCTATCTTTACCTCTCGACCATTTCGAGACTCCTTGTCATGTCCGTGATCTCATGCGAGACTCCAAACAACATTCGGTCACCAAATCACATAACTCATATAATACTATATCGTCATCGAACGTTAAGCGTGCAGACCCTACGGGTTCGAGAACTATGTAGACATGACCGAGACACCTCTCCGATCAATAACCAATAGAAGAACCTGGATGCCCATATTGGCTCCTACATATTCTACGAACATCTTTATCGGTCGAATCGTTATGACAACATACGTAATTCCCTTTGTCCATCGGTATGTTACTTGCCTGAGATTCGATCATCAGTATCTTCATACCTAGTTCAATATCGTTACCGGAAAGTCTCTTTAATCGTTCTGTAATACATCACCTTGTGACTAACTCCTTAGTCGTTTGCTTGCAAGCTTATGATGTGTATTACCGAGAGGGCCCCAGAGATACCTCTTCGATACTCAGAGTGAAAAATCCTAATCTCGATCTATGCCAGCTCAACAAACACCTTCAGAGACACCTGTAGAGCATCTTTATAATCACCCAGTTACGTTGTGACGTTTGCTAGCACACAAGGTATTCCTCCGGTATCCGGGAGTTGCATAATCTCATAGTTGAAGGAATATGTATTTGACATGAAGAAAGCAATAGCAATAAAATGGAATGATCATAATGCTAGGCTAACAGATGGGTCTTGTCCATCACACCATTCTCCTAATGATGTGATCCCTTTATCAAATGACAACTCATGTCTATGGTTAGGAAACCTTAACCATCTTTGATCAACGAGTTAGTCAAGTAGAGGCTCACTAGGGACACGGTGTTTGCCTGTGTATTTAGACATGTATTTAGGTTTCTGATCAATACAATTCTATCAGCAATAATAAACATTTATCATGAATAAGGAAATGTAAAATAACAACTTTATTATTGCCTCTAAGGCATATTTCCTTCAGTCTCCCACTTGCACTAGAGTCAATAATCTAGATTACATTGCAATGAATCTAACACCCATGGAGTCTTGGTGTTGATCATGTTTTGCTCGTGGAAGAGGCTTAGTCAATGGGTCTGCTACATTCAGATCCGTATGTATTTTGCAAATTTCTATGTCTCCCTCCTAGACTTGTTCACGGATGGAGGTGTGTTTGGTTCTTTTGTGAAATCTGGATTCCTTCGCTAAGGCAATTGCTCCAGTATTGTCACAAAAGATCTTCATTGGACCCGATGCACTAGGTATTACACCTATATCGGATATGAACTCCTTCATCCAGACTCCTTCATTAGCTACTTCCGAAGCAGCTATGTACTCCGCTTCACATGTAGATCCCGCCACGACGCTCTGCTTGGAACTGCACCAACTGACAGCTCCACCATAATACATATCCGGTTTGTGACTTTGAGTCAGCCGGATCAGTGTCAAAGCTAGCATCGACGTAACCATTTACGACAAGCTCTTTGTCACCTCGATAAACGAGAAACATATTGATACGTCCATTTTGCATCATGTTTTCTTACTGTTATTTATGATGTTTTTATGCATAATAATGCTTTTTGGAGTAATTCTAATGCCTTTTCTCTCATAATATGCAAGGTATACACAAAGAGGGAGAATTCCGGCAGCTGGAAATCTAGACCTGGAAAAGCTACCTCAGGCTACCTATTCTGCACAACTCCAAACAAGCTGAACCTTTATGGAGAACTTTTATGGAATATATGAGGAATATTGGAGCCAATAAGTACCAGAGGGGGCCCACCAGGTGCGCACAACCCACCTGGGTGCGCCAGGGAGCCCAGGCGCGCCCTGGTGGGTTGTGCTCACCCAGGCCCACCTCCGGTGCCCATCTTCTAGTATATAAGTCATTTTGACCTAGAAAAAAATAAGGAGAGGACTTTCAGGACGGAGCGCTGCCGTCTCGAGGCGGAACTTGGGCAGGAGCACTTTTGCCCTCCGGCAGAGCGACTCCGTCGGGGGAACTTCCCTCCCGGAAGGGGAAATCATCGTCATCATCATCACCGACAACTCTCCCATCTTGGGGAGGGCAATCTCCATCAACATCTTCAACAACACCATCTCATCTCAAACCCTAGTTCATCTCTTGTGTTCAATCTTTGTACCGGAACTATAGATTGGTGCTTGTGGGTGACTAGTAGTGTTGATTACATCTTGTAGTTGATTACTATATGGTTTATTTGGTGGAAGATTATATGTTCAGATCCAATATGATATTTAATACCCCTCTGATCTTGAGCATGATTATTATTTGTGAGTAGTTACTTTTGTTGTTGAGGTCACAGGAGAAATCATGTTGCAAGTAATCATGTGAACTTGATATGTGTTCGATATTTTGATAGTATGTATGTTGTGATTCCCTTAGTGGTGTCATGTGAACATCGACTACATGGCACTTCACCATATTTGGGCCTAAGGGAATGCATTGTGGAGTATTTATTAGCTGATGGGTTGCGAGAGTGACAAAAGCTTAAACCCTACTTTATGCGCTATTCCGTAAGGGACCGTTGGATCCAAAAGTTTAATGCTATGGTTAGAATTTATTCTTAATACTTTTCTCGTAGTTGCAGATGCTTGCGAGAGGGTTAATCATAAGTAGGAGGTTTGTTCAAGTAAGAACAACACCTAAGCACCGGTCCACCCACATATCAAATTATCAAAGTAGCGAAGACGACTCAAACCAACATGATGAAAGTGACTAGATGAAATTCCCGTGTACCCTCAAGAACGCTTTGCTTATTATAAGAGATCGTTTTGGCCTGTCCTTTGCCTCAAAATAATTGGGCTACCTTGCTGCACTTTTGTTACTATTATCGTTACTTGCTCGTTACAAATTATCTTGCTATCAAACTACTCTGTTACTTACAATTTCAGCACTTGCAGACATTACCTAGCTGAAACTTGTCATTCCTTCTGCTCCTCGTTGGGTTCGACACTCTTACTTATCGAAAAGAGCTACAATTGATCCCATATACTTGTGGGTGAGTGAAGAGCCTTTGGTAAGGAAACATTTATATAGTGTGCTGAAATTTACTGTCACTTGTTACTATGGAAAACAATCCTTTGAGGGGTTTGTTCGGGGTATCTTCACCTTGACCGGAACCACAATTAGCTACCCCTCAACCTAATGCACCTACTGAAAATACTGAATAGGAAATTCCTTCGGGTATGATAGAACAACTGCTAGCTAATCCTTATGCAGGACATGGAACCGAACATCCTGATATGCACTTGATATATGTGGAAAAAATTTGTGGATTGTTTAAGCTTGCAGGTTTACCCGGAGATGAAGTTAAGAAGAAAGTTTTCCCTTTATCTTTTAAGGGAAAAGCATTGGCATGGTATAGGCTATGCGATGATATTGGATCTTGGAATTGGAATCGATTGAAATTGCAGTTCCACCAAAAATTTTATCCTATGCATCTAGTTCATCGCGATCAGAATTACATATATAATTCTTGGCCTCGTGAAGGAGAAAGTATCGCTCTAGCTTGGGGGAGGCTTAAGTCAATGTTATATTCATGCCCCAATCATGAGCTCTCAAGAGAAATTATTATCCAGAATTTTTATGCTCAACTTTCTCATAATGATCGATCCATGCTTGATACTTCTTGTGTTGGTTCTTTTATAAAGAAGACTATTAATTTTGGTGGGATCTTTTGGAAAGAATTAAACGCAACTCTGAAGATTGGGAACTCGATAAAGGTAAAGAGTCAGGTATTAAGCTTAAGTATGATTGTGTTAAATCTTTTATGAATACCGATGCTTTTCAAAGGTTTAGCACTAAATATGGACTTGACTCTGAGATAGTAGCCTCCTTTTGTGAATCATTTGCTAATCAAGTTGATCTCCCTAAAGAGAAGTGGTTTAAATATCACCCACCTATTAAAGAATAAATTAAAGAACCGGTACTAGCTAAAGAAGAAACTATACTTTATAATGTTGATCCAGTTGTTCCAACTGCTTATATTGAGAAACCACCTTTCCGTGTTAGGATAAAGAAACATGCTAAAGTTTCAACTGTGGTCAACAAAAGTTATATTAGAACACCTAAACCTGATGAACAAATTAAAGTGGAACCTAGTGTTGCTATGGTTAAGGATCTCCTGGAAGAAAATGTAGATGGGCATGTTATTTACTTCTGTGAAGAAGCTGCTAGAATTGCCAAACCCGATAAAAAGGATAAACATAGACCTGTTGTCGGCATGCCCGTTGTCTCAGTTAAAATAGGAGCACTACAAAAAAATACACTTCCGTGATGATACGTGTTTGTCACAGTAGGTCACGTTTTTTGTCATGCATGTACATCCATGATGATTTTATGACAGAATCAAGATAGTCATACCTATGCTGTCGTAGAAGTGTTCCATGACATTACCAAAATTATCATCACGGAAGGTTCCACTTCCATGACGATAAATCGCGCGTCATAGAAGTGCTTTCGTCAAGGGTGACCGACACATGGCATCGACCGTAACGGGTCGCCGTTAAGCTACCGGGTCCGGTTTTGGATTCGATAACCCGTTAACAGCCCGGACCAATGGGGATTTTTAACGTGTAAAATTCTCATTGGCCGGAGGAAACACGTGTTGGCTCAACGTTGGGACAGATGTCATCCACTCATTGGACAGGAGGCGCCTATGATACGTCGACACGTGGCACGGCCCAACAGAGGCCCAATCCAGTGAAAAGGCCGGCCCAGCTAAAGGCCCATCATGTTTTTCCGGACACTAGTGGGCTGGCCCGTTAACAGCCTGCCATGTTTTGGGTCAAATTGAGGCCCATACCAAATCAGGCCCATTCACAGTCTGCCGTGTTTTGGGCCAAATTACGGCCCATATCGGGTCAGGCCCGTTAACAGGCCACTGTTCTTTTGGGCCCATACTAAGACAGGTTTGTATTTCATCCTGTTAAATGCCCGTTTACCAGTTCGGCTTGATAATAGTTTCAGCCTGTTAGCGGCCCATGGTGCATCTGGGACGTTGTCGGACCGGTTTAACTTTAGGCCATTTAACAGCCCATGCAAAAACTGGGCTATTTCTTGTCCGAAGTAACTTTAGGCCTCTTAACGGCCCATAGTCTTCATGGATAAATTTCAGCCCAACTGGCCTATCAGCCTGTTAATGGCCCGTGTAACAGTTGGGCCTAATTACACCCCGCATTGAATCCGGCCTGCTTACAGCCCATCTGATAATGGCCCGTGACACTTTTAGGCCTATGGCCCGCGTAGATACCGGCCTGCTTAAAGCCCATATTTTTATTGGGCCAAGCAGGCCCGAGATATATTTTGGCCTGTTAAATGCTCGTCCTATTTAGGCCAAACATGGGCCTTACGCAGTTTTGGCCTATATTGGCCTGTGAATTTCGGCTAAATGCTAGCCCAATCTAGGTTTTACCCTGTTAAAAGGCCATGGTATTCTCTGGCCCTGCTGGACAGAACTTTACTCGGCCTGTTAAAGGCGGGAAACAACTATAGGTTTAGACCTGCTAATGGCCCAAGATGATTATAGGCCCACGTTTTGGCCCATATGAGTAACGGGCTGGCCTGAAGACCAACAACACTGAGATCCACTGAACCTTCCGGCCTAAATTATAGCATACCGACCAAGAATAAACCTAGACTATACAACAAAGGAATTACAGCATATTACATCCCCTCGGCATCAAAGTTCGCCGCCAGTGATAATAAAGGGCAACCAGACAGCAGATTACATAGACTGGGCAGGTCGCCACCAGTGGAAGTTAACAGGCGGACAAAATAATAGACAGAACGGACAACACTTCAACACAGTTCAAGAATGGTTAGCCCGGCCCAGGAGCTGCAGCGCAAGCAGCTTAGCAACCTGATGAGACTGCGCTTCTTTGGCACTCATATCAACCAACTTAAGCTGCATAGTATCAATAAACGTCCTGTACTTACGGTTAATCTTTCATAGAGATTGGAGTTCCAGTCGTATTTGAGCAGAAGCATGTATTTCAGCTAGAATTTTAGACTGAAGAAGTCGAACAGATTGAGGCAGCGACTTCATCGAGCTTGTGTCACTGAGTAAGTTTGACACTACATCAAGATGTGACTTCATGGTTGTATCCCTACCCTCAATATGTGTTGCCTTCTCCTCTGGAATATGTGTTAGAGGGATAAACAATGGGTTCGTCTCACTATCATTGTGGCAGTTCTTCCTAGCAGCAGTGTTGTCACCCTGAAAGAGAAACAAGTAGGTAGATAATAGGTTTTGCACATATAATCATCAGCGCTGTCAATTCATCTCATTTCTTTGTCAGAAATAAAGAGACACAGTTTAAAATAACATTAACATAATAGGCATTGTTCATACTTAAGACGGCAGGAAATGGCATTGTGCAGGAGCGGCCAGCTTCACCAGACCACTAGATTACAGATCAAGAACACAAGCATAGATGTAGTTCTAAACAACGTATAAGCATGAATGGTGAGTGTACTGTCAATTTATACCATTTTAGATTGGTAAATAAAGAGACACGATTTAAATAACATTAATATAATATGGCATTGTTCATAGTTGAGACATAGCAGGATATGACATTCTGTTGTTGGTAGTCTCACCACACCACTGGATTAAAGATCAAGAAGACAAGCATACACATAGTGCTAAAGAAGATGACTTGCTATGTTTAGTTTAATTTACATGGTACGGATAAGGAACTAGATTGTACAACTAAAGACTGAAATTGAGAAGGACAAACTTATGTTTATGTACTTCTACTTTATAAACTTTGAACAAGCAATTTGATGCACACGACAAAAATAAACAGCATTTGCACTCATAGCTATCCAAATATTGAAGGAAATATGCTCTAAAGGCAATAATAAAGTATTATATATTTCCTTATATCATGATAAATGTTTATTATTCATGCTAGAATTGTATTAACCGGAAACATAATACATGTGTGAATACATAGACAAACAGAGTGTCACTAGTATGCCTCTACTTGACTAGCTCGTTAATCAAAGATGGTTATGTTTCCTAGCCATAGACACGAGTTGTCATTTGATTAACGGGATCACCTCATTAGGAGAATGACATGATTGACTTGACCCATTCTGTTAGCTTAGCATCCGATCGTTTAGTATGTTGCTATTGCTTTCTTCATGACTTATACATGTTCCTATGACTATGAGATTATGCAACTCCCGTTTACCGGAGGAACACTTTGTGTGCTACCAAACGTCACAACGTAAATGGGTGATTATAAAGGTGCTCTACAGGTGTCTCCAAAGGTACTTGTTGGGTTGGCGTATTTCGAGATTAGGATTTGTCACTCCAATTTTCGGAGAGGTATCTCTGGGCCCACTCGGTAATGCACATCACTATAAGCCTTGCAAGCATTGTGACTAATGAGTTAGTTGCGGGATGATGTGTTACGGAATGAGTAAAGAGACTTGCCGGTAACGAGATTGAACTAGGTATCGAGATACCGACGATCGAATCTCGGGCAAGTAACATACCGGTGACAAAGGGAACAACGTATGTTGTTATGCGGTCTGACCGATAAAGATCTTCGTAGAATATGTGGGAGCCAATATGGGCATCCAGGTCCCGCTATTGGTTATTGACAGGAGACGTGTCTCGGTCATGTCTACATAGTTCTCGAACCCGTAGGGTCCGCACGCTTAAAGTTACGACGACAGTTTTATTATGAGTTTATGTATGTTGATGTACCGAAGGAGTTCGGAGTCCCGGATGAGATCAGGGACATGACAAGGAGTCTCGAAATGGTCGAGACGTAAAGATCGATATATTGGACGACTATATTCGGACTTCGGAAAGGTTCCGAGTGATTCGGGTATTTTTCGGAGTACCGGAGAGTTACGGGAATACGTATTGGGCCTTAATGGGCCATACGGGGCCTCAAGGGTGGCCGCACCCCTCCCCTTGATCTGGTCCGAATTGGACTAGGGAAGGGGGGCGCCCCCTTCCTTCCTTCTCTTTTTCCCTTCCTCTTTTCCTATTCCATATGGGAGGTGGAATCCTACTAGGACTAGGGAGTCCTAGTAGGACTCCACACTTGGTGTGCCCCCTCCTAGGGCCGGCCTCCTCCTCCCTTACTCCTTTATATACGGGGGCAGGGGGCACCCCAGAGACACAACAATTGATCCTTGAGATCTCTTAACCGTGTGCGGTGCCCCCTCCACCATATTACACCTCGATAATACCGTTGCGGAGCTTAGGCGAAGCCCTGCGTCGGTGGAACATCATCATCGTCACCACGCCGACGTGCTGACGAAACTCTCCCTCAACACTCGGCTGGATCGGAATTCGTGGGACGTCATCGAGCTGAACGTGTGTAGAACTCGGAGGTGCCGTACGTTCGGTACTTGATCGGTCGGATCCTGAAGACGTACGACTACATCAACCGCGTTGTGATAACGCTTCCGCTATCGGTCTACGAGGGTACGTGGACAACACTCTCCCCTCTCGTTGCTATGCATCACCATGATCTTGCGTGTGCGTAGGAAAATTTTGAAATTACTACGTTCCCCAACAGTGGCATCCGAGCCTAGTTTTATGCGTTGATGCTATGCACGAGTAGAACACAAGTGAGTTGTGGGCGATATAAGTCATACTGCTTACCAGCATGTCATACTTTGGTTCAACGGTATTGTGAGATGAAGCGGCCCGGACCGACATTACGCGTACGCTTACGCGAGACTGGTTTCACCGTTCGGAGCACTCGTTGCTTAAAGGTGACTGGCGGGTGTCTGTCTCTCTCACTTTAGTTGAACCGAGTGTGGCTACGCCCGGTCCTTGCGAAGGTTAAAACAACACCAACTTGAAAAACTATCGTTGTGGTTTTGATGCGTAGGTAAGAATGGTTCTTGCTAAGCCCATAGCAGCCACGTAAAAACTTGCAACAACAAAGTAGAGGACGTCTAACTTGTTTTTGCAGGGCATGTTGTGATGTGATATGGTCAAGACATGATGTGATATAATTTGTTGTATGAGATGATCATGTTTTGTAACCGAGTTATCGGCAACTGGCAGGAGCCATATGGTTGTCGCTTTATTGTATGAGATGCAATCGCCATGTAATAGTTTTACTTCATCACTAAGCGGTAGCGATAGTCGTAAAAGCAAGTAGTTGGCGAGACGACAACGATACTACGATGGAGATCAAGGTGTCGCGCCGGTGACGATGGTGATCATGACGGTGCTTCGGAGATGGAGATCACAAGCACGGTGCTTCGGAGATGGAGATCACAAGCACAAGATGATGATGGCCATATCATATCACTTATATTGATTGCATGTGATGTTAATCCTTTATGCATCTTATCTTGCTTTGTTTGACGGTAGCATTATAAGATGATCCTTCACTAAATTATCAAAGTATAAGTGTTCTTCCTGAGTATGCACCGTTGCGAAAGTTCTTCGTGCTGAGACACCACGTGATGATCGGGTGTGATAGGCTCTACGTTCAAATACAACGGGTGCAAAACAGTTGCACACGCGGAATACTCAGGTTAAACTTGACGAGCCTAGCATATAACAGATATGGCCTCGGAACACGGAGACCGAAAGGTCGAGCGTGAATCATATAGTAGATATGATCAACATAGTGATGTTCACCATTGAAACTACTCCATCTCACGTGATGATCGGACATGGTTTAGTTGATATGGATCACGTGATCACTTAGAGGATTAGAGGGATGTCTATCTAAGTGGGAGTTCTTAAGTAATATGATTAATTGAACTTAAATTTATCATGAACTTAGTCCTGATAGTATTTTGCAAATTATGTTATAGATCAATTGCTCGCGTTGTTGCTTCCCTGTGTTTATTTTTTGATATGTTCCTAGAAAAAAAAATTATATTGAAAGATGTTAGTAGCAAAGATGCGGATTGGATCCGTGATCTGAGGATTATCCTCATTGCTGCACAGAAAAATTATGTCCTTGATGCACCGCTAGGTGACAGACCTATTGCAGGAGCAGATGCAGACGTTATGAACGTTTGGCTAGCTCAATATGATGACTACTTGATAGTTTAGTGCACCATGCTTAACGGCTTAGAATCGGGACTTCAAAGACGTTTTGAACGTCATGGACCATATAAGATGTTCCAGGAGTTGAAGTTAATATTTCAAGCAAATACCCGAGTTGAGAGATATGAAGTCTCCAACAAGTTCTATAGCTAAAAGATGGAGGAGAATCGCTCAACTAGTGAGCATGTGCTCAGATTGTCTGGGTACTACAATCGCTTGAATCAAGTGGGAGTTTATCTTCTAGATAAAATAGTGATTAACAGAATTCTCTAGTCACCATCACCAAGTTAGTAGAACTTCGTGATGAACTATAGTATGCAAGGGATGACGAAAGTAATTCCCGAGCTCTTCGTGATGCTGAAATCGACGAAGGTAGAAATCAAGAAAAACATCAAATGTTGATGGTTGACGAGACCACTTCAAGTGTTGATGGTTGACGAGACCACTAGTTTCAAGAAAAGGGCAAAGGGAAGAAGGGGAACTTCAAAAAGAACGGCAAGCAAGTTGCTACTCAAGTTAAGAAGCCCAAGTCTGTACCTAAGCCTGAGACTAAGTGCTTCTACTGCAAAGGGACTGGTCAACTGGAAGCGGAACTACCCCAACTATTTGGTGGATAAGAAGGATGGCAAAGTGAACAAAGGTATATTGGATATACATGTTATTGATGTGTACTTTACTAGTGTTTATAGCAACCCCTCGGTATTTGATACTGGTTCAGTTGCTAAGAGTAGTAACTCGAAACGGGAGTTGCAGAATAAACAGAGACTAGTAAAAGGCGAGGTGACGATGTTTGTTGGAAGTAGTTCCAAGATTGATATGATCATCATCGCACACTCCCTGTACTTTCGGGATTAGTGTTGAAACTAAATAAGTGTTATTTGGTGTTTGCGTTGAGCATGAATATGATTTGATCATGTTTATTGCAATACGGTTATTCATTTAAGTTAGAGAACAATTGTTGTTCTGTTTACATGAATAAAAAAACCTTCTATGGTCATACACACCAACGAAATTGGTTTGTTGGATCTCGATCGTAGTGATGCACATATTCATAATATTGAAGCCAAAAGATGCAAAGTTAATAATGATAGTGCAACTTATTTGTGGCACTGCCGTTTAGGTCATATTGGTGTAAAGCGCGTGAAGAAACTCCATACTGATGGGATTTTGGAATCAATTGATTATGAATCACTTGATGCTTGCGAACCATGCCTCATGGGCAAGATGAGTAAAACGCCGTTCTCCGGAACTATGGAGAGAGCAACAGATTTGTTGGAAATCATACATACTGATGTATGCGATCCGATGAGTGTTGAGGCTCGTAGCGGGTATCATTAATTTCTGACCTTCACAGATGATTTGAGCAGATATGGGTATATCTACTTAATGAAACAGAAGTCTGAAACATTTGAAAACTTCATATAATTTCAGAGTGAAGCGAAAATCATCGTAACAAGAAAATAAAGTTTCTACGATTTGATCATGGAGAAGAGTATTTTAGTTACGAGTTTGGCCTTCAGTTAAAACAATGTGAAATAGTTTCACTACTCACGCCACCTGGAACACCACAACATAATGGTGTGTCCGAACGTCATAAACGTACTTTATTGGATATAGTGCAATCTATGATGTCTCTTACCAATTTACCACTATCGTTTTGGGGTTATGCATTAGAGACAGCTACATTCACATTAAATAGGGCACCATCAAAATCCGATGAGACGACGCCTTATGAACTGTGGTTTGGCAAGAAACCAAAGTTGTCGTTTCTTAAAGTTTGGGGTTGCGATGCTTATGTGAAAAAGTTTCATCCTGATAAGTTCAAACCCAAATCGGAGAAATGTGTCTTCATAGGATACCCAAAGGAGACAGTTGGGTACACCTTCTATCACAGATCCGAAGGCAAGACATTCGTTGCTTAGTATGGATCCTTTCTAGAGAAGGGGTTTCTCTCGAAAGAAGTGAGTGGGAGGAAAGTAGAACTTGATGAGGTAACTGTACCTGCTCCCTTATTGGAAAGTAGTTCATCACAGAAATCTGTTCCTGTGACTCCTACACCAATTAGTGAGGAAGTTAATGATGATGATCATGTAACTTCAGATCAAGTTACTACCAAACCTCGTAGGTAAACCAGAGTAAGATCCGCACCAGAGTGGTACGGTAATCCTGTTCTGGAGGTTATGTTACTAGACCATGACGAACCTACGAACTATGAAGAAGCGATGGTGAGCCCAGATTCCGCAAAATGGCTTGAGGCCATGAAATCTGAGATGAGATCCATGTATGAGAACAAAGTGTGGACTTTGGTTGACTTGTCCGATGATCGGCAAGCAATTGAGAGTAAATGGATCGTCAAGAGGAAGACGGACGCTGATAGTAGTGTTACTATCTACAAAGCTAGAATTGTCGCAAAAAAGGTTTTTTCGACAAGTTCAAGGTGTTGACTACGATGAGAGTTTCTCACTCGTATCTATGCTTAAGTCTGTCTGAATCATGTTAGCAATTGCCGCATTTTATGAAATATGACAAATGGATAAACAAAACTGCATTCCTTAATGGATTTATTAGAGATGAGTTGTATATGATGCAACCAGAAGGTTTTGTCAATCCTAAAGGTGCTAACAAAATATGCAAGCTCCAGCGATCCATCTATGGACTGGTGCAAGCATCTCGGAGTTGGAATATACACTTTGATAAGTTGATCAAAGGATATAGTGTTATACAGACTTGCGGTGAAGCCTGTATTTACAAGAAAGTGAGTGGGAGCACTACATCATTTCTGATAAGTATATGTGAATGACATATTGTTGATCGGAAATAATGTAGAATTATTCTGCAAAGCATAAAGGAGTGTTTGAAAGGAGTTTTTCAAAGAAAGACCTCGGTGAAGCTGCTTACATATTGAGCATCAAGATCTATAGAGATAGATCAAGACGCTTGATAAGTTTTTTCAATGAGTACATACCTTAACAAGATTTTGAAGTAGTTCAAAATAGAACAGTCAAAGAAAAGAGTTTCTTGCCTGTGTTGCAAGGTGTGAAATTGAGTAAGACTCAAAGCCCGACCACGGCAGAAGATAGAAAAAGAATGAAAGTCATTCCCTATGCCTCGGCCATAGGATTCTATAAAGTATGCCATGCTGTGTACCGGATCTATTGTATACCCTACACCGATTTTGGCAAGGGAGTACAATAGTGATCTAGGAGTAGATCACTGGACAGCGGTCAAAATTATCCTTACTGGAATAAGGATGTTTCTCGATTATGGAAGTGACAAAAGGTTCGTCGTAAAAAGTTACGTCGATACAAGTTTTTGACACTAATCTAGATGACTCTAAGTCTCAGTCTAGATACATATTGAAAGTGGGAGCAATTAGCTAGAGTAGCACCGTGCAGAGCATTGTAGACATAGAAATTTGCAATATACTTACGGATCTGAATGTGACAGACCCGTTGACTAAAATTATCTCACAATCAAAACATGATCACACCTTAGTACTCTTTGGGTGTTAATCACATAGCGATGTGAACTAGATTATTGACTCTAGTAAACCCTTTGAGTGTTGGTCACATAGAGATGTGAACTATGGGTGTTAATCCCATAGGTGATGTGAATTATTGATGTTAAATCACATGGCGATGTGAACTAGATTATTGACTCTAGTGCAAGTGGGAGACTGAAGGAAATATGCCCTAGAGGCAATAATAAAGTATTATATATTTCCTTATATCATGATAAATGTTTATTATTCATGCTAGAATTGTATTAACCGAAAACATAATACATGTGTGAATACATAGACAAACAGAGTGTCACTAGTATGCCTCTACTTGACTAGCTCGTTAATCAAAGATGGTTATGTTTCCTAGCCATAGACACGAGTTGTCATTTGATTAACGGGATCACCTCATTAGGAGAATGACGTGATTGACTTGACCCATTCGGTTAGCTTAGCATCCGATCGTTTAGTATGTTGCTATTGCTTTCTTCATGACTTATACATGTTCCTATGACTATGAGATTATGCAACTCCCGTTTACCGGAGGAACACTTTGTGTGCTACCAAACGTCACAACGTAAATGGGTGATTATAAAGGTGCTCTACAGGTGTCTCCAAAGGTACTTGTTGGGTTGGCGTATTTCGAGATTAGGATTTGTCACTCCAATTGTCGGAGAGGTATCACTGGGCCCACTCGGTAATGCACATCACTATAAGCCTTGCAAGCATTGTGACTAATGAGTTAGTTGCGGGATGATGTGTTACGGAACGAGTAAAGACACTTGCCGGTAACGAGATTGAACTAGGTATCGAGATACCGACGATCGAATCTCGGGCAAGTAACATACCGGTGACAAAGGGAACAACGTATGTTGTTATGCGGTCTGACCGATAAAGATCTTCGTAGAATATGTGGGAGCCAATATGGGCATCCAGGTCCCGCTATTGGTTATTGATAGGAGACGTGTCTCGGTCATGTCTACATAGTTCTCGAACCCGTAGGGTCCGCACGCTTAAAGTTACGATGACAGTTTTATTATGAGTTTATGTATGTTGATGTACCGAAGGAGTTCGGAGTCCCGGATGAGATCGGGGACATGACGAGGAGCCTCGAAATGGTCGAGACGTAAAGATCGATATATTGGACGACTATATTCGGACTTCGGAAAGGTTCCGAGTGATTCGGGTATTTTTCGGAGTACCGGAGAGTTACGGGAATATGTATTGGGCCTTAATGGGCCATACGGGAAAGAAGGAAAAGGGCCTCAAGGGTGGCCGCACCCCTCCCCTTGGTCTGGTCCGGATTGGACTAGGGAAGGGGGGCGCCCCCTTCCTTCCTTCTCTTTTTCCCTTCCTCTTTTCCTATTCCATATTGGAGACACCTGTAGAGCATCTTTATAATCACCCAGTTACGTGGTGACGTTTGATAGCACACTAAGTGTTCCTCCGGTATTCGGGAGTTACATAATCTCATAGTCATAGGAACATGTATAAGTTATGAAGAAAGCAATAACAACAAAGTAAACGATCATCGTGCTAAGCTAACGGATGGGCCAAGTCAATCACATCATTTTCTAATGATGTATTCCCGTTTATCAAATGACAACTCTTTGTCCATGGCTAGGAAACTTAACCATCTTTGATTAACGAGCTAAACATTTATCATGATATAAGGAAATATAAATAACAACTTTATTATTGCCTCTAAGGCATATTTCCTTTAGTCTCCCACTTACACTAGAGTCAATAATCTAGATTACATTGTAATGATTCTAACACCCATGGAGTCTTGGTGCTGATCATGTTTTGCTCATGAGAGAGGCTTAGTCAACGGGTCTGCAACATTCAGATCCGTATGTATCTTGCAAATCTCTATGTGTCCCTCCTTGATTTGATCGCGGATGGAATTGAAGTGTCTCTTGATGTGCTTGGTTCTCTTGTGAAATCTGGATTCCTTTGCCAAGGCAATAGCACCAGTATTGTCACAAAAGATTTTCATTGGACCCGATGCACTAGGTATGACACCTAGATCGGATATGAAATCCTTCATCCAGACTCCTTCATTCGCTGCTTCCAAAGCAGCTATGTACTCCGCTTCACACATAGATCCCGCCATGACGCTCTGCTTGGAACTGCACCAACTGACAGCTCCATTTAATAAAAATACGTATCCGGTTTGTGACTTACAGTCATCCGGATCCGTGTCAAAGCTTGCATCGATGTAACCGTTTATGACGAGCTCTTTGTCACCTCGATAAACAAGAAACACATCCTTAGTCCTTTTCAGGTATTTTAGGATATTCTTGACCGCTGTCTAGTGATCCACTCCTGGATTACTTTGGTACCTCCCTGCTAAACTAATAGCAAGGCACACATCAGGTCTACTACACAACATTCCATACATGATAGAACCTATGGTTGGAGCATAAGGAATGACTTTCATTTTCTCTCTATCTTTTGCAGTGGTCGGGCATTGAGTCTGACTCAACTTCACACCTTGTAACACATGCAAGAACTCTTTCTTTGCTTGATCCATTTTGAACTTCTTCAAAACTTTGTCAAGGTATGTGCTTTGTGAAAGTCCAATTAAGCGTCTTGATCAATCTCTACAGATCTTGATGCCCAATATATAAGCAGCTCCACCGAGGTCTTTCATTGAAAAATTCTTATTCAAGTATCCTTTTATGCTATTCAGAAATTTAGTATCATTTTCGATCAACAATATGTCATCCACATATAATATCAGAAATGCTACAGAGCTCCCACTCACTTTTTTGTAAATACATGCTTCTCCAAAAGTGTGTATAAATCCATATCCTTTGATCACACTATCAAAGCGTATATTCCAACTCCGAGAGGCTTGCACCAGTCCATAAATGGATCACTAGAGCTTGCACACTTTGTTAGCACCTTTTGGATCGACAAAACCTTCTGGTTGGATCATATATAACTCTTCTTTACGATATCCATTAAGGAATGCAGTTTTGACATCCATTTGCCAAATTTCATAATCATAAAGTGCGGCAATTTCTAACATGATTCAGACGGACTTAAGCATCGCTACGGGTGAGAAAGCCTCATCATAGTCAACTCCTTGAACTTGTCGAAAACCTTTCGCAACAAGTCAAGCTTTGTAGACAGTAACATTACCGTCAGCGTCAGTCTTCTTCTTCAAGATCCATTTGTTATCTATGGCTTGCCGATCATCGGGCAAGTCAACCAAAGTCCATACTTTGTTCTCATACATGGATCCCATCTCAGATTTCATGGCCTCAAGCCATTTTGCGGAATTTGGGCTCATCATCGCTTCCTCATAGTTCGTAGGTTCGACATGGTCAAGTAACATGACTTCCAGAACAGGATTACCGTACCACTCTGGTGCGGATCTTACTCTGGTTGACCTACGAGGTTTGGTAGTAACTTGATCAGAAGTTTCATGATCATCATCATTAGCTTCCTCACTTACTGGTGTAGGAATCACTGGAACTGATTTCTGTGATGAACTACTTTCCAATAAGGGAGCAGGTACTGTTACCTCATCAAGTTCTACTTTCCTCCCACTCACTTCTTTCGAGAGAAACTCCTTCTCTAGAAAGGATCCATTCTTAGCAACGAATATCTTGCCTTCGGATCTGTGATAGAAGGTGTACCCAACAGTCTCCTTTGGGTATCATATGAAGACACATTTCTCCAATTTGGGTTCGAGCTTATCAGGTTGATGCTTTCTCACATAAGCATCGCATCCCCAAACTTTAAGAAACGACAACTTGGGTTTCTCGCCGAACCATAGTTCATAAGGTGTCGTCTCAACGGATTTAGATGGTGCCCTATTTAACGTGAATGTAGCAGTCTCTAAAGCATAACCCCAAAACAATAGCGGTAAATCAGTGAGAGACATCATAGATCGCACCATATCTAGTAAAGTACGATTACGACGTTCGGACACAACATTACGCTGTGGTGTTCCAGGTGGCGTGAGTTGCGAAACTATTCCACATTGTTTCAAATGAAGACCAGACTCGTAACTCAAATATTCTCCTCCACGACCAGATCGTAGAAACTTTATTTTCTTGTTACGATGATTTTCCACTTCACTCTGAAATTCTTTGAACTTTTCAAATCTTTCAGACTTATGTTTCATCAAGTAGATATGCCCATATCTGCTCAAATCATATGTGAAGGTAAGCAAATAACGATACCCGCCGCGAGCATCAACACTCATCGGACCGCATACATCAGTATGTATTATTTCCAACAAGTCTGTAGCTCGCTCCATTGTTCCGGAGAATGGAGTCTTAGTCATCTTGCCCATGAGGCATGGTTTGCACGCATCAACTGATTCATAGTCAAGTGATTCCAAAAGCCCATAAGCATGGAGTTTCTTCATGAGCTTTACACAAATATGACCTAAACGGCAGTGCCACAAATAAGTTGCACTATCATTATTAAACTTATATCTTTTTTCTTCAATACTATGAACATGTGTATCACTACTATCAAGATTTAGTAAAAATAGACCACTCATCAAGGGTGCATGACCATAAAAGGTATTACTCATATAAATAGAACAACCATTATTCTCTGATTTAAATGAATAACCGTCTCGCATCAAACAAGATCCAGATATAATGTTCATGCTCAACGCTGGCACCAAATAACAATTATTTAGGTCTAAAACTAACCCCGAAGGTAGATGTAGAGGTAGCGTGCCGACGGCGATCACATCGACTTTGGAACCATTTCCCACGTGCATCGTTGCCTCGTCCTTAGCCAATCTTCGCTTAATCCGTAGCCCCTGTTTCGAGTTGCAATTATTAGCAATAGAACCAGCATCAAATACCCAGGCGCTACTGTGAGCATTAGTAAGGTACATATCAATAACATCTATATCAAATATACCTTTCACTTTGCCATCCTTCTTCTCCGCCAAATACTTGGGGTAGTTCCGCTTCTAGTGACCAGTTCCTTTGCAGTAGAAGCACTCAGTCTCAGGCTTAGGTCCAGACTTGGGCTTCTTCACTTGAGCAGCAACTTGCTTGCTGTTCTTCTTGAAGTTCCCCTTCTTCCCTTTACCCTTTTTCTTGAAACTGGTGGTCTTGTTGACCATCAACACTTGATGCCCCTTCTTGATTTCTACCTCCGCAGCCTTTAGCATTGCGAAGAGCTCGGGAATTGTCTTATCCATCCCTTGCATATTATAGTTCATGACGAAGCTCTTGTAGCTTGGTGGCAGTGATTGAAGAACTCTGTCAATGACACTATCATCAGGAAGATTAACTCCCAGTTGAGTCAAGTGGTTGTGGTACCCAGACATTCTGAGTATATGTTCACTGACAGAACTATTCTCCTCCATTTTGCAGCTGTAGAACTTATTGGAGACTTCATATCTCTCAATCCGGGCATTTGCTTGAAATATTAACTTCAACTCCTGGAACATCTCATATGCTCCATGACGTTCAAAACGTCGTTGAAGTCCCGATTCTAAGCCGTAAAGCAGGGCACACTGAACTATCGAGTAGTCATCAGCTTTGCTCTGCCAGACGTTCATAACATCTGGCGTTGCTCCTGCAGCGGGTTTGTCACCTAGCGGTGCTTCCAGGACGTAATTCTTCTGTGCAGCAATGAGGATAATCCTCAAGTTACGGACCCAGTCCGTGTAATTGCTACCATCATCTTTCAACTTAGCTTTCTCTAGGAACGCATTAAAATTCAACGGAACAACAACACAGGCCATCTATCTACAACAACATAGACATGCAAAAATAGTATCAGGTACTAAGTTCATGATAAATTAAAGTTCAATTAATCATATTACTTAAGAACTCCCACTTAGATAGACATCCCTCTAATTATCTAAGTGATCACGTGATCCATATCAACTAAACCATGTCCGATCATCACGTGAGATGGAGTAGTTTTCAATGGTGAACATCACTATGTTGATCATATCTACTATATGATTCACGCTCGACCTTTCGGTCTCAGTGTTCGAGGCCATATCTGCATATGCTAGGCTCGTCAAGTTTAACCCGAGTATTCTGCATGTGCAAAACTGGCTTGCATCCGTTGTATGTGAACGTAGAGCTTATCACACCCGATCGTCACGTGGTGTCTCGGCATGACGAACTGTAGCAACGGTGCATACTCAGGGAGAACACTTATACCTTGAAATTTAGTGAGAGATCATCTTATAATGCTACCGCCGAACTAAGCAAAATAAGATGCATAAAGGATAAACATCACATGCAATCAATATAAGTGATATGATATGGCCATCATCATCTTGTGCCTTTGATCTCCATCTCCAAAGCACCGTCATGATCACCATTGTCACCGGCTTGACACCTTGATCTCCATCGAAGCATCGTTGTCGTCTCGCCAACTATTGCTTCTACGACTAGCGCTACCGCTTAGTGATAAAGTAAAGCAATTACATGGCGATTGCATTTCATACAATAAAGCGACAACCATATGGCTCCTGCCAGTTGCCGATATCTCTGTTAGAAAACATGATCATCTCATACAATAAAATTTAGCATCATGTCTTGACCATATCACATCACAACATGCCCTGCAAAAACAAGGTAGACGTCCTCTAATTTGTTGTTGCAAGTTTTACGTGGCTGCTACGGGCTGAGCAAGAACCGTTCTTACCTACGCATCAAAAACCACAACGATTTTTCGTCAAGTGTGCTGTTTTAACCTTCAACAAGGACCGGGCATAGTCACACTCGATTCAACTAAAGTTGGAGAAACTGACACCCACTAGCCACCTGTGTGCGAAGCACGTCGGTAGAACCAGTCTCGCGTAAGCGTACGCGTAATATCGGTCTGAGCCCCTTCATCCAACAATACCGCCGAATCAAAGCATGACATGCTGGTAAGCAGTATGACTATTATCGCCCACATCTCTTTGTGTTCTACTCGTGCATATAACATCTACGCATAGACCTGGTTCGGATGCGACTGTTGGGGAACACAGTAATTTCAAAAAAATTCCGACGCACACGCAAGATCTATCATGGTGATGCATAGCAATGAGAGGGGAGAGTGTAGTCCACGTACCCTCGTAGACCGTAAGCGGAAGCGTTATGACAACGCGGTTGATGTAGTTATACGTCTTCACGATCCGACCGATCCTAGTACCGAAAGTACGGCACCTCCGTGATCTGCACACGTTCGGCTCGGTGACGTCCCACGGCCAACTGAGTGTCGAGGGAAAGCTTCGCCAGCACGACGGTGTGATGACGGTGATGATGAAGTTACCGACGCAGGGCTTCGCCTAAGCACTACAACGGTATGACCGAGGTGGAATCTGTGGAGGGGGGCACCGCACACGGCTAGGACAACTGTCAACTTGTGTGTCTATGAGGTGCCCCCCTCCCCCGTATATAAAGGAGTGGAGGAGGGGGAGGGCCGGCCCTCTATGGCGCGCCCTGTGAGGAGTCCTACTCCCACCGGGAGTAGGATTCCCCCCTTTCCCTAGTTGGAGTAGGAGAGAAGGAAGGAGGAGAGAGGGAGAAGGAAAGGGGGGCGCCGCCCCCCTTCCCTAGTCCAATTCGGACCCAAGGGGGAGGGGCGCTTGGCCTGCCCTGGCCGCCCCTCTCTCTCTCCACTAAAGCCCATTAGGGCCCATATACTCCCCGGGGGGTTCCGGTAACCCCCCGGTACTCCGGTAAATGCCCGAACTCACCCGAAACCATTCCGATGTCCAAACGTGGCCATCCAATATATCGATCTTTATGTCTCGACCATTTCAAGACTCCTCGTCATGTCCGTGATCATGTCCGGGACTCCGAACAACCTTCGGTACATAAAAACACATAAACTCATAATACCGATCGTCACCGAACGTTAAGCGTGCGGACCCTACGGGTTCGAGAACTATGTAGACATGACCGACACTCATCTTCGGTCAATAAACAATAGCGGAACCTGGATGCTCATATTGGTTCCTACATATTCTACGAAGATCTTTATCGGTCAAACTGCACAACAACATATGTAGTTCCCTTTGTCATCGGTATGATACTTTCCCGAGATTCGATCGTCGGTATCTCAATACCAAGTTCAATCTCATTACCGGCAAGTCTCTTTACTCGTTCCGTAATGCATCATACCGTAACTAACTCATTAGTCACAACGCTTGCAAGGCTTATAGTGATGTGCATTACCGAGAGGGCCCAGAAATACCTCTCCGATACCCGGAGTGACAAATCCTAATCTCGATCTATGCCAACTCAACAAACACCATCGGAGACACCTGTGGAGCATCTTTATAATCACCCAGTTACGTTGTGATGTTTGATAGCACTCTAAGTGTTCCTCCGGTATTCGGGAGTTGCATAATCTCATAGTCATAGGAACATGTATAAGTTATGAAGAAAGCAATAGCAACAAACTAAACGATCATCGTGCTAAGCTAACGGATGGGTCAAGTCAATCACATCATTCTCTACTGATGTGATCCCGTTTATCAAATGACAACTCTTTGTCCATGGCTAGGAAACTTAACCATCTTTTATTAACGTTCTAGTCAAGTAGAGGCATACTAGTGACACTCAGTTTGTCTATGTATTCACACATGTACTAAGTTTCCGGTTAATACAATTCTAGCATGAATAATAAACATTTATCATGGTATAAGGAAATATAAATAACAACTTTATTATTGCTTCTAGGGCATATTTCCTTCAGTCTCCCACTTGCACTAGAGTCAATAATCTAGATTACATTGTAATGATTGTAACACCCATGGAGTCTTGGTGCTGATCATGTTTTGCTCGTGAGAGAGGCTTAGTCAACGGGTCTGCAACATTCAGATCCGTATGTATCTTGCAAATCTCTATGTCTCCCTCCTTGACTTGATCGCGGATGGAATTGAAGCGTCTCTTGATGTGCTTGGTTCTCTTGTGAAATCTGGATTCCTTTGCCAAGGCATTTGCACCAGTATTGTCACAAAAGATTTTCATTTGACCCGATGCACTAGGTATGACACCTAGATCGGATATGAACTCCTTCATCCGGACTCCTTCATTCGCTGCTTCCAAAGGAGCCATGTACTCCGCTTCACACATAGATCCCGCCACGACGCTCTGCTTGGAACTGCACCAACTGACAGCTCCACCATTCAATAAAAATACGTATCCAGTTTGTGACTTAGAGTCATCCGGATCAGTGTCAAAGCGTGCATGGACGTAACCGTTTACGACGAGCTCTTTGTCACCTTCATAAACGAGAAACATAATCTTAGTCCTTTTCAGGTATTTCAGGATATTCTTGACCGCTGTCCAGTGACCCACTCCTGGATTACTTTGGTACCTCCCTGCTAAACTAATAGCAAGCCACACATCAGGTCTAGTACACAACATTGCATACATTATAGAACCTATGGTTGAAGCATAAGGAATGACTTTCATTTTCTCTCTATCTTTTGCAGTGGTCGGGCATTGAGTCTGACTCAACTTCACACCTTGTAACACATGCAAGAACTCTTTCTTTGCTTGATCCATTTTGAACTTCTTCAAAACTTTGTCAAGGTATGTGCTTTGTGAAAGTCCAATTAAGCGTCTTGATCAATCTCTATAGATCTTGATGCCCAATATATAAGCAGCTTCACCGAGGTCTTTCATTGAAAAATTCTTATTCAAGTGTCCTTTTATGCTATTCAGAAATTTAGTATCATTTTCGATCAACAATATGTCATCCACATATAATATCAGGAATGCTATAGAGCTCCCACTCACTTTTTTGTAAATACATGCTTCTCCAAAAGTGTGTATAAATCCATATGCTTTGATCACACTATCAAAGCGTATATTCCAACTCCGAGAGGCTTGCACCAGTCCATAAATGGATCGCTGGAGCTTGCACACTCTGTTAGCACCTTTTGGATCGACAAAACCTTCTGGTTGCATCATATATAACTCTTCTTTACGATATCCATTAAGGAATGCAGTTTTGACATCCATTTGCCAAATTTCATAATCATAAAGTGCGGCAATTGCTAATATGATTCAGACGGACTTAAGCATCGCTACGGGTGAGAAAGCCTCATCATAGTCAACTCCTTGAACTTGTCGAAAACCTTTCGCAACAAGTCGAGCTTTGTAGACAGTAACATTACCGTTAGCGTCAGTCTTCTTCTTGAAGATGCATTTATTCTCTATGGCTTGCCGATCATCGGGCAAGTCAACCAAAGTCCATACTTTGTTCTCATACATGGATCCCATCTCAGATTTTATGGCCTCAAGCCATTTTGCGGAATCTGGGCTCATCATCGCTTCCTCATAGTTCGTAGGTTCATCATGGTCAAGTAACATGACTTCCAGAACAGAATTACCGTACCACTCTGGTGCGGATCTTACTCTGGTTGACCTACGAGGTTTGGTAGTAATTTGATCAGAAGTTTCATGATCATCATCATTAGCTTCCTCACTTACTGGTGTAGGAATCACTGGAACAGATTTCTATGATGAACTACTTTCCAATAAGGGAGCAGGCACTGTTACCTCATCAAGTTCTACTTTCCTACCACTCACTTCTTTCGAGAGAAACTCCTTCTCTAGATAGGATCCATTCTTAGCAACGAATATCTTGCCTTCGGATCTGTGATAGAAGGTGTACGCAACTGTCTCCTTTGGGTATCCTATGAAGACACATTTCTCCGATTTGGGTTCGAGCTTATCAGGTTGAAACTTTTTCACATAAGCATCGCAGCCCCAAACTTTAAGAAACGACAACTTGGGTTTCTTGCCGAACCACAGTTCATAAGGTGTCATCTCAACGAATTTAAATGGTGCCCTATTTAACGTGAATGCAGCCGTCTCTAAAGCATAACCCCAAAACGATAGCGGTAAATCAGTGAGAGACATCATAGATTGCACCATATCTAGTAAAGTATGATTACGACGTTCGAACACACCATTACGCTGTGGTGTTCCAGGTGGCGTGAGTTGTGAACTATTTCGCATTGTTCCAAATGAAGACCAAACTCATAACTCAAATATTCGCCTCCAGGATCAGATCGTAGAAACTTTATTTTCTTGTTACGATGATTTTCCACTTCACTCTGAAATTCTTTGAACTTTTCAAATGTTTCAGACTTATGTTTCATCAAGTAGATATACCCATATCTGCTCAAATCATCTGTGAAGGTAAGAAAATAACGATACCCGCCGCGAGCATCAACACTCATCGGACCGCATACATCAGTATGTATTATTTCCAACAAGTCTGTTGCTCGCTCCATTGTTCCGGAGAACGGAGTCTTAGTCATCTTGCTCATGAGGCATGGTTTGCAAGCATCAAGTGATTCATAATCAAGTGATTCCAAAAGCCCATAAGCATGGAGTTTCTTCATGCGCTTTACACCAATATGACCTAAACGGCAGTGCCACAAATAAGTTGCACTATCATTATTAAACTTATATCTTTTGGCTTCAATACTATGAACATGTGTATCACTACTATCAAGATTTAGTAAAAATAGACCACTCATCAAGGGTGCATGACCATAAAAGGTATTACTCATATAAATAGAACAACCATTATTCTTTGATTTAAATGAATAACCATCTCGCATCAAACAAGATCCAGATATAATGTTCATGCTCAACGCTGGCACCAAATAACAATTATTTAGGTCTAAAACTAATCCCGAAGGTAGATGTAGAGGTAGCGTGCCGACGGCGATCACATCGACTTTGGAACCATTTCCCACGCGCATCGTCACCTCGTCCTTAGCCAATCTTCGCTTAATCCGTAGCCCCTGTTTCGAGTTGCAAATATTAGAAACAGAACCAGTATCAAATACCAGGCGCTACTGCGAGCATTAGTAAGGTACATATCAATAACATGTATATCAAATATACCTTTCACTTTGCCATCCTTCTTCTCCGCCAAATATTTGGGGCAGTTCCTTTGCAGTAGAAGCACTCAGTCTCAGGCTTAGGTCTAGACTTGGGCTTCTTCACTTGAGCAGCAACTTGCTTGCTGTTCTTCTTGAAATTCCCCTTCTTCCCTTTACCCTTTTCTTGAAACTGGTGGTCTTGTTGACCATCAACACATGATACTCCTTCTTGATTTCTACCTCCGCAGCCTTTAGCATTGCGAAGAGCTCGGGAATTGTCTTATCCATCCCTTGCATATTATAGTTCATGACGAAGCTCTTGTAGCTTGGTGGCAGTGATTGAAGAACTCTGTCAATGACACTATCATCAGGAAGATTAACTCCCAGTTGAGTCAAGTGGTTGTGGCACCCAGACATTCTGAGTATATGTTCACTGACAGAACTATTCTCCTCCATTTTGTAGCTATAGAACTTATTGGAGAGTTCATATCTCTCAATCCAGGCATTTGCTTGAAATATTAACTTCAACTCCTGGAACATCTCATATGCTCCATGACGTTAAAAACGTCGTTGAAGTCCCGGTTCTAAGCCGTAAAGCATGGCACACTGAACTATCGAGTAGTCATCAGCTTTGCTCTGCCAGACGTTCATAACATCTGGCGTTGCTCCTGCAGCGGGTTTGTCACCTAGCGGTGCTTCCAGGACGTAATTCTTCTATGCAACAATGAGGATAATCCTCATGTTACGGACCAGTCCGTGTAATTGCTACCATCATCTTTCAACTTAGCTTTCTCTAGGAACACATTAAAATTCAATAGAACAACAACACGGGCCATCTATCTACAACAACATAGACATGCAAAAATACTATCAGGCACTAAGTTCATGACAAATTAAAGTTCAATTAATCATATTACTTAAGAGCTCCCACTTAGATAGACATCCCTCTAATTATCTAAGTGATCACATGATCCATATTAACTAAACCATGAACGATCATCACGTGAGATGGAGTAGTTTTCAATGGTGAACATCACTATGTTGATCATATCTACTATATGATTCACGCTCGACCTTTCGGTCTCAGTGTTCCGAGGCCATATCTGCATATGCTAGGCTTGTCAAGTTTAACCCGAGTATTCTGCATGTGCAAAACTGGCTTGCACCCGTTGTATGTGAATGTAGAGCTTATCACACCCGATCATCATGTGGTGTCTCGGCACGACGAACTGTAGCAACGGTGCATACTCAGGGAGAACACTTATACCTTGAAATTTAGTGAGAGGTCATCTTATAATGCTACCGCCAAACTAAGCAAAATAAGATGCATAAAGGATAAACATCACATGCAATCAATATAAGTGATATGATATGGCCATCATCATCTTGTGCCTTTGATCTCAATCTCCAAAGCACCGTCATGATCTCCATCGTCACCGACTTGACACCTTGATCTCCATCAAAGCATCGTTGTTGTCTCGCCAACTATTGCTTCTACGACTAGCGCTACCGCTTAGTGATAAAGTAAAGCAATTACATGGCGATTGCATTTCATACAATAAAGCGACAACCATATGGCTCCTGCCAGTTGCCGATATCTCTATTACAAAACATGATCATCTCATACAATAAAATCTAGCATCATGTCTTGACCGTATCACATCACAACATGCCCTGCAAAAACAAGTTAGACGTCCTCTACTTTGTTGTTGCAAGTTTTACGTGGTTGCTATGGGCTGAGCAAGAACCGTTCTTACCTACGCATCAAAAACCACAACGATTTTTCGTCAAGTGTGCTGTTTTAACCTTCAACAAGGACCGGGCGTGGTCACACTCGATTCAACTAAAGTTGGAGAAACTGACACCCACTAGCCACCTATGTGCGACGCACGTCGGTAGAACCAGTCTCACGTAAGCGTACGTGTAATGTCGGTCTGAGCCGCTTCATCCAACAATACCGCTGAATCAAAGCATGACATGCTGGTAAGTAGTATGACTATTATCGCCCACAACTCTTTGTGTTCTACTCGTGCATATAACATCTACGCATAGACCTGGCTTGGATGCCACTGTTGGGGAACGCAGTAATCTCAAAAAAATTCCTACGCACACGCAAGATGTACCATGGTGATGCATAGCAACGAGAGGGGAGAGTGTAGTCCATGTACCCTCGTAGACCGTAAGTGGAAGCGTTATGACAACGCGGTTGATGTAGTCGTACGTCTTCACGATCCGACCGATCCTAGTACCGAAAGTACGGCACCTCCGCGATCTGCACACGTTCGGCTCGGTGACGTCCCACGAACTCGCAATCCAGCTGAGTGTTGAGGGAGAGCTTCATGATGACGGTGATGATGAATTTACCGATGCAGGGCTTCGCCTAAGCACTACAACGATATGACCGAGGTGGAATCTGTGGAGGGGGGCACCGCACACGACTAAGACAACTGTCAACTTGTGTGTCTATGGGGTGCCCCCCTCCCCCGTATATAAAGGAGTTGAGGAGGGGGAGGGCCGGCCCTCTATGGCGTGCCCTGGGAGGAGTCCTACTCCCACCGGGAGTAGGATTCCCCCCTTTCCCTAGTTGGAGTAGGAGAGAAGGAAGGAGGAGAGAGGGGGAAGGAAAGGGGGGCGCCGCCCCCCTTCCCTGGTCCTATTCGGACGCAAGGGGGAGGGGGCGCGCGGCCTGCCCTGGCCGCCCCTCTCTCTCTCCACTAAAGCCCATTAGGGCCCATATACTCCCCGGGGGGTTCCCGTAACCCCCCGATACTCCAGTAAATGCCCGAACTCACCCGGAACCATTCCAGGTGGCGTGAGTTGCGAAACTATTCCGCATTGTTTCAAATGAAGACCAAACTCGTAACTCAAATATTCTCCTCCACGATCAGCTCGTAGAAACTTTATTTTCTTGTTACGATGATTTTCCACTTCACTCTGAAATTCTTTGAACTTTTCAAATGTTTCAGACTTATGTTTCATCAAGTAGATATACCCATATCTTCTCAAATCATCTGTGAAGGTAAGAAAATAACCATACCCGCTGAGGGAGTCCTGGACTAAGGGGTCCTCGGGCGTCCGGCCTGTTAGCCATGGGCCGGACTGATGGGCTGTGAAAATACGAAGACCGAAGACTGCGCCCGTGTCCGGATGGGACTCTCCTTGGCGTGGAAGGCAAGTTTGGCGGCCAAATATGTAGATTCCTTTCTTTTTAACCGACCTTGTGTAACCCTAGATCCTCCCGGGGCTTATATAAACTGGAGGACTTAGTCCGGAGGGGGAGATTCATTATCATAGTCATACAGGCTAGACTTCTAGGGTTTAGCCATTACAATCTCGTGGTAGATCAACTCTTGTAATACTCATATTCATCAGGATCAATCAAGCAGGAAGTAGGTTATTACCTCCATAGAGAGGGCCCAAACCCGGGTAAACATTGTGTCCCCTGTCTCCTGTTACCATCGGCCTTAGACTCATAGTTCGGGACCCCCTACCCGAGATCCGCCGGTTTTGACACCGACATTGGTGATTTCATTGAGAGTTCCACTGTGCCGTCCTCAAAAGGTTTGATGGCCCCTTCAATCGTCAACAATGACGCTGTCCAAGGAGAAACCTTCCTCCTTGGACAGATCTTTGTGTTCGGCGGTTTCGCACTACGGGCCAACTCGTTTGGCCATCTGGAGCAGATCGATAGCTACGCCCTTGGCCATCAGGTCAGATTTGGGAGCTTGAATTACGTCGCGGACATCCATGGAGATTTGATCTTCACCGGATTCGAGACCGCGGCGATCGCTCCAGGTCACCTCGATGAACATGACCTAAATCTGTCATTGGACCACATTCAGGAGATAACTCCTGTAACTGCTCTGGCCATAGATCCGGAGCATACGACGCCATCTAAGGACTGGAGGTTTGACCCCACCACGGAGGCCACAGTCTCCCCGGGGTTGGAGCCGCACATGGACTTAAACTCACACAATGTTTGTGTCACCGGAACACCGAACTCGTCTCTGGGTGTAAGTTCCGAACCATGTGAGTCCGTAGATGCCGAACTTGATCATTTATCGATCTTCGAATTCAGCGCCACAGACATCTTCCAACACTCGCCCTTAGGCGATGTGCTAAGCTCATTAAAGAACCTGTCCTTGGCGGGGGACTCACAGCTGAACTATGTTCGGTTCGAACTAGGGGCTGACGACGGAGAATTTTGCTTCCCACCCGCCACCCACTTCATAGCCACGGTCGAGGATTCAACCGACACGCTTGATTACAGCTCCGAAGACATCAACGGTATGAACGACGCTGCTGATGAAGAGCAAGACCAAAATCCGCCATTTACTGGATGCTGGACGGCCACTTCTTCGTACGATGTGTACATGGTGGATATACCCAAAACAACCAACGACGATGAGAAAGAAAATCCAGTTGAGAATAAATCTCCCGAGACACAGCAAAAACGCCGGCGTCCTCGGCGCCGCTCTAAGTCACGTCATTCAAAGGACAGCAATGCTGGCACCGGAGAAAATAATACTCTGGACGACGCCGAAAACAATGAAGACCTTGCCGAGGTAACATCCGAACAGGAGGAGCAAGAAAACGGGCAAGCTAGCCCCGACGAACAGGCCAGGCCCAATGACTCGGAGGACGGTAGTTACCGTCCGCTCTCTGAGGATGAGGAAAGCCTCGGCAACGAAGATTTCATCGTGTCCGAGGAACCTCTCGAGCAGGAGCGCTTCAAGCGCCAGCTAATAGCCACCGCAAGGAGCCTGAAAAAGAAGCAGCAGCAGCTTCAAGCTGACCAAGATCTGCTCGTCGATAGATGAACTGATGTTCTGGCAGCCGAAGAATACGACCTCAGACACCCAGCCAAGAGTTACCCGAAACGAAGGCTGCTACCCCAGTTCGATGAAGAGGCGCCGGAGCCCATACCTCCTTCGCGTAATGTGGCCGATCGACCACTACGCGGTCGGGACAGTGCGGCGGACCGACCACCACGTGGTCGGGATAGAGCGACAACTCAGGCCGAACAGCAGCCTGCCCAACCGCCACGCAAAAACAGAGACAAAACAGCTCGGGGTCATACATACGACCTCCAGCAGGACCTGGACAGTAGAGTAGGATATACCAGATCGATCAACAGATCGCGAGGCCGTCCCTCGACACGCGATGATGGCTACCTATTCGGACGTGACAAACCTAGTCACACCCGAGCCGATAACCGCAGACAGACTCCATCGGAGCTACGACGTGATGCGGCCAGGTATAGAGGCGCCGCACACCCTCTTTGCTTCACTGACGAAGTAATGGATCATGAATTCCCCGAAGGGTTCAAACCCGTGAATATTGAATCATACGACGGGACAACTGACCCTACGGCATGGATCGAGGACTTTTTCCTCCATATCCACATGGCCCGGGGAGATGACCTCCATGTTATCAAATACCTCCAGCTAAAGCTTAAAGGACCAGCTCGCCACTGGTTAAACATCCTGCCTGAAAATTCTATTGGCAGCTGGGAGGACTTGGAAGAGGCCTTCCTCGATAACTTCCAAGGTACATATGTCCGGCCACCAGACGCCGATGACTTAAGCCACATAGTTCAACAGCCCGGGGAGTCAGCCAGGAAGTTTTGGACTAGGTTCCTAACTAAAAAGAACCAGATCATCGACTGTCCGGACACAGAAGCCCTAGTGGCCTTTAAAAATAGCATCCGCGACGAATGGCTCGCCCGCCACCTCGGCCAAGAAAAGCCAAAATCTATGGCAGCCCTCACGGCACTCATGACCCGCTTTTGCGTGGGTGAGGATAGTTGGTTGGCTCGTAGCAAAAACACAGCCAGCGAGGCAGGCCCCTCTGAGGTTAAGAACAGCACCGACAAGCTCCGACGTAACAGACACAAACGTCGAAGCAATGGTGGTAATACCGACGACATTAGAGTCAACGCCGGATTCAGCGGCTCCAAGTCCGGCCAGCGGAAGAAACCATACAAGAGAAACAATCAGGGACCATCCAGCCTGGACCGCATACTCGATCGCCCATGCCAGATACATGGCACCCCAGACAAACCAGCTAATCATACCAATAGAGATTGTTGGGTTTTTAAACAGGCCGGCAAATTAAACGCCGAGAACAGGGAAAAGGGATCACAAAGCGAGGACGACAATGAGGAGCCCCGGCAATCGAACACAGGGGGACAGAAGAAGTTTCCCCCCAAGTCAAAATAGTAAACATGATATATGCTACACACATCCCTAAAAGGGAACGCAAGTGCGCACTAAGGGACGTCTACGCGATAGAGCCAGTCGCCCCAAAATTCAATCCATGGTCGTCATTCCCGATTACCTTTGATCGTCGGGATCATCCGACTAGTATCCGTCATGGCGGTTCAACCTCACTAGTCCTCGACCTAATCATTGATGGATTTCACTTGACGCGCGTCCTTATGGACGGGGGTAGCAGCCTCAATCTGCTCTACCAGGATACAGTGCAAAAAATGGGCATCAATCCATCACGGGTCAAGCCCACAAAGACTACCTTTAAAGGAGTCATACCAGGTGTGGAGGCCCGTTGCACGGGCTCAATCACGCTTGAGGTTGCCTTTGGGTCTCCAGACAACTTCCGAAGTGAGGAGTTAATCTTCGACATCGTCCCCTTTCGCAGCGGCTATCACGCACTGCTCGGGCGAACCGCATTCACGTGATTCAATGTAGTGCCACACTATGCTTATCTCAAGCTCAAGTGCCCGGTCCACGCGGCGTCATTACGGTCAACGGAAATACGGAACGCTCTCTCCGTACAGAAGAGCACACAGCTGCCTTAGCAGCAGAAGTACAGAGTGGCCTTCTCAAGCAGAACCCTAATTCGGCTACCGAGCCCACGGGCACCGTTAAGAGGGTACGAACTACCCTGCAGCAGGACAACTCGACTCGTCAGAAGCTCGACTAGCAATCCGGCCTCCGTCTCAGTCCCTATAAAGTAGTGGTAGTCGTGCCGTGCGTACATAACTACACACTCAAAATCCCATGGGCATCGACGGAGTCATAGCTAACCTGTGATCCATAGGGCAGCTCAACCGCCCCGGACACTCATACTTTCACTATTTCCCTTTCTTTTATTTTTTATTTTTCCAGGCCTTTTCTGGCGGCCAGATCATTGGTCCTCTTGAAGGACAAAAACACCAAGACAACAAGAAGCATGGACGTACTGGAAAACTCTTAGGTGGTCTCTTTAACGATCCCTTTACCTATCTTCAGGACCCATACACAGCTCTCTCTTGGTGAAGGCATAGTAAATAGCCTTTCAGCTTATTGCAGTACTTGTACAAATGCGCTTTAACGCACCAATGAAATTATAATAGAAACAGTTTGCGGCCCAAATTTCCACGGCTTTAGCTTACCACTGCTTCTTCCTTTTTCATTCCTTTTTGCCTTTTTTTCTGGTAATTCTATCAGATAGCACCCGTACACTCGGTGCGTTCTGACTTACCAGGGGCTTCATAGCACCCCACAACATGGCAACAAAAGTCTGAACACTTTTACAGTATAGTTCGGCACCCCGAATTTAGCACTATATGCATTGGCTCCGAATCATGTCTTTGGTCAATAGTTGGGTTGCCCGGCTCCTGTGCTTGCTACCTTATGTTCCGCTATATTAGCCAAGGTAGTAAAGGGAGAACTACTGCGATTGTGCCTGGTTTATCCAAAGGAGCACCTTAATAGAGAAAGCCGAAAACTGACTGTCATGATACGGCGAGAGCTGGTCAGCTGTTCGGAGGTTGCAAATCGTTGAAGATTTCTCCCGCATTACGCGAAGGATCGGTACTTCCCAATCAGACGCTCATAGCACCCTGGTTCGGATACTAGGGGCGGCGTCCATGTTTTATTGTAGAACTCCTATGGCTAAGTGAGGGCGTTCAAGTCGTATAGTCTGATTGCCTGGTTCGTTGCGCTAAAGAACTCCTTCAAGGACCATATAATTGGATCAAGATTGTTTAGATTCCATCCCGAACACCTCCGTACTACCTACGTGGGGGCAGAAGCCGACGACTGGCCAACCCTCAAGATTTCATACAACACGGCCGCACAGGAGGAAAAAAATTAAAACATAACAAGCATTATATCAGAAACCGACTTTGTTTCATCATTCAAGGCAAAGACAACATGAATGTATTCATTCGAAAATAATGTCTTGCCCACACTGCGTTGCCGCAATGCGGGACCCCTCTAGGACATCCGCAAAATAACACTCGGGTGTGCGGTGCTCCTTGCCCTCTGGCGGCCCCCTAGTCAGCTTGACGGCGTCCATCTTCGCCCACCACATTTTGCAACGGGCGAAGGCCATGCGCGCACCTTCAATACAGGCTGATCGCTTGACGATGTTCAGCCAAGGACAAGCATTCACCAGCCACTTCACGAGTCCAAAGGAGCTGCCGGGCATAGCTTCGGCTGGCTATAGCCGGATTATCAAATCCTTCATGGCTAGTTCGACCACCCTATGCAGTTCCACCAGTTGTTTCAGCTGATCGGTGAAGGGCACGGGATGCTCTGGCGCAAGATACTGCGACCAGAACAATTTCTCTGTGGAGCTCCCTTCTTCGGCTCGAAAGAACTCCGCGACGTCGGACACACTGCGCGGCAGATCTATGAAGGCTCTTGGAGAACTCCAAATCTGGGTTAGCAAGAAATACCTCTTCTTCATATACTTGCTTTGCGTACTAAACGCCTTACCTGCCACGATCTTCTTGGCCTCCTGGATCTCTTGGAGGGTGCCCTGGGCCTCATTCCGAGCTGTCTCCGTGCTCTGACGAGCCTTGGCGAGTTCGGTCTCTCGAACCGACGCATCGCGCTCCAAGGTCTCGCACTTCCTCACCGCGTCCTGGAGCTCCTGTTGGACCTCGTTGACCCGGGCCTTGAGCTTCTTACGGGCGGCCTGCTCCTTGACAACCTTTCCCTCGGCTTAGGCCAGGTCCTTCTTCAGGGCCTCGACCTCGGTCGTTGCTCCTATACATATCATGACACTTCGGTCAATATATATCATCTTACTCTTTTTGAGTATTTCCCGGGTTATTACATACCTTGATTCTCCTGGAGCTGCCTCTTCACCTGGCCGAGCTCCTCCCGGCCTGCTCCAGCCTTCGCTTTAGTTCGGAGACTTCGGCAACATGTGAGGCCGCGGCCAGCAGCGACGCCTGCATATTCATTCCAGACAAATTTAGTTAGTTTCCTGCAATAAATGATTGATCCTCTATCCGGCTTTTTCTTTCCGAAACACCGGACAGTGTCTCAGGGGCTACTGTCTATATTGGGATTTTCTCTTTTTGCGTCGCTTACCTCAAAACCTGTCAGCAGGCCGCTGCTGGCTTCGGTTAGTCCGCTCTTGGCAGACTGAACCCTTTCAATCACTGTGCCCATAAGAACACGGTGCTCATCCACAATGGAAGCGCCTCGCAGCGCTTCCAGCAGATTATCTGGTGCCCCTGGTTGGACAGGGGTCACCGGTGGAATAGGCATACCCCCTTCTTTCGAAGGAGGTCGCGTGCCGGATTCCGGAGCCGTACCGGTCTCCGGAATCAAGTCCGGTTGAGGGCCGAACTGAATATGGCCCTCATCCCCAGTCTCCAGGGGGATTGGTTCCCCCTGGTTTTCGGCGACGGGGGCTTCACCTTCGGGCGCCTCCCGAGCCTCTCCCCGGCCTGGGAAGGTCCGTTGGGAGAGCACCTCGTCGTCTCCTTTGGCCTTGGGAGAGTAAGCGGCCGGCAGTGTCTTGCTGGCCATCTCCTTTGGGTCCAACGAACCTCTTGATGAGGATCGCTGGGAGCTGTCGTGGGCCGGACTGCAATAGCATAATTAACCATGTCAATACATTGAAGAGGATAGGCTGGACATATGGGTATGCGGGAGTCATAGCACTTACGATGCAGCTTGAGGCCTAGTGCGGGGGTGTCGCTCCGAACTGCTGTCGACGTCCCACGCGGAGTTATCCGTGAAGGAGCCCTTCCCTTTCTTGGATGTCCCCGCCTCCAGGTTCGAGGAGGCCGCCCTCTTCTTCCTTCCCTCATCAGGGGGAGGGTTGTTCTCCTCCTCCTCCTCCTACTCCTCATCGTCGTCATCTTCGGCGGCGGAGGAGTGGGTCTTGTCTTCGGACGTCGCGTCCGAAGCGCCCTTGCGACGGGGGCCACTCCGGACTCCCTTGGCCTTCCCCTTGGCCTTCTTCGCCAGCACTGTATAGGGCGCCGACACCAGCATCTTCACTAAACGCGGAATGACAGGTTCTTCAGGTAGCGGAGCCGGACACTGGATCCGCTTCGCCCTCTCCATCCATTCCTGAAGAAGCAATGACAACAAAAGTTGAGATATCCTCCTTGAAGCAAACAAGTGGAGGACGCGTTGGAAGCTCACCTTGCTGGCGGGGTGGTTAATGTCGTGCCCATGATCCGAATCCGTGGCTGGCGGTATCTCGTTGCCCTTGAAGAGCAACTTCCAGGCATCTTTGTGAGTGGTCTCAAAGAGCCTCTTCAGGGTATGATGCTTCTTCGGATTGTACTTCCATAGCGGGAGGCTTTGGCTTTGGCACGGGAGAATCTGGTGAACTAGCATCACCTGGATTATATCAACAAGTTTGACATCCTTGTCTACCATGCTTTGGACGCGCGTCTGCAGCGCTATCAGCTCGTCTGGCGAACACCAGTTCGGGCTCTTCTCGACCCAGGAGGTGAGCCGCATTGGAGCACCGGAGTTGAATTCGGCAGCTGTGGCCCAGTTGGTGCCGCGGGGTTCTGTAATGTAGAACCATTGTTTCTGCCATTCCTTGACAGTCTCCATGAAAGTGCCTTTCGGCCAGGAGACATTGGACAACTTACTCACCATGGCTCCTCCGCACTCTGCGTGTTGGCCATCCACCACCTTCGGCTTCACGTTGAAGACTTTGAGCCACAGCCCAAAGTGGGGTGGAATGCAGAGGAAGGCCTCACACACGACGATGAACGCCGAGATGTTGAGGAAGGAGTTTGGGGACAGATCATGGAATTCTATCCCGTAATAGTACATCAGCCCACAGACGAAAGGATGGAGTGGAAACCCTAGACCGCGGAAGAAATGACGGATGAATACCACCCTCTCGTTGGGCTTCGGCTTGGGGACGACTTGTCCCTGGGCCGGCAAACGGTGGGCGATTTCCTTCGCCAAGTACCCGGCCGCCCGAAGCTCAGTAATGTCCTTCTCCTTGACGGAGGAGACCATCCACTTGCCTTGACCTCCGGATCCGGACATGGTTGAGTGCTAGCTTGAGTGGGAACAAGATGAAAGCTTGGGCGTTGGAGCTCAAGATTGGAAGGGCGAAGGAAGAGAGAAGGCATGGGAGAAGAAGGGAGAATCCTTATCCCCTTATAAAGGCAGTGAATATCGAACGCCTCCCCACTCGCCTCAAAACTCGCCTATTCCCAAGGACTGTGTAAATGGTATGGTTGGGTTACCCACACCCGTATTGATGAGAATCCCGCAATAAGGGGACACGATCTCTGCTTTGACAAGACGCGCCAATAGCAACCGCATCTCGAAACGTGGAGCGGCAGACGAAAAACGGTTCGAAAATTATGACCGGACAGATGTGATGTCATGTTACAAAAAGTTGTCAGCGGATCGGACTCGTGTAAAATTATATTCTCTTTGCGGTTGTGTGTGGTGTGTGTGTTACAGGTCCAGATACGTTCAATACGTCCGAGGACTATCTTGGAGTTCGGAAGGAGGAACCCGCCTTGCAATGCCGAAGACAGACCTACGCGCCGGATACCTTGTCATTGAAGCCAGGTTCAGGGGCTACTAAGGGAGTCCTGGACTAAGGGGTCCTCGGGCGTCCGGCCTGATAGCCATGGGCCGGACTCATGGGCTATGAAGATACGAAGACCGAAGACTGCGCCCGTGTCCGGATGGGACTCTCCTTGGCGTGGATGTCGGTGTACAAAAGTAGGGGCTCTCCTTTTGACCCCTTTACTTGTGCACGGGCAGTCGGAGCCGCGCGCCATGGCCGCACATAGCAGGGCAAAGGAGGGAAGCCGGAGAGGAGCCAAACCAAGAACACAAAGGACAGTAGGGCGAAGCAGGTTCCCCCGGCAAGACCCTTGCCGGGGCAACCTCGGCAGCCCCGGCAAGGGCCTTGCCGGGGCGGCACGCCCGATGCCAACAGAGTGAGCCACCCTTGAACCCACGGGTTCCAACTCAACCAACTACATTGGAACTATGGCTCGGGAGGCACCTCCGTGGTGGTATGCAGATCTTTGTCAAGACCATAGAGATATGAGATCAGATGAGAACCAAAATACGACGACCCTCGGCGGGATCCTTGCCGAGGAGATCCACAAGACCCCCGGCAAGCGCCTTGCCGGGGACGACTGCAATGCTACGGCAAGACCCTTGCCGAGCCCCCAGCAAGGCCCTTGCCGAGGGCGTCAGTGGGGCCACAGTCAGGCCCGCGTCGACCAAGACTCCACCGCCGTTCCCAGGCAGCTGCTAGCTCAACCAGCCGGGCAGGCACCTACGTGGCGACGGGCGGCCTCTACGCCAACTCGGCAAGCACCTACGTGGTGGCATGCAGATCTTCGTGAAGACCCTACCACCGCGCCACCTCAGCTGCCTGCCTGCCTACATGGCGCCACATGCATCGCTGGCCAGGGTGCGTGTCAAAGCGAAGAGGAGCGGCGACGGACGGGACGACCCTCGCTCCCGTCCCCGATAAAGCTAGGGGACACCTAAGCGACGCATTAAATGCGTCTTGCCCTCTAATACGGGCGATAAGCTCATAGTACTGTAGGCCTCTCCACCTCCTTTGTGCCACTGTGGCAGCCCCTTTCGACTATAAAAGGAGGCCCATGGCGTACTGGAAGAGGATTCGGCTCTTTGGAACTACACAACCACCATAGCTAGTTCGAGAGCTCAAGATCACTCAATATATCCACCAAAGCAGGACTAGGGTTTTACGCATCCTCGCTTCCTGAACCTGGGTAAACGATCCTTGTGCTGACTGTTAATCTTGCTCTTCTCACAACCCCGCGCCCCGGCAACCGTAGTAGGGATTCTTGTGATCCCATAGGTGTCATTTCCCAAAGACATCTTTGGCGAGCCAGGTAGGGGGCGCAGTTGTGAGAATCTGGTCTAGTAGTTAGCCTAGCAGTTCTTCATCGCCATGGCTCCCAAGAAGAAGACGATCTCGGCGATCGGCTCGTCGGGAGCCGAACGGCCCGTGCCAGTGCGGGCGAGCAGCGGGCTGGTCGCAGACAGGACCCGGGCCGCAGTCCGCGAGCACCAGCATCGCTCTGGCAGTCAGAGCCTGGCGAGCGGCGTCGTTCGTGCACCAGGCGACGGGCCGCACGCCGCCAAATCCAAAGACGGAGCAAGGCCCCCCGCAGGTGGCGCGGCGCCCTCCAGGAGTGTCGTTGTGCCACCCACGGGCGGCGCAACAACCTCCAAGACGCCCACGCCGGTGCCCACAGCGCGCTCTTCCCAGGGTGCGTGCGACGAGCAGCGCCACCACGCTGGAGTCCCCGGACACCGCCGTGGGAAGAGCCCTGTGCATCGTCCGCGGGACGAAGAAGTCTAGCATGCTCGCGGAAGTGCTGGTGAAAATGGCACGCAGCCGCTGGGCCGTGGTAGAGCTCCTTCTAACGTAGTTAGAAGTCGAAGCGCGCCACGGTCCACGCAGCTATCGCCACCGCCCATGCTAGAGGAAGCTTTGGCGCGCGCGCAGCTCCTCCTCGACTTCCCTCCTGCTGCGCAGAACCTCGACGAGTGGAGAGCCACCATCCGGAGCCTAGTCGCCATCGCCAATAAAGATGATCCGCGACCGGCGGGGCCTTCGGGCCGGCGCTCTGTCGAACCACCGCACGCCAGCGGTGGAGGGGCCGGGGGTCCTGCGGCCACGGTGCACTCTCCTCCTCCACGCCAGCCACCGCGGATGTCGGTCCGTCGCGATGACGCTTGTGATAATATTTCCATAGCGTCGTCCGACCCACGGACCCACCGTGACCAACGCCAAGTTCTTCGAGAACGAGCCCACGAAGATGCTCGAACCACTATCGAGCGCTGGCCCGATACGCACCACCAGTCGGACAAGTGGGCGGGACCCGCTATGGACCACCTAGTGCCGGGGAGCTCCGGCGGCCTACTTTACGAGGTGGGTTGCCCAGCTTTTACCCGTGAGCTGTGGCAGTTCAAGTGGCCGTCCCACCGCACGTTCAAGCCCGACGTTGGCGAGAAGTACAACGGAAGACCCATCCGTCAGAGTTCCTCAGCATCTACACCATCGCGATGCAAGCTGCTGGAGCTCGTGACGACAAGGTGCTTGCCAATTACTTCCTGTTGGCACTAAAGCCCAACGTCATATCTTGGTTGATGCACTTGCTGGCGGATTCCATCTCTTCTTGGTCGGATATGTGCCATGAGTTCGTTGGTGCCTTCACCGGGGGCCACCAAGCTCATGGACAGGCCAGTGATCTGCATATCATTCCCCGGAAGGAAGGGGAAACCCTGCGCAAGTACATCTAGAGGTTCAGCCGGGTGCAGTACAACATCCCCGATGTTCATCCCACCGCCGTGATCAGCGCGTTCCATCAGAACATGCGCAACCTCAAGATGCGCGAAGAGCTGGTGATGAACAAGGTTAAGGATGTGGCCGAACTTTATGTTGTGGCTGATAGGTGCGCCGGGGCTGAAGAGGGAAGGAAGTACCCCGGCGAGGACGCCGGCGCGGAAACCGACTCTACTGATGAAGACACCGCCGCCCCGATGAAGAAGGGCCGGCGTTGCAACAGGAAATGCAGGGCAAGACCGTGCTTGCCGTCGAGGGATCCGATAGCACCGGCGCTGCCAAGAAGGCCAACGCAGACGACCCCGGCAAGGAGGTTGCCGGGTGCGCCGCCTGCCGGGCCTTGGCGGCTGCCGACAAGCCAGGAAGCTCTGACAAGCAGTACTGCAAGATCCACCGCACCAAGGGCCACGACCTCCAGAACTGCCGATAAGTCGAGCTTCTTGCTGAGAAGCAAAAAGCTGAGTACGAGAGGCAGGACAAGGACAAGAGCCAGGATGGTGCCGAGGGATCCGGCAAGAAGCGTGGCGGCAAGGATAACCAACAAGAGAGGCCCGCTCGGGGCCGCGACAAGAAGCAAGAAGATGATGATCATGATGAGGACGACAAGTCCGGCGAGCAAGAGTTCCAGAAAGCTACAAAGGCCATGTGCGTCGATGGTGGCGCCTTGCTGCATACTTCTCACCGCCAGCTCAAACAGTGGGCGTGTGAGATTACAGCGGCGGAGCCCTCGTTCGACGCTCAGAAGCCGCTGAAGTGGTCCAGCACGCCCCTCATCTTTGACGCCGAGGATCACCCTGACTGCACAACCGCGGTCGGGTGTTCGCCGTTGTTGGTTTCACCAACGATACGCAACCTCAAGGTGAACAAGATGCTGGTTGACGGCGGGGCCGGTCTGAACTTGATCTCACCCGTTGTGATCAAAAGGCTGCAAATTCCTGATGGAGACCTCGAGGAAACTGGCACGTTTCAAGGGGTCAACCCGGGGAGGAGCCAGCCAAAGGGGAAGGTCACGTTGTCCGTGACGTTTGGAGGCGAGCTGAACTACAGGACGGAGAGGATTATCTTCAACGTAGCCGAGATCCCCTTGCCCTACAACTGGATCCTCGGCCGCCCGGCACTGGCCAAGTTCATGGCGGCGTCGCACTACGCCTACAACATGCTGAAGATGCCCGGGCCGTTGACCATCATCTCTGTCCCCTCCGACAAGAAGGACGCGCTGATTTGCGCCGACCAACTCTACCGGGAAGCAGTTGCAGCAGCTGCCGCCAAGGCACTTGCTCCTGCCGCTGAAGCCCCGGGAGGGAAGAAGAAGCTCAACAAGACCTCTCGCACCCACTCTGGCAAGCGCACCTCTTCGGAGTGTTGTGCTACCGTCGAGGACGTGCCAGAGAGCTCCACCGGCAAGAGCAAGAAATCCAGAGCTGAGCCACCGCAGACCAAGAAGGTGTACGTTAGGGAGGATGGCACGGGAGGGGCTTTCACCATAAGCTCCACCCTCGACAGCAAATAGGAAGGCGCGCTCGTCACCTTCCTGCGGGCGAATGTCGACGTGTTTGCATGGCAAGCACCCGACATCCCCGGTGTTCCCAGGGAGGTGATTGAGCACCACGCAGCTGTCTGTCCTCATGCGCGGCCCGTCAGGCAGAATGTCAGGAAGCAGGCTCTGGAAAGGCAGGAGTTCATCACAGAGGAGATCAGGAAGTTGGAAGCGGCAGGTTTGGTGAGAGGAGTGCTCCATCCGACGTGGTTGGCCAATCCGGTGGTGGTATGCAAGGCAAATGGGAAGTGGAGGCTGTGTATTGCCTACACAGATATCAATAAGGCTTGTCCCAAGGACCCCTTCCCATTGCCGTGCATCGACCAGATTGTTGACTCCACGGCCGGGTGTGATCTGTTGTCATTCCTCGATGCCTACTCAGGCTACCACCAGATCTTCATGACAAGGGAAGATGAAGAGAAGACATCATTCATCACCCCATGTGGTACGTATTGCTTTTTACGGATGCCTTTCGGGTTGAAGAGTGCTGGCTCGACGTTTGCAAGAGCGGTCCAAATTGGTTTTGAACCCTAGCTCCATAGAAATATGGAAGCATACAAGGATGACATAGTGGTCAAAACAAAGGACGGGGCAACTCTTGTACAAGACCTGGAAGAGACATCTGCCAACCTGCGCAAGATCAACCTCAAGCTGAGCCCTGAGAAGTGTGTCTTCGGTGTTCCGTCCGGCAAGTTTCTCGGGTCCTTAATGTCGCAGCGCGGGATCGAGGCAAACCCAGACAAAATCAAGGCTATTGAACAGATTGAGGCGCCCAAGCGGATCAAGGACGTGCGTCGGCTCACTGGCTGCGTTGCCGCCATGAGTCGATTCATCTTCAAGTCCGCCGAGCGCGCCCTCCCCTTTTTCAAAATCTTGAAGAAGGCAGGCCTAATGGAGTGGACCCCAGAAGCCGAGGCGGCAGTGCAGGATCTGAAGAAATACCTTTCCTCCACGCCAATACTGGTTGCGCCTAAACCACAAGAGCCGTTGCTGCTGTATCTAGCGGCAACGAATCAAGTGGTCAGCGCCACACTGGTGGCACAGAGGGAGGTCGACGAGGAGGCAGTGGCGACGGCAGGACCGGCAGATGGAAAGCCAGAGATTCCCCCAGCAGGGCCTGGTGCTGGCAAGGCAAGGCCCCCGGCAGAGTCTGACACCATCGGGGCGGTGCCCGCACAGTCAAGTGAAGTGGTGCAGAAGAAGAAGATGATGCAGCACCCGGTTTACTTTGTCAGCTCCCTCTTGTAGGGGGCTAGGTCGAGGTACTCCGGTGTGCAGAAATTGCTCTTCGGTGTCATGACCGGTTTTTCAATAAAATATTTATTGAGAGACCAATCCCTTTTACGGACCAGTAAAGAAGAATTCCTTCTCACTGGTAGACAATATCTTGGTCACAGAAGAAAAATACCAGGAGTACTGAATATAATACAAGGTTGAGCGGAGACTGCTCAACAATTTATTACATGAACGCCGATAAACATAACGGCGGATAGGGTGGCATGACTACTAACTCACGATAACAACGGTGGTGGAAATATCACTGCGAAGTGGGTGATATGACTCCTGAAAACTACAGCCCTTCGAGCGTCGGAGTGAGGCTCGAGGAGACTTATTGCGGGTGGCGGAAGCGTATATAATACAAGTGACCAATATCCAAGATCGCACAGGACTGACTGGGACTCCTCTAGGCGTCGGACGCACTATCAAACTCTTCATCCAAGAGATCGCCTTCGTCAACATCTAGCCAAATCAACAAGCCAGGTGAGTACTATGAAAGTACTCGCAAGATAGTTCGGACATAAGATATAACAAATGTAAACATGAAGCATATGAACAGATTAACCAGTGCGTCCAGACATAGAGATAATAATGCATGGGAAAAATAGTAGAGAAGTCGGGCGGTAGTCCTCCCGAAATCCCAAAATAAATACTGGGTGCCAAACGAGGGTCTGAATGACTCCTCGAGAGGAAACTGCAAGAATAGTAATACCGGTGCCAAACGAGGGTCTGAATGACTCCTCGAGAGGAAACTGCAAGAATAGTAATACCGGTGCCAAACGAGGGTCTGAATGACTCTTTGAGAGGAAACTGCAAGAATAATAATGCCGCAGTCGGGTGTCAGGGCGACACCACATAAAGGGCTTATAACAGAAAATAAAAGACAAACATGCCACAGTCGGACGTCTAAGCGACATCACATAAAGGGCTTATATTGGAAGCAAAAAGGCAAACATGCCACAGTCGGACGTCTGAGCGACATCACATAAAGGGCTTATATTGCAGCTCAATAATTCAGTAGCTCGAGAACATAAATTATTACATGTACGAGACAAATATAAGGTTAGTCCATCCGCAGGAATAACAATTAAACTGGGTTTACCACTAGAGCTTGTTCACCGGGGATAAAAATTCCACGAGGATAGATATGGATATACTGATCACCCTACTTGATCATGGATACGATGTTTTGGAAGAAACACGTCTAACCAGTACACACCCATTCAACATTCCGAAGCCAGGGATCACCCTCGGCAACGTTCAAGAAAAACCTTGAGACGGGGAGGCTACAACCTCGCGTAGCATGGGATCAAATTTCTATACGCGCGCTCTAAGGGGGTGCCCCCCCATCGGTCCCAACCGGAAACACCCATGCCCCCTGCCGGATGACTGGCTTTAATCCAGGGCCATGGAACCATCATCCCGGCCCCTCTGTTTGGTGTGTACACGGAAAGAGGTTACCAACATACTAAACCGCATCCTGGCAAAGAAACATGTGGTAGCACGGAAGGGAAAAGAACGATAACGTGACTCCGTCCACGTTAACGTTGGAATTTGACGGATGACGCAAGGCTGGTATGCTACAACAGTACCACCTTGCTGCCCTTCATGTCACCACATGATTAGGCCATCTCTCACCAGAGATCATCGCAACTTTGGAACATGCGGGTAGTTGCCTCACAAGCAACGAGGTACTCACCGACACTCATATGCCACGCACAAACTTACATGCAAACATGCAAAACACCTATCATATCAAAGGTTCAAACATGCTTGCCTGGTTCGGAGAAGTCGGAGTCTAGCTCGGCGAAGTTCGCGGCTCCGTCACCTCTTCCGGAACCTACGGCATAACGAAAACGGGCACTAACGTGAAAACCAACGCGTGCATAAAAACTTCTCCAAATTTTTTCCAAATAAATCCCATAAAAAACTAGACAAAATTTTAAGACTGTCAGAAAAAGAATCACTCAAAAATCACTTTTTATTTAAAAGTTATAAAGGTTTCTGTCCAGGGACTCATCTGAAATGAAACAGAAAAGTTCCAGGGGCTAAACTGAGAAAACAGAAAACGCTTCGGAAAGAAACGCGCCAGCTCAAAAGGGAAAACGTATTTGCCCGAAGGCGCCAACAGAAAACGGTTCGAGGGAGGGAAAGAAGAGAGGCTGACATGGGGGTCCCACATGTCAGGTTTAAAAGTTCGCCGGCGCCCGAAGACTGCGGTGGTCGCCGGCGTCGAACCACGGCGAGACAGGGAGATCGGAGTGTACCAAGAGCTTCAGGGTGTCCTTCCGCGTTGGTGGGTGGTGGACTCGACCGACGGTGAGCACCACGTCGACGGCGACACTTTCTCCGGCGGACGGCGGCTCGGGTGATGGTGGAGAACTCCGGTGGGTGCTGCAAACTCCGAATTGAAGCGCGGGTCAGAAGAGTGGATGCATAGGGGAGCTACTGGCAAGAGGTGGGAGGCAGAGGCGCACGCACGGGAGCGAATCGAGCTGGATCCCGTGGCGGGTCGCGGCGGCCGGAGTTGAGGAAGGAGACCTCCTCGGGGCTCTTCCAGTGGCTTGGTGTGGTCTAGGTGGAGTGCAGAGGTGGTGTGGGTTCGAGTTGAAGCTCGGGGCCTCTATTTATAGGCGGATCGAGGGGGTGGCCGTGAACGGAGAATCTCCGGCGAGCAATTACGGCGATGTAGTGGATTGGTAGGGGGTTTAGGTGGCCAGGCAGCATCAGTGGGAGTTGCTGGTGTCGTTCCCCCGCTAATCCCGGTTGGTCTTGGCGTAATGGCGTCGGTCCACGGTGGGGTGGCCGCACGGGCACGCCGGCGGCAGAGAGCGCGCTCCGCGCCCAGCGGTTCACAACGAGGGTGGCAGCGCGCACTGGGGAGTGGAAGACCACGCGGCGCTCTACGGTGGCTTGGGCGGCGCTGGGTGGCGCCGTCTGCGCCGCGCCTCTCTCTGGCGGCCGCAAAGCCGCCGCTGGCGTCGGTCACGGGGCGGCGCACCTCCTCCAGCACGTCGCCGACGCCCGCAAGCATCCAGGCGCTCGTGCGGTGCAGAGGACAAGGGGGAGGGGACGGGGAGCTAGGCGCCACAGCGACACTGGCGAGATGGACAACGAACACTGAAGAAAACGACAGTGCACTGAAACTGTTCTCTGAACTTAACTGAACAATGACAGCAACAGTGTCCAGTAGGTGTTGGACGAAATGATTTGGAGTGAAGAAAATTTTTCCTGGGGCTGGGACTTGGTGAGGTGACCTCTCAATGCACCCAGAGGCTGTCTGATTTTTCTCAGATTTTTAGGAGAAGGATTTGAATGAATTTCATCAAATTTGACAAATCTGGTCCAAACTTGCAGCAAGTGTAGTTTGAAAAATTTGAACTGAAGACCAGTGGATCTTCATGGATCTTGGTTGAGGGTTCAAAGGACTAGGGAGGGGAATTGGTTTGGGGCCAAAAATCAAAACAGAAATGGTAGCTCCTTTGTAAATCTCCAAGGGCTAGAATAGAAGACAGAAATTGTTTTGATAAGATTTAAATGGAAAATAATCATATGGGGAGGTTCAACTTGCTGGATTTGATGCAAATCATGATCCAAAGATGAGGGAAGGTTTAGGAGAGTGGATTTGCACTAAGGCCATGGCAAGAGAGAATTGTTGAAAGTGGTAAAGGATTATTCCAAAAGCCATAGTGCATTTTTCAAAGAAATCTTCAAAAGACATTTTTCTCAAGTGAAAAGCATTTTGGTTTGAGTCCAAATAAAAAGCAAGAACCTCCAAGACCAAAAACAAGTCTTGGGTGAATTCAAATAAAACTCTTGCCATAAAAAAATATTTTGAAAGGGAGGGTTCTTTTGAAGAAAAATTTAAATCACCTCCCTCAAGCCAAATAATTTTTTTTGAAAAATCCAAATAAAATTTTGGGTGTCACAACACCTACCCCCTTAGGAAAAATCTCGTCCTCGAGATTTCAGCTGGTCCTCGAATAGATATGGATATTCTGCCTGGAGAAAATCTTCCCTTTCCCACGTAGCTTCATCCTCAGTGTGGTTGCTCCACTGAACTCTGAAAAACTTTGTCGTTTTCTGACGGGTCCTCCGTTCAGACACTTCTAGTATCTTTACTGGCCGCTCTCTGTAGGTGAGATCTGGTTGCACATCAATGCTCTCGTGAGATACATGCTTCTCCGGGTTACTCACACATTTTCTCAATTGGGAGACGTGGAATACGTCATGGACGTCTGACAGCTCCTTGGGTAAGTCTAGTTTGTAGGCCACTGTGCCTCTTCGTGCCTCTACACAAAATGGTCCGATAAATCTCGGGGCTAGCTTCCCCTTAATTTTGAACCGTTGCAGGCCCCTCATAGGAGACACTCGTAGGTATACGGAATCACCGGGTTCAAAGCTGACCTCACGATGTTTTTGATCGTAGTAGCTCTTTTGTCGGCTCTGCGCTGTCTTCAGTCTGTCCCTGATCTGCTTAACTTTCTCCTCGGCCTCTTAAGCATGTCTGGGCCGAAGATACGGCTGTCACCTGTTTCTGACCAATTCAGTGGGGTACGACACCTCCGTCCGTACAATGCTTCAAAGGGTGCCATTTGCAAGCTGGCTTGGTAACTGTTGTTGTAAGCAAACTCGGCATACGGCAAACTCTCTTCCCAACTGGATCCATAGGTGAGCACACAGGCTCTCAGCATATCCTCTAGGATTTGGTTTACACGTTCCGTTTGTCCATCAGTCTGAGGGTGGTACGCTGTACTGAAAGCTAGCTGCGTGCCCAGAGCTTGTTGCAGGTGATCCCAAAATTTGGAGACAAATTGTGTGCCTCGGTCGGATATTATAGTCTTTGGGACTCCATGCAAACAAACTATACGGGAGAGATAAAGTTTGGCCAGTCTTTGTGTGGAGTAGGTAGTCTTCACGGGAATGAAATGAGCAACCTTGGTTAGTCGGTCTGTGATGACCCATATGGCGTCATTTCCGCGTTGTGATCGAGGTAGTCCGACAATGAAGTCCATTCCTATTTCATCCCATTTCCATTCCGGTATCCTGTTTGGCTGGAGTAGCCCTGCTGGCTTTTGATGCTCGGCCTTGATGCGCTGACATGAATCGCAACAAGCAATAAATGTAGCTATATCCCTTTTCATACCGTGCCACCAAAATCTTTCCTGAATGTCCTTGTACATTTTGGTTCCTCCAGGGTGGATCGAGTATGGAGCGGTGTGGCTTTCGGTTAAGATTTGTTGCTTGAGTTCCTCAACGTTAGGTACGCAAAGTCTGTCTCCGTACCATAATATTCCTTCACTGTCTGTGACGAACTCTGAAGCCTTACCAAGGTTCATTTTCTTCTTTATACCTTCGATGCTGGGATGTCCCTGTTGAGCCTTCTTAATTTGTTCCACTAGGGTGGGTTGTATCTCCAGATTTGATACGGTGCCCTCAGAGACTAACACCATGTTGAGCCTAGCGAACTCTTGCTGAAACTCAGGCCTCAAGTTTTGCGGACCGTCATTGTCCGGGCTGGGGTTTCGACTAAGGGCATCAGCCACTACATTTGCTTTCCCTGGATGGTAGTGAATGCCGACATCATAGTCCTTGACCAATTCCAACCAGCGTCGTTGGCGTAAATTTAGCTCTGGCTGTGTGAAAATATATTTGAGGCTCTTATGGTCCGTATATATTTCACAGCGATTTCCCAACAGAAAGTGCCTCCACTCCTTGAGTGCATGTATGACTGCTGCTAGCTCCAAGTCATGTGTTGGGTAATTTTCCTCATGTTTTCGCAGCTGCCTGGAGGCATACGCGACAACTTTGCCATCCTGCATTAGCACACACCCGAGACCCTTTCGGGACGCGTCACAATACACTTCAAAACTCTTGTGTATGTCTGGCACAGTTAAGACCGGTGCGGTTGTCAGCTTCTTCTTGAGTTCTTGGAAGCTTTTCTCGCATGCTTCCGTCCATACAAATTTCTTGTCTTTCTTGAGCAACTGTGTTATTGGTTTTGCCACAGTGGAGAATCCTTCAATAAATCTTCTGTAATATCCGGCCATTCCCAGGAAACTCCGCACATCTGTAACGTTGGCGGGTGGCTTCCAGTCAAGTATGGCTTTGACTTTTTCTGGGTCTACGGCCACGCCTTCTTGGTTCAATATATGGCCTAGGAAACCAACTTGCCTTAGCCAAAATTCGCACTTGCTAAATTTGGCGTACAACTGATGTTCCCTTAATTCTCCCAAAACAATTCTGAGATGCTCAGCATGCTCTTCTGGTGTCCTTGAGTAAACCAGAATATCGTCAATGAACACCACAACAAATTTGTCCATGAATTTCATAAACACTTTGTTCATGAGGTGGACGAAATATGCGGGGGCGTTCGTTAGTCCAAAAGGCATCACTGTGAACTCATATAACCCATATCTGGAAGTGAATGCTGTCTTGGGGATATCTTCTGTCCGTACTTTCAATTGGTGATATCCCGATCTCAAATCAATTTTGAGAACACCTTGGCTTGTGCGAGCTGGTCAAACAAATCATTTATCCGTGGCATCGGATATTTGTTTTTGATGGTGACCATATTGAGAGCTCGATAGTCTATACACAATCTCAGTGTCCCATCCTTTTTCTTGGCGAACAACACTGGCGAACCCCATGGTGAGGAGCTGGCTCGAATAAATCCTTTGTCCAATAATTCCTTTATCTGCTTCTTCAACTCCACCAATTCTGAGGGTGCCATTCTATAAGGTTTCTTATAGATGGGAGCGGTGCCAGGTGCTAGTTCGATGCTGAACTCTATCTCTCGGTCTGGTGGCATGCCTGGTAGTTCTTCAGGAAATACGTCAGGAAACTCGCATACCACTGGAACTTTTCTCAGTTCTGAAATGTCCACTTTGTTCAGTTTTGGTTGCCGTGACCGTGGCCTTTCTTGAGCTGTAACCTTTATTGTTTTGCCATGATGGTGAGTGAGAATCACGGTCCGATTGAAACAGTCGATGAATCCTTTGTTGGTGGTCAACCAGTCCATCCCTAAAATGACATCCAGTCCTTTATTCTCCAACACGATGAGATTTGCTTGGAACTTTAGTCCTTCGAACTCAATGATCACTCCTTGGCAGTAACTCTGAGCGATTTGCTTATTTCCGGGGGACTTGATGATCATAGATTTTTCCAAGGGGAGTATCGGAAAACCATGTTGCAAAACAAAACTCTTCGAAACGAACGAATGGGAAGCTCCAGAATCAAACAAAACCGTGGCAGGTACTGTGTTGACAGGGAACGTACCGAGCACGATGTCTGGGGCATTCTGCGCTTCTTCCCTGGTCACATGGTTCAGGTGACCCTTCCTGTGGTTGTTGTTGGGATTGAAATTGTTGCGCTTGGGGGCTGGATTGTTTCCACCATTGTTCGGCTTGGGGGCCGAGTTCCTCGGCTTTGGGCACTGTTTAGCATAGTGCCCTTCTTCTCCACAAGCATAGCATGTGACCCCTGGACGGTACGTGAACTCTTTGTCCCTGGCATGAAACTGTCTGACGGGCCTTGGATCAGTAGTCGTGGATCTCCTTGCTTCTGTCCTTGGAACCTCAGTCTTGCTTCGGTTGTTGCGAGCAAGAGTCGTCTTGTCCCTCTTTCGCTTACGGATATCTTCCAGACTACGGCGCTCATTCTCCAAGGTAATGGCCTTGTCAACCAGAGTTTTAAAATCCGGAAAGGTGTGTACAATCAGTTGGCATCTTAGTGCTGGTGCCAGGCCGTCCAGGAATTTTTCCATCTTCTTGTTTTCTGTCATGTGCTCGTCGTAGGCATAACGAGATAGCTGGGTAAACTGACCATTGTATTCTGTCACTGACATGCCTCTCTGCTTCAGGTCATCAAATTCTCTCTTCTTGATTTTTATGATGCTCCTGGGGATGTGTGCCCCACGGAAGCCTTCCTTGAACTCCTCCCAGGTGATGTTGTGTTCACTGGGGTGCATGTGTAGGAAGTTTTCCCACCATGCTGCAGCTGCTCCAGTAAGGTAGTGTGGTGCATAAAGCACCTTCTCATGATCTGAACATTGAGCAATAATCAGTTTCCTTTCAATGTCACGGAGCCAATCATCGGCTTCTAGCGGCCTATCGGTGTGAGCAAACGTTGAAGGGCGAGTCTTCTGTAACTCAGACAACTTGGAATGAGGCTGATAGGGTTCACGGTGGTTTCCCATATTGATGAAGTGATTCATCATCTCTTGGTGCTGTTGCTGGCTTTGTTCGAAGAGACGGCATACTTGAGACAGGGCTGCTTCGCTGTCCTGTTGACTGGACTGACCCTGAGTGAAATTGTTGCTAGTCTGTGTCCCATAAACTTCTTCTGGCTGATTGGGCATGGAGCGAGTCCACGGGCGAGACATTTTTCCAGTCTGGGGGTATTATTTTGCAAAACCCATGAGAAGAACTGTGTGGCACAAGGAAAAATCTTGCAAACGCAACAATTTAAAAGACCTCAAGGTTTTCAAGAAAACATAAACGATTTTGCACGGAGGAAAGACTGCCTAACACAAATCTTACACGCGAAAAACAAACACACGATACAGCACTCAGGATGTGCGTACACAATCCTGACATGTTATTTAGACTAGCATACTCCTCCGGAAAGCAGCGAACACACTAATACAAACTAGCGTACAGAGAAAACACATCATACAAGCAGACATAACGCGCGGCTACTCGGCGCTCTCAGTCGGAGATGGTGACGATGTCCTTTCCCTTGCCGAGGGCAAGACTCAGCGGTGCAGGAGAATCAACCTCCACCTCCTCTCTAGCAGGCTCTGGCGCGTAGCACTGCGCTGCGGTGACGGTGCGGGGGCGACAGGCGGCAGAGCGGGTGCGGCAGGCGGTGCAGCTCTGACTGGAGTAGGAGCGATGACTCGGTCGAACTCCTCAGTGGTAGGCAGACGGCGAGCAGTGGCCAAAATGGCCGGTGCATAAGAGGCTGAAGACGAGACGAATGTCAGAGGCGGTGCCGTGTGGAGAAGCTCCTTCCTGCTGGCAGGACCGCCCCGGACTAAGTCCATGCGGGCAGCCACAAGATCGTCTACGAGGTTGTCGAAAGATTCCTCCAGAGCCTTGAGATACTCCACAACCATCTCGATGGCTTCATCTCGCTCTCCCCGATGGCAGGCGATTGCATAGTGACGAGTGTATGGCACATGGCATGGGAGGCAGCGGTAGCGACGAGTCTTCATCATCAGAAGGATATCCCGAAGGCGAGCTATTGCCTCATGGGCAGCCATCTGCATGGCATGCCTCTCCGTAGGCATGGCCCTTCCCACAAAACGGAAGTGGCGAGATGCAGAACGTCCTCCCTTGAATTGCACCACGGCCTGGTGCATAGACACGTCGTCGCTGAGCTTGTGCTGATAAAGCGTGAACTCCGGACGAGTCGCTGGCCCGATCGCGAGCTTGGTGATGGAGACGAGGAGTTTGACAAACCCCTCGGGCACGTTCGTGAACACTCGAGTCTCGCAGTTGCTGCCAGCCATCTACAAAAGTAGGCAAAAATTCTGAGTAGTCATGTCATAAATTTATGATGACCAACAGAAAATAGCTACAATTGCAAAATGCTGAAAAAGCACAAAAGACGCTAATAACCGATTAGCGATCGCACCTAGTGGCTTCCTACAGTCAGCCTGGCTCTGATACCAAGCTTGTCACGACCGGTTTTTCAATAAAATATTTATTGAGAGACCAATCCCTTTTACGGACCAGTAAAGAAGAATTCCTTCTCACTGGTAGACAATATCTTGGTCACAGAAGAAAAATACCAGGAGTACTGAATATAATACAAGGTTGAGCGGAGACTGCTCAACAATTTATTACATGAACGCCGATAAAACATAACGGCGGATAGGGTGGCATGACTACTAACTCACGATAACAACGGTGGTGGAAATATCACCGCGAAGTGGGTGATATGACTCCTGAAAACTACAGCTCTTCGAGCGTCGGAGTGAGGCTCGAGGAGACTTATTGCGGGTGGCGGAAGCGTATATAATACAAGTGACCAATATCCAGGATCGCACAGGACTGACTGGGACTCCTCTAGGCGTCGGACGCACTATCAAACTCTTCATCCAAGAGATCGCCTTCGTCAACATCTGGCCAAATCAACAAGCCAGGTGAGTACTATGAAAGTACTCGCAAGACAGTTCGGACATAAGATATAACAAATGTAAACATGAAGCATATGAACAGATTAACCAGTGCGTTCAGACATAGAGATAATAATGCATGGGAAAATAACAGAGAAGTCGGGCGGTAGTCCTCCCGAAATCCCAAAATAAATACTGGGTGCCAAACGAGGGTCTGAATGACTCCTCGAGAGGAAACTGCAAGAATAGTAATACCGGTGCCAAACGAGGGTCTGAATGACTCCTCGAGAGGAAACTGCAAGAATAATAATACCGGTGCCAAACGAGGGTCTGAATGACTCCTCGAGAGGAAACTGCAAGAATAATAATGCCACAGTCGGGCGTCAGGGCGACACCACATAAAGGGCTTATAACAGAAAAATAAAAGACAAACATGCCACAGTCGGACGTCTGAGCGACATCACATACAGGGCTTATATTGAAATTGAAAGGCAAACATGCCACAGTCGGACGTCTGAGCGACATCACATAAAGGGCTTATATTGTAGCTCAATAATTCAGTAGCTCGAGAACATAAATTATTACAAGTACGAGACAAATATAAGGTTAGTCCATCCGTAGGAATAACAATTAAACTGGGTTTACCACTGAGCTTGTTCACCGGGGATACATTTTCACGAGGATAGATATGGATATACTGATCACCCTACTTGATCATGGATACGATGACTTGGAAGGATTTGACTCTGCAGAGTTTGTACTTAACCACAGCCAACGGATTTCAGTAGTCACGGGGACTAGTTCCGTTTACGGTGTTTTGGAAGAAACACGTCTAACCAGTACACACCCATTCAACATTCCGAAGCCAGGGATCACCCTCGGCAACGTTCAAGAAAAACCTTGAGACGGGGAGGCTACAACCTCGCGTAGCATGGGATCAAATTTCTATACGCGCGCTCTAAGGGGGTGCCCCCCTCTCGGTCCCAACCGGAAACACCCATGCCCCCTGACCGGATGACTGGCTTTAATCCAGGGCCATGGAACCATCATCCCGGCCCCTCTGTTTGGTGTGTACACGGAAAGAGGTTACCAACTTACTAAACCGCATCCTGGCAAAGAAACATGTGGTAGCACGGAAGGGAAAAGAACGATAACGTGACTCCGTCCACGTTAACGTCGGAATTTGTCGGATGACGCAAGGCTGGTATGCTACAACAGTACCACCTTGCTGCCCTTCATGTCACCACATGATTAGGCCATCTCTCACCAGAGATCATCGCAACTTTGGAACATGCGGGTAGTTGCCTCACAAGCAACGAGGTACTCACCGACACTCATATGCCACGCACAAACTTACACGCAAACATGCAAAACACCTATCATATCAAAGGTTCAAACATGCTTGCCTGGTTCGGAGAAGTCGGAGTCTAGCTCGGCGAAGTTCGCGGCTCCGTCACCTCTTCCGGAACCTACGGCATAACGAAAACGGGCACTAACGTGAAAACCAACGCGTGCATAAAAACTTCTCCAAAATTTTCCAAATAAATCCCATAAAAAACTAGACAAAATTTTAAGACTGTCAGAAAAAGAATCACTCAAAAATCACTTTTTATTAAAAGTTATAAAGGTTTCTGTCCAGGGACTCATCTGTAATGAAACAGAAAAGTTCCAGGGGCTTAAACTGAGAAAACAGAAAACGCTTCGGAAAGAAACGCGCCAGCTCAAAGGGAAAACGTATTTGCCCGAAGGCGCCAACAGAAAACGTTTCGAGGGAGAAAGAATAGAGGCTGACAGGGGGGTCCCACATGTCAGGTTTAAAAAGCTCGCCGGCGCCCGAAGACTGCGGTGGTCGCCGGCGTCGAACCACGGCGAGACAGGGAGATCAGAGTGTACCAAGAGCTTCAGCCTGTCCTTCCGCGTCGGTGGGTGGTGGACTCGACCGACGGAGAGCACCACGTCGACGGCGACACTTTCTCCGGCGGACGGCGGCTCGGGTGATGGTGGAGAACTCCGGTGGGTGCTGCAAACTCCGAATTGAAGCGCGGGTCAGAAGAGTGGATGCATAGGGGAGCTACTGGCAAGAGATGGGAGGCAGAGGCGCACGCACGGGAGCGAATCGAGCTGGATCCCGTGGCGGGTCGCGGCGGCCGGAGTTGAGGAAGGAGACCTCCTCGGGGCTCTTCCAGTGGCTTGGTGTGGTCTAGGTGGAGTGCAGAGGTGGTGTGGGTTCGAGTTGAAGCTCGGGGCCTCTATTTATAGGCGGATCGAGGGGGTGGCCGTGAACGGAGAATCTCCGGCGAGCAATTACGGCGAGTGTAGTGGATTGGTAGGGGGTTTAGGTGGCCAGGCAGCATCAGTGAGGTGTACTGGTGCCGTTCCCCCGCAATCCCGGTCGGTCTTGGCGTAAGGCGTCGGTCCACGGTGGGGTGGCCGCACGGGCACGACGGCGGCAGAGAGCGCGCTCCGCGCCCAGCGGTTCACGACGAGGGTGGCAGCGCGCACTGGGGAGTGGAAGACCACGCGGCGACCTCCGGTGGCTTGGGCGGCGCTGGGTGGACGCCGTCTGCGCTGCGCTCTCTCTGGCGGCCGCAAAGCCGCCGCTGGCGTCGGTCACGGGGCGGCGCACCTCCTCCACACGTCGCCGACGTCCGCAAGGCTCCAGGCGCTCGTGCGGTGCAGGGACAAGGGGGAGGGGACGGGGAGCAAGGCGACATCGGGCACTGTCGAGATCGACAACAAGTTCTGAAGAAAACGACAGTAGATCACTGAACTGTTCTCTGAATCTCTGAACTTGACATTGACAATGCTCTGCAGGTGTTCGACAGAATGATTTGGCAGTGAAGAAAATTTTTCCTGGGGCTGGGACTTGGTGAGGTGACCTCTCAATGCACCCAGAGGCTGCCTGATTTTTCTCAGATTTTTAGGAGAAGGATTTGAATGAATTTCATCAAATTTGACAAATCTGGTCCAAACTTGCAGCAAGTGTAGTTTGAAAAATTTGAACTGAAGACCAGTGGATCTTCATGGATCTTGGTTGAGGGTTCAAAGGACTAGGGAGGGGAAATTGGTTTGGGGCCAAAAATCAAAACAGAAATGGTAGCTCCTTTGTAAATCTCCAAGGGCTAGAATAGAGGACAGAAATTGTTTTGATAAGATTTAAATGGAAAATAATCATATGGGGAGGTTCAACTTGCTGGATTTGATGCAAATCATGATCCAAAGATGAGGGAAGGTTTAGGAGAGTGGATTTGCACTAAGGCCATGGCAAGAGAGAATTGTTGAAAGTGGTAAAGGATTATTCCAAAAGCCATAGTACATTTTTCAAAGAAATCTTCAAAGGACATTTTTCTCAAGTGAAAAGCATTTTGGTTTGAGTCCAAATAAAAAGCAAGAACCTCCAAGACCAAAAGACAAGTCTTGGGTGAATTCAAATAAAACTCTTGCCATAAAAAATATTTCGAAAGGGAGGGTTCTTTTGAAGAAAAATTTAAATCACCTCCCTCAAGCCAAATAATTTTTTTTGAAAAATCCAAATAAAATTTTGGGTGTCACATTCGGCCTCCTTATGGCCTCGAGGAAGCTGCGTCATTACTTCCAAGCCCACAAGATCACTGTCGTCACCCGCCTCCCGTTGCAACGGATACTGCACAACCCAGATGCGACCGGAAGGATTATGGAATGGGCCTTGGAGTTGTCGAGCTTTGGGTTGAAGTTTGAAAGTACCTCGACAATCAGGAGCAGAGTCTTGGCGGAGTTCATTGCAGAATGGACCTCAACGCCCGACGAAGACATTCAGGAGACCGCTCTCCCCGGCAAGGAAGCAAGCCGCGACTGAATCATGTACTTTGATGGGGCTTTCTCGCTGCAAGGCGCCAGTGCTGGTGTGCTGCTTGTCGCACCCACCGGAGAGCACCTCAAGTATGTGATCCAGATGCACTTTCCCAGGGAGATGTCCACAAAGAACACTGCTGAATACGAGGGGCTGCTTGCCGGTCTCAGGGTCGCGGCGGACCTCGGGGTGAAAAAGCTCATCGTCAGGGGTGATTCGCAGCTTGTCGTCAAACAAGTTAACAAGGATTATAAGAGTCCGTTGATCGAGGCCTACGTAGATGAGGTGAGGAAACTGGAGGAGTGCTTCGACGGTATACAAGCAGAGCACGTTCCCCGAGCGGAGAATGACATTGCTGACTACCTGTCAAAGCGCGCTGCATTCAAGCTACCTGTGGAACCAGGTACCTTTTTTGCTTCGGTTAACTCAACCATCCATCGAGCCATCAACAGAGCCGAACAAGCGGAGGAAGCCAGGCCCCGACAAGTACTTTCCCGCCAAGCCCCCAGAGGATGCCGGCAAGGGTGTTGCCATGGATCCTGAGCCTGCCGACGGACGGCTGGCTCCAGCAGGGCGCCAAGCCCTGGCCGTAGAGACGGCTGCCCCCATGGCGGAGGAGATGCCTTTGGTCCTTGCCGTCGAGCCCCAGGCTCCAGCATGGGCACAACATACTGTCCATTTCCTCCAGACAGGGGAACTTCCTGAGGATCAGGAGGAAGCGGAAAAAGTAGCCCGTCGGTCTGCCTTGTACTAGTTCGTCGATGACGTCCTATACAGAAGAAGATCGAACAGTGTGAAATTGAAGTGCATCCCCCGGGAGGAAGGACTGGAGCTGTTGGCAGAGATACATGGAGGCATATGTGGCTCCCACATAGGGTCAAGGGCCCTTGCCGGCAAGGCATTCCGGCAAGGCTTCTTCTGGCCCACCGCCCTCCAGGACGCAACGGCACTAGTAACCAAGTGTGAAGCGTGTCAGTTCCATTCAAAGAAGCTTCATCAACCAGCTCAAGCCCTTCAAACAATCCCTCTCTCCTGGCCATTTTCGGTCTGGGGGCTCGACATACTGGGCCCCTTCCCCCGTGCTGTCGGGGGCTTTGAGTACTTGTACGTTGCAATCGACAAGTTCACAAAGTGGCCGGAGGTGGAACCGGTGAGGAAGGTGACAACACAGTCAGCCATCAAGTTCTTCAAGGGACTAGTCTGCCGTTTTGGTGTGCCAAACAGAGTCATCACCGATAACGACACGCAGTTCACAAGCCACACCTTCATGCAATACATTCAAGACCTCGGCACTAAGGTCTGTTTTGCTTCCGTGGCACACCCCCGGAGCAACAGCCAAGCGGAGAGGGCAAATGCTGAAGTGTTGCGAGGCCTGAGAACGAAGACCTTTGACAAGCTGCACAAGAGTGGAAGGCGCTGGATTGATGAGTTGCCGGCGGTTCTTTGGTCGATCAGGACGACGCCAAATTGAGCCACCGGCCAGGCACCCTTTGCCCTAGTATATGGGGCAGAAGCAGTTCTCCCCACGGAACTCATATATGGGTCACCTCGAGTGCTCGCTTATGATGAGGTTGAGCAAGAGCAGTTGCAGCAAGATGACACAACGCTCCTTGAGGAAGATCGTCTTCGGGCGGCTGTGAGAGCAGCACGCTACCAGCAGGCCTTGTGCCGCTACCATAGCCGCAAGGTCCATGCCCGAAGCTTTGAGGAAGGCGACCTTGTTCTTCGGCGCGTTCAGTCGGCCAAGAATTCCAACAAGTTGACGCCGAAGTGGGAAGGCCCTTATTGGGTAATACGAGTCACCAAGCCCGGCGCAGTTTGCCTGGAGACCGAAGATGCTGTCCCAGTGAGAAACTCCTGGAACATCGAGCATCTTCGCAAGTTTTACCCATAAGGCGCGGCTTGTCGGGCCTCCCGGCAAGCCACCTTTTTTACAAGCTTTGCCGGCAAGGCATGTAACCCTCTGTACAAAGCCAGGCGCAGACCCTGGGCATAAATAAACGAAGCGCTGGTGCCCTAAGTTATAGCATGCATGCTAGGTTGAGTCTCTCCCTCGGTTAGGGTTGATAGTGCTTAGCGGCGACTAACCCCTATCCTAGAGGTCGAGTGTGCGTCTTTCTGTCCTCTTTGGTTCGCAGGGCACGTGGACACTTCTCCTGAGGCGCTTGGAAGAAAGAGCACGGATCGGTGCTCCGGCCCCGGCAAGCCAGGATTGCCGCGGGCTGAAGACACAAGGATCCAACCACGGCAAGCCAAGGTTGCCGGGGGCTGCGGATTCAGATAAGTCTTTCATTCCCCTGTTATGCGTTTCCGTACGGAACTGGGACATGTGAAACCTCGTTTATGTTCTTAAAACCACCGTGCTCCCCTTTTCCCGTACCCAGGAACAATCCCCTGGGTCGGAACTTGGTCGTAGTCGCGGTGGCAAGAGAAACGAACGAGGGGCCTAACTCTACATTGCCCCTGCCTCCGCCGAGAGCGTGAGAATGGTAGGCTGAAGTGGGGGAAAGGCAAGGCCTGTTGCCGGGCGACAATGTTTATCTTAAAAATAACAAGGATTCGTCCTTGGCATGGGCCTCGCTCACGCACAAAGAACCCGGCAAACACCCTTTTTTATTAAAAACATCCCATACACGTATAGTTCGTACGGAATAAAAACATGAGCAAGGGGATTACAAGTTTCAAATCTAACAAGTGCCCGCAGGCTTACAAACTAAAAAGAGATAAGGCGCCCATAATCCCTTTCTTGTCTCTCTCCTCAGAAGGTGAAACAGGATAGCGAGAGGGCGAAAGGAGCGCCTAGGCGAGGTGTGAGAAGCAGAAGGCACCAAGAGAGCATCCCGGTGCCGGCAGAGGGGCTGGAAGATGAGGCAGCGGCTCAACAATACGTGACAAAGGCGTCGGTGCCCGCGTACTCCGAGTTGACGGCCGCCGCCCGCCTTCTTCGCCTTCTCCAGCCCTCCTATGCCAGCCGCCCAAGGAGGCGGTGGGGAACGCGCCGATGGAGAGCTTGACGAGGAAGGCCCTCGGCAGGGCGCGAGGCCGAGGGAGGGGCGACGCGATCAGTCGAAGTCGGAGTCGGCATCCTGCCGCTCAACTCCCTCATCATCGCTGTCGCTGTCCTCCTCATCACTCCCGCTCGAGGAATCTTCATCGTCGGAGGATCTCTCCACGCAGCACTTCAGGCGAGTTCCAAGATCTCTGAAGACCTTGACGGAGAGCAGGCCGCCCTCCATTAACTTGAAGTAGAGGACGAGCACCACCGTTAGGCTATGGATGCGGGCAAACGTCTTCCATCCGCGACGGAGATACATAACATGCGGAGCGGGGAAGTCAACGTCGACCCGTGTGCCGCCGGTCCCGCAGCCCCTCATGTGCAATTTGAGGGTCTGGGGCGGATCAAGCTCCATCTCCTGAGCAAAGGGGGTGGGGAGACGGAGACGACGACGCGGTGGCCGGCGTAGCCTGATGCATAACTCGCGGGGCTGGTCCCGACGTGGCCCTCCATCGCGGGAGGCACCGCTGGCGGAGGCGCTGCCGCCGCGCCACTTCGTCCCCCTCTCCCCCGACCACCGTAGCGACCTCGGCCAAGCCCCTCCACCCTTCCTCTCGTGGCTGGCTCCCCCGCCGCGGGCTCGTGGGAAGGAGGGACGCGCTGACGAGCAGCGACCCTCGCCGCCACCGTCGAAGGCCCAGCGCCTCCTCTCGCCATGGCAGGTGGAAGAAAGAAGCAAAGGTGAAGGAGGATGGATACTGAAAGAATGTGGGACGACGCCCTCCCTCGCCCTCCTTATAAAGGGGCGGGGTCGAGACTCGGCCGCCCCACTCAGCCAATCCAGCCATCGGAGGCGCAGAGAGTCAGGACCGACCCGCTGCCCCAATCAGCGACGGCCCGGTTTCCCGCCTCCATCACCTGCCACTTGCATGGAGGACGTGTGGCGAGCGAGTAGGATTGAAGGGACGGGTGAGGCGACCGTTCCCCGCCCCGTGACCATGGGGCGTGGGCACCTTGAAGACGGCGACCCGAGTCCAGCCAGTAAATGAGCCGCGCCTCCACACCTCCCTCTTTTCATGGGGAAGGCGCGAGCCGCCACTTTACCATGATGTGAAGCATGCATGCGGAAACCGCCCCACGCATGCCGCCCATGTCACACACGACCCCCCACGTCGCGCGTTCAACGCGGGTCGTGGGGAAGCGCAGCGGACAAAGAGTTACCGCGGTAAAAATCCGCCCCGGCTGCCCGCACACCGTTTTGGGCCTGGCCCAACAACGTGTCGCGCTTATGTGTGGCCCAAGCCCGGGGGCTCCTGTCGGTGTACAAAAGTAGGGGCTCTCCTTTTGACCCCTTTACTTGTGCACGGGTAGTCGGAGCCGCGCGCCACGGCCGCACATAGCAGGGCAAAGGAGGGAAGCGGGAGAGGAGCCAAAGCACAAGAAGCCCAAGGCAACGCCAAGACCAAGAACACAAAGGACAGAAGGGCGAAGCAGGTTCCCCCGGCAAGACCCTTGCCGGGGCAACCTCGGCAAGGGCCTTGCCGGGGCGGCACGCCCGACGCCAACAGAGTGAGCCACCCTTGAGCCCACGGGTTCCAACTCAACTAAGTACATTGGAACTAGGGCTCGGGAGGCACCTCCGTGGTGGTATGCAGATATTTGTCAAGACCATAGAGATATGAGATCAGATGAGAACCAGAATACGACGACCCTCGGCGGGATCCTTGCCGAGGAGATCCACAAGACCCCCGGCAAGCGCCTTGCCTGGGACGACTGCAACGCCACGGCAAGACCCTTGCCGAGCCCCCGGCAAGGCCCTTGCCGAGGGCGTCAGCGGGGCCACAGTCAGGCCCGCGTCGACCAGGACTCCACCGCTGTTCCCAAGCAGCTGCTAGCTCAACCAGCCGGGCAGGCACCTGCATGGCGACGGGCGGCCTCTACGCCAACTCAGCAAGCACCTACGTGGTGGCATGCAAATCTTCGTGAAGACCCTACCACCGCGCCACCTCAGCTGCCTGCCTACATGGCGCCGCATGCATCGCTGGCCAGGGCGCATGTCAAAGCGAAGAGGAGCAGCGACGGACGGGACGGGCCTCGCTCCCGTCCCCGATAAAGCTAGGGGACACCTAAGCGATGCATTAAATGCGTCTTGTCCTGTAATACGGGTGATAAGCTCATAGTACTGTAGGCCATTCCACCTCCTGTGTGCCACTGTGGCAGCCCCTTTCGACTATAAAAGGAGGCCCATGGCATATTAGAAGAGGATTCGGCTCTTTGGAACTACACAGCCACCATAGCTACTTCGCGAGCTCAAGAACACTCAATACATCCACCAAAGCAGGACTAGGGTTTTACGCATCCTCGCGGCCCGAACCTGGGTAAACGATCGTTGTGCAGACTGTTAATCCTGCTGTTCTCACAACCCCGCGCCCGGCAACCGTAGTAGGGATTCTTGTGATCCCATAGGTGTCGTTTCCCACTGATAGTGGAAGGCAAGCTTGGCGGCCAAATATGTAGATTTCTTTATTTGTAACCGACCTTGTGTAACCCTAGATCCTCCTGGTGTTTATATAAACCAGAGGACTTAGTCCGGAGGGGGGGAGATTCATTATCATAGTCATACAGGCTAGACTTCCAGGGTTTAGCCATTACGATCTTGTGCTAGATCAACTCTTGTAATACTCATATTCATCAAGATCAATCAGGCAGGAAGTAGGGTATTACCTCCATAGAGAGGGCCCGAACCTGGGTAAACATTGTGTCCCCTGTCTCATGTTACCATCGGCCTTAGACGCACAGTTCGGGACCCCCTACCCGAGATCCGCCGGTTTTGACACCGACACCCGCCGCGAGCATCAACACTCATCGGACCGCATACATCAGTATATATTATTTCCAACAAGTCTGTTGCTCGCTCCATTGTTCCGGATAACGGAATCTTAGTCATCTTGCCCATGAGGCATGGTTCGCAAGCATCAAGTGATTCATAATCAAGTGATTCCAAAAGCCCATCAGCATGGAGTTTCTTCATGCACTTTACACCAATATGACCTAAACGGCAGTGCCACAAATAAGTTGCACTATCATTATTAAACTTATATCTTTTGGCTTCAATACTATGAACATGTGTATCACTACTATCATGATTTAGTCATTTGGGTTAGTCGACCATTTCACGCGGATGAAGATCCTACGTCTCCTAACCCTTCTTCTTCCTCGTCTCTGATTCTTCCCATACAGAACACTGCACGGGCCACCGGCCGAACCACCGGCCCCGACCCCCCTGCCCTCCCTTGAACCTCCCCCACCGCCTGTATTCCTCCGCCACCCCCACCCCCACCCCCGCCCCCACCCGCGTTGAGTTTTCTTCGTTCGGCGAGGCCCCACCACCGCCCTCCACAACCACCATCCCCACCCGAGCCCCTTCCTTCGCACCGGCGAACTCCGGAGAGCTCTCAAAAATTGACTGACCCAATTTTGAAATTTAGTCTACTGTCATTTAACTAGTGTGGAATATAAAAGGGGAAAACCATAAGCATTGGGAGTATAGTGTTGAGCGTGCCATGGCGGATCTGAAGGTGCAAGCCAGACAAAGGCAACTTCGCAACCAATGTTTGCTTTCAACTAACAAGTATGTGATGGACAAGAAATCAGAGTAAATTAGTGGCGATCTATTTTCTTGTTGCGATAAATAAGTTGAGTAGATACGAAAGAGTGCCGCCTCTGGTGCCGCACCGTGTATGCATCTGCTAAGAATTTGATGGTGCTGCGGTAGCGATGGCTGTCGGCGGCGTGGAAGCTGATCTAGGAGGGTAGACGGTGGCGGCGGGGAGCAGTGGACGAGATGGTCGTAGGAGCGGTGCCGGCAAGGTGGACGACGGCGGGGATGAAGTGAGAGGATGTGATGCAAGGATCCCGGTCCGAAGCCGTGGATGAGAGAGGTTGATCTATTGTAATGGATGACGGCTGTCGATGTCAAAACCGGCGGATCTCGGGTAGGGGGTCCCGAACTGTGCGTCTAAGGCGGATGGTAACAGGAGGCGGGGGACACAATGTTTACCTAGGTTCGGTCCCTCTCGATGGAGGTAATACCCTACTTGCTGCTTGATTGATCTTAATGATATGAGTATTACAAGAGTTGATCTACCATGAGATCGTAGAGGCTAAACCCTAGAAGCTAGCCTATGGTATGATTGTTGTTGTCCTACGGACTAAACCCTCCGGTTTATATAAACACCGGAGGGGGCTAGGGTTACACAGAGTCGGTTACAAGGGAGGAGATCTACATATCCGTATCGCCAAGCTTGCCTTCCATGCCAAGGAGAGTCCCATCCGGACACGGGATGAAGTCTTCAATCTTGTATCTTCATAGTCCAACAGTCCGGCCAAAGGATATAGTCCGGCTGTCCGAGGACCCCCTAATCCAGGACTCCCTCAGTAGCCCCTGAACCAGGCTTCAATGACGATGAATCCGGCGTGCAGATTGTCTTCGGCATTACAAGGCGGGTTCCTCCTCCGAATACTCCATAGAAGATTTTGAACACAAGGATAGTGTCCGGCTCTGCAAAACAAATTCCACATACCACCGTAGAGAGAATAACATTTCCACAAATCTAATCTGCTGACGCATTTTGCAGCATGACATCACACCACCACTACAAAAAAAGACACATCCGTGACATTTTGGGCCGAACGAATTTTTTTCTGTCATACATATGACACTTCTATGACGATAATTGTGACAAAACCCGGTATCACCATAGATGTGGTGGGCTCCTACTTCTATGACAAAAAATCATGACAGAAAATGGGCTTTTCGTCCTGCGCAGGCCGGAGACGCAGCTGCATGACATTCTTTGGGCCGTCCATGACGGAAAAAACCATGGTAGAAGCGAGGGGGAGGAAAATTTCGGGGAGTTCCCGGTTACGGTGGGAGGTCGGGGGCCGAGCGATGCGCGTTTCTCTCGTACACGTACGCGCATGTGTGCGAGGCGTTGGCTCTAACTGAACCCAAGCGAGGCGTTGGGCTCTAACTGAACCCGAGCGATTGCACTACAGGCTACGCGTTACTGAACCCGAGCGATCTATCGATGGCTGTTAACTAAACCCGATCGAGCGATTCCTTCGCTACTGCTGCTAACTAAAGCCGATCGATTGGATGAACAGTGAGCGTTGCGGGGGGGGGGGGGGTTGGATGAACAGTGAGCGGTGGCGTTTCCTCTGGATGAACAGGACCCCGTGGTGTGGAGGGCTGGATGAACAGTAGACGGTGGAGGGGTGGTTGAACAGGACCCCGTGGTGTGGAGGGCTGGATGAACAGTAGACGGTGGAGGGGTGCCCGTGGAGGGGTGGTTGAACAGTAGCCGGTGGAGTAGCGCGCGGTGGAGGCTGGATGAACAGGAGCCCGTGGAGGCTGGAGGAGGTTGACGGTAGCATGCTTCTTTATATGTAGTCTCACAGTTTGATGTACACTAACACTTCCTATGTTCGTTGTTGGACTAGCACCTAGGCGCAAGAGGAAACAAACATCAGGGATAATGCTCGATAGGTTAACTAAATCTAGAGGAGGAAGAATGGAGATCCGTTTTGAGGCAGGTTTAAAAAGGCCACGTGATGCTACAGAGTCAGCCAAGTTAGTATCAGAGGCAGCGGTTGCCGTTAGGTGTCGTGTACGTATCCTCCCAACTTGGATTCAGTACGGGAATGACAAAGACGAAACCCTGTTCAACACCTTCCTCGACCATTTATCTATAAGTATGGTTATGTATGGAAACTAGTAATATCGTCTTGCTCTGTCCCATACTTTCTAGGTTGCTGATAATGAGACTCCCATAATTTTCAACAGATGAGGTTCAAGTTGGATAGCCAAGATGATGCAACCAGACAAGCCTGCACCCATGTTTTCAAGTCTGCTCTGCGACAGTATCGGTATAACTTGAGGAAAACTCACTTTGAAGGTGAGGCTAACAGTGAACTTTCCCAAACATCTCCAGTGGAAAATATATTGGATGAAGACTGGAGGGGCCTTGTTAAACACTGGTCTGATCCGAAGTATCAGGTACATTATATATATGTGATTAGATCACATGTTGAAGTCCTATTTATGCATGTGCCACACAAATCTATCTTCTTGTAGGTGAACTGTTCAAAGAAAAAGGCCAACTGTACGAAAGTGAAATTCCAACATACGACAGGATCTCGTAGCTATATTGCACACTGCGAGGCTCTTGTAATTAGCTGCTGTTTCACTCTTTTCGCTGTACCATATTATCAGATCTATATTGACTTGTTCGAAATGCAGAGGAAAGCCCGCAAGGACCAAAATGTATCTGAACCAAATGTTGTGGAAATCTTCAAGGACTGTCACACCAGCAAGAAGAAGGGCATGCCTACACCAGTCAAAGCCGCTGTTGTAAGTCCTTAATCCTCATGCCTTTTAACTACTACTTACTCTGACTTGTGCCTTGAACTGCATGGTTTGCAGCCAATGTCTATTACTCTTTTCAATTTTATACACAATTGTCTTAGCGTATCATTGCACCTTACAAGGTTTAAAAGAGAGGAGTGATGTTCCTTTGATCTTGACCCGTAATCTAGTTCCGTGCTGGACTTGCCCACACAACGTTACATTTGCCTGTTTGTGTGTTCTCAGTTGTTTTGTGATATGAATGATGTCATACTATGCTTACCGTATTATAAACTTCGTCTCTTTATCCTTAGCCCTCAATACAATGTGAAGAAATAGACAATACATTAGCGATGGTACATGGTCATATGTTTGGAACCTGGTTTTATTATGTACTTTGCAATAAAATACAACTAATGTTTTACATGGGTTCACAAGAATAAGTTCTGTATATAGACAAAGCTATTTTGTTTGGTTTTGCTGCCTCCTTAATATCTTCTGTTCTGGTACTACTAATGTAAAACCTCAACTTTTCAGCGAGCTATGGAAAAAATGGTGGAACCGCCACCTTCTGAAGGTGGCGAGGCAACTATAACTGCAATGTCAGCTCTTGCTGCAGTGGGTCAGTACCTGTCCACTAATAGTGCCAAAAGCACGTTCCTGCATAATACTGGGTTGGTTGTTAAGGCAATATCGTCCAAACTGCCTCATGATCAAGATATGCAAGCTCAAAGCAATGTTGTATCTGCGCTCCAGACACAGGTCCATTCCCTAACAGAGACCCTTTGTGAAACAAGGAGAAACATTGCTCAATGTCGTCAAGATATGCATGGTTTTGAAACTAGACTATCAGACATTTGCTATGTTGTTCAGGAGCCTAGGGGAAATGAAGGCGAGGGTTATGGTGCTCCATCGGACAATACAACATGAAAACGTAACAGTCAGGTCAAATGAACTGAGCTTCTGAACTTCTGGTGGTGCATTTATCTGCTAGACTGTTAAGTTTTATGCCAACCTTCCTTTTGTTATATAGTTGTAATTTGTTTTGGTGCGATACACAATTTATTCTTAACGTGCAGCCACCGGCTGAAGAAAACAACCATTTTTGTATAGTGTAGGGTGTTCCCTATATTTGCACTGGTGGCGATCTTTGATGCCGAGTGGATGTAATATGTGCAATCGCCTTAATAGCCTAGTGTTAGTTTCGGCCTTATTTATTTCCTAGTCTTCTTTTTCCCTGGTTTGCTAGTGGCCACAACTACCATGGGCCATATACGGGCCGTAGGATCCATGGGTCTCCTACGGGCCGTCGATAAATGGGCCTGTAAACGGTGGGCCTCGGGCCGTCGGATAAATGGGTCTACATGGGCCGTAATCGGGCGTAATTGGTATCGGCCCAGCATGGTAACAGGCCGTTAACAGGCCGTAGGACAGCAAAGGCTTAATTCTGTCACAGGCATAACGGGTCGTTAATGGGCCAGAATATAGGACAGGCTGGAAACGGCGCAACGGGTTAACAGGCCAGAAGCGGGCCGACTCTTGCCATGGGCCGAATTTGGCCCATTAGGATAACAAGCCAGTAACGGGCCGACTCTTGCCATGGGCCGAATTTGGCCCATTAGGGGAACATGCCAGTAACGGGCCGACTCTTGCCATGGGCCGAATTTGGCCCATTAGGGGAACAGGCCAGTAACGGGCCGGAAGTAATCGAGGGCCGAAAAGGAGCTCAAGAACGTATGGGCCGTCAATACGGCGAAAGCTAACACGGGCTGGAAATGGCCCATTTAAATCACGGGCCGTTAACGGGTATAAAGAAAATTACTGTTCATTATGGGCTAGAGTCACCGTGGGCCTGTAAAGGGCCGAAATATACGAAGGCCTCATATGGGCCGAAAGACGTCGTGGGCCATACATGGGCCGAAAGTGAAATGGGCTGGTGTTATATTCGACGGCTCACATGACGTTGTTGGGCCGATTTCCTTTAGGGCCTAACGGGCCGTGAGTTAACGGGCCGTAAAATGGGCTATTTGCGAAGAGACCGTTAACAGGCTTTTCATGGGCCAGCCCATTAACTTTTGACCAAGTCAACGGGCCGACTTTGTAAGCTAAATGGGCCAGTGGTGGGCCGTGGCACGTGTCGACATATCATAGGCGCCTATCTGACCCACCGACGAGCTGACACGTGTTTCGTCCGGCCAATAAGAATTTTACACGTGGAAATTTCCCATTGGTCGGGGCTGTTAACGGGTTATCGGATCCAAAACCCGACCCGATAGCTTAACGGCGTTCCATTATGGTGGATGCCACGTGTCGGTCACCCTTGATGAAAGCACTTCTGTGATGCGCGATTTATCGTCATGGAAGTGGACAGTTCCGTGATGATAATTTTGGTAATGTCATGGAACACTTCTACGACAGCACATGTATGACTATCTTGATTCTGTCATAAAATCGTCATGGATGTACATGCATGACAAAAACGCGGCCTACTGTGACAAACACGTATCATCACGGAAGTGTATTTTTTTTGTAGTGCACGGCCCGGTCATTATTCGAACCGTTTTTCACAACCAGCCACTGTACATATTGCGAGGCGGTTTCCTTGGCACGTCTTGTCGAAGCAGAGATCGTGTCCCCTTATCACGGGATTCTCATCAATACGGGTGTGGGTAACCCAACCGCGGCATCAATTACGGCGCTTGGGGAATAAGCGATTTTACCAGGTAGGTGGGGAGGCGCATAGCTTCTCCGCCCTTATAAAGGGACAAGGATTAAACCCTTTTCACCCATGCCTTCTTCCTCCTTGCTCATCCATTCTTGCGCCAGCGCCCAAGTTCGCATTTTTCTCCTCAAACCACTCCGAGCATGTCCGGAGCGGGAGGCAAGTGGATGGTCTCCTCCGTTACGGAGGAGAACATCACAAAGCTGTGGGGAGCCGGATACCTGGCCGCGGATATCGCGCACCGGCTGCCAGATGTGGGGCAGATCATCCCTACTCTAGAACCCCATGAGAGGGTGGTTTTCCTTTCCCACTTCGTCCACGGACTGGGATTTCCCCTCCACCCGTTTGTCCGCGGGCTCATGTTCTACTACGGGCTGGACTTTCACGCTCTGGCCCCAAATTTTATTCTCAATATCTCGGCGTTTATCGTTGTGTGCGAAGCCTTCCTCCGCATCAAGCCCCACTTCGGCCTGTGTCTGAAGACCTTCAATGTTAAACCGAAGGTGGTGGTCGGCCAGCAAGCGGAGTGCGGAGGCGCCATGGTGGGCAAAATGCCCAACGTCACCTGGCTCAAAGGCTCCTATGTGGAAACCATAAAGGGGTGGCAATCAGGATGGTTCTACATCACCGAGCCGCGCGACACCAACTGGGTGGCGGCCCCCAAATTTCGATCCGGAATCCCCATGCGGCTCACCTCCTGGAAAGAGAAGGGCCTATCCTGGGGTTCCCCGGTAGAGCTGACCGGACTCCACACATGCATCAAAAACATGATGAGCAAGAAAATCAAGCTCGTCAACGTGGTCCAAGTCATGCTCTTCCGCCGGATCCTCCCGTGTCAAAGACTGGCATTCAACTTGTGGGAGTTCGACCCGGCCGAGCACCAGGCGCTGCGAGAGCTCTTCGACATGACACACAAGGACGTCTGGAAGGTGCTGTTCAAGGGCGCCGAGGTACCTCCTCCCCTTACCGAGGATCGCGGACTCAGCGCAAAGCGCCCTGCGAATCCAGTAAGTCTTTTGTATCTTATAAGATGTTCACTTCCCCAGTATAACTACGTGCGGGATCTAAGCCTCCACGCCGTTTAACAGGACTGGGTAGCGACAGCGGAGCAGATCGATTGTCCGGCTCACCTGCCCGAAGATCCAGTAGATGCTCTCCTAACGGAGATGCTGGTTCTGGCACCTTATGAGGTGCCGGAGAAGAAGGCCAAGAAGAAGGCCACGGGGACCAGGAAGGCTCTCCGGCGCAAGGTTATATGAGACTCATCGTCCGAAAGCACCGAGGCGCACTCCTCCCGCGAAAATGAGGAGGAGGAAGAGGAAAGTTCTCCCCCCCAGCCGGGGGAGACAAGAAAAGGAAGGCCGCCCCGTCCGGGGCGGCCGAAGGATCCAAGAAGGGAAGAACCCTCCTTCCGGACAACTCCACCACCGCCGCCTTCAGCGAAGAGGAGTGATTGCCCAGGGACAAGCCCCTGGTGAAGTCATAAGTATCCGGATACCATAATAATTCTTGGTATGTTTTATTGAACTGCTTCTCATCACGCCGAACATGATTATGCAGTCCGTCTCGAGCCCATATCGACGTATCTTCATCGGATGGTTCTTTGGACCCGTCGGATCTGAACAGTGATTCACTTCTGACCGCCTCCTCCCCTCGCCCTATGGACAACGTCAAAGTGTTGTCTCAAAGGGCACCGAGCCGAGGGGAGGTAGTCCTGGAGGCGCCTCAAGGCGACCTTCCGGATGCTGGGCGCAAGGGGAGCAAGACTCCCATGGGCTCTGATGATGGGGGCAGCAAATTCGTCCCCCAGCCGAATACTGCACCGGAACCTCCAGTGGTTCCGGACTCTGTCAGGCAACCCCTCGCTAAGAGGGGCAAGCCGCCTGTGCCGATGGCCTCTGTCCATCTAGAGGCATCGGACAACTTGCTGGAAGCGCTTCGCGGCGCTTCCATCAACGAAGAACACCGCACTATCATGAGTGCGGTGGTCAAGAAGGTTCAGTCCGCCAAGAGCGGACTGACTGAAGCCTGTGCCAGCCTCCTAACAGGCTTTGAGGTAAGTAACCAGATTATAAGAGAATGTTACCGCATAGACACTAGCCCCTGATGCTCTGTTTGGCGTTCGCGAAGAAAAGCCGAATAGAGGATCAAATAATAATCGCAGGAGTCTAATCATAATAAGTCTATGTGCATATGCAGGCTTCACTGCTGGCCGCTGCCGCACATACTGCGGAGGTCGCCGCACTGAAGTGGGACCTTGAGCGGTCCAAGGAAGAGCTCGGCCTTACCAAGAGGCAGCTCGAAGAGAACAAAGGTAAGTGATACCCCGTCTGTATATTGATAAGAAAAAACAAGGGTGGTTGCTTAGATCAGAGGATCGTCATGAATTTTGCTAGGGGCCATGACCGAAGTGGCGACCTTGAAGAAGGCGCTGTCCGAGGCCGAGGACAAGGCGGCCAAGGAGCGCATCGAGCGAGAGAAACAAGAGGCCCGAGTAGGCGAGGTGCAGTAAGAGCTCCAGGCCCTCGTCCAAAAGCATGAGTCCTTGGAGCGTGACTCTAAGACGCAAGGGTCCGAGCTTGCGAAGGCCCTCGAAAGCGCACAACATGCCAAGGCCGAAGCCCAAAAGGCCCTCCAGGAAATTGAGGCGGTTAAGAAGATAGCGGCGGGTAAGGCATTCATGATGCAAATCAAGCATGTGAAAGAAAATTTCCTTTTACTTACCCGAGTTCGGAGCTCGCCAGGAGCGTTCACAGATCTACCCCACAATGTGTCAGATGCCACGGAGTTCTACCGGGCCGAGGAGGGGAGCTCGACGGAGAAGTTGTTCTGGTCTCAGTATACTGGGACCGAACACCCCATGCCCTTGAGCCACCAGCTGAAGCAACTGGTCGAGCTCCACAAGGCGGCCGAATAGGCCATGAAGGGTCTTATAGTCCGGATGTGGCCTGGCGATCCCTTGCCTGATAGCTACTTCGGCCTGGTGAGGCGGCTTGTGAATGCCTGCCCACGGCTTGAAGTCATAAAGTGGTCCGTCTGCATCGAGGGTGCGCGCAGGGCTTTTGCCCAGGCAAAGGTGCACTGGGTGAAGCTGGACGCCGAGAAGCTGGTGAAGGAGGGGCCGCCGGAAGGAAAGGAGCATCGCCACCCCGAAATGTATTATAACAGTGTCCTGAAGGGTTCTCGCCTTGTGGCGGAGGAATGTGCGAAGGATGTAATATTCGAATGAATGTACTCATGTGATCCTGTAATATGAAACGAGTTCATTTGCGCTATGCAACGCTCGTGAATTTAAAATATTACCTTCTGTGCGGCCGTTTATAGAATCTGAGAGTTGGCCAGTCGTCGGCTTCTGCCCCCATGTAACTAGTACTGGGGTGTTCGGGATAAACCTGAGCACTCTTTACCCCAATTTTGGGTCCTTCGAGGGAGGTGTCAGCACAACGAACCAGGCAATCGGACTATAAGGATTTATCACTCTCACTTAGCCATAGAAGTCTACAATTTTAAATTTTGGCGAAGCCCCTAGTTTTTGGAAGGCCGAATTTGGGGCGCTATATATGCCTAAGTCGGGCAAGGCCGACTCCTCGCCCGAAGCGGAAAAAGTCTTTAAGGACTTGAGACCTCTCGAACAGCGACCAACTCTCGCCTTATCATGACAGTCAGTTTTTGGCTTTCTCTACTGAGGTGCTCGTCCGGAAGAACCGGGACACAATCACAGTAGTTCTCCCAGCGCTACCTTAGCCGATATTACGGAATGTAAGGTACCAAAACATGGGAGCCGGGCAAACCCAACTATTGACCCAAGACATGATTCGGAGCTGATGCATATAATGCTATAAGTTCGGGGTGCCGCACTGTCGAAAGTGTTCGGACTTCTCACACCGTATTATGGGGTACACTGAAGCCCTTGGCGTACTGGTCGTACCAGAATGTACGGGTGCAATTTGTCGTAAATAAACAGACAAGGAAAAAGGGAAGGGTAATTCAATAATAGACTAATGCTATGCATTGTTATTTAAATAATACGTCGAAGCGTACTGATACAAGTAGTGCAATAAGCAAAAAAAAATAGGACTATTTGACATGTCCTATCCAAGGGCTAGCTGCGTATGGGTATTTAAAATGGGTACTTCGATTGTTATCAGAGACCACCTGGGGATTCCCTTGTACGTCTTAGCTTCTTGCCTCCTTGGTTGTTCCTTCCCGTAATGTGTCCAACAATCAGACTGCCGAAAAGGGCTTCCAGAGAGTAAGGTCCTGAAAGAGAGAAAATGATAAAGGTATACAGCCCCTGGGGCGGTTGAGCTGCATTGTGGGACGTGCCCTCGTCGTGCCCCCGCCTATGCCCATGGTATTTTTAGTGCGTAATTATGTACGCGCGGCACAGATTTCGTCGCTTGACTGGGACTAGGAGGGGGGCCGAATAGCTAGGCGAGCTCTGAACGTGCCAGGCGATCCTGCTGCAGGTTACTCCGGACTCGCTTGAAGGTATCCGGGGGCTTTATCGCCGAATTGGCGGTTTGCCTTAAAAGGATGCTTTGTGCCTCTGTTGCAAGGGCCGCAGTGTGCTCCTCCGTGCGGAGCGAGCGTTCTGTGTTTGCATTGACTGTTATAACCCCGCGAGGTCCTGGCATTTTGAGCTTGCGGTATGCATAATGCGGTACCGCATTGAATCTGGCAAATGCGGTTCGCCCGAGCAGTGCGTGATAGCCACTGCGGAACGGGACGATATCGAAGATTAACTCCTCGCTTCGGAAGTTGTCCGGAGATCCGAAGACCACTTCCAGTGTGATTGAGCCCGTGCAATGGGCCTCTACACCTGGGATGACACCTTTAAAGGTGGTTTTAGTGGGTTTGATCCTCGAGGGATCTATACCCATTTTGCGCACTGTATCCTGATAGAGCAGGATCAGGCTGCTGCCGCCGTCCATAGGGACTCGAGTGAGGTGAAATCCATCGATGATGGGGTCAAGGACCAATGCGGCAGATCCGCCATGACGGATACTAGTGGGTTGGTCCCTGCGATCGAAGGTGATCGGGCAAGAGGACCATGGGTTGAACTTTGGGGCGACTGGCTCCATCGCATAGACGTCCCTTAGTGCACGCTTCCGTTCCCTCTTGGGAATGTGGGTTGCGTATATCATGTTCACCGTTTTCACTTGTGGAGGGAACCTCTTCTGTCCTCCTGTGTTCGGCGGCCGGGGCTCCTCCTCGTCGTCGCTATGCAGCCCCTTGTCCTTGTTTTCGGCGTTTAATTTGCCGGCCTGCTTGAACACCCAACATTCTCTGTTGGTGTGATTGGCTGGCTTATCGGGGGTGCCGTGAATTTGACACGAGCGATCGAGTATGCGGTCCAAACTGGACGGGCCCGGATTACTTCTTTTGAATGGCTTTTTCCGCTGACCGGATTTAGAGCCACTGAATCCGGCATTGACTGCCGTGTCTTCGGCGTTGTCGCCGTTGGTGTGGCGCTTGTGTCTGTTACGACGTGGTCTGCCGTTAGTATCTTTTATATCTGAAGTGCCATGACTTCTTGATGTGTTGTTGCTCCGAGCCAGCCAGCTGTCTTCGCCCGCGCAAAAGCAGGTCATGAGCGTCGTGAGGGCTGCCATAGACTTCGGCTTCTCCTGGCCGAGGTGCCGGGCGAGCCACTCGTCACGGATGTTATGCTTAAATGCCGCTAAGGCCTCTGCATCCGGACAGTCGACAATTTGTTTTTTCTTAGTTAGGAACCGGGTCCAGAATTGCCTGGCCGATTCTCTTGGCTGCTGAGTTATATGTCTCAAGTCATTAGCATCCGGTGGTCGCACATAAGTGCCCTGGAAGTTGTCAAGGAAATCCTCGATCCATACCGCAGGATCTGTTGTACCATCATATGATTCAATGTTTACGGGTTTAAAACCCTCTGGGATTTCGTGATCCATTACTTCATCAGTGAAGCATAAGGGGTGTGCGGCGCCTCTGTGTCGGGCTATATCACGACGCAGTTCATACGAGTCTTGTCTGCTGTGTTCGGCCCGGCCGGATTTGCTTTTAGTGTATCCGGCGTGACGATCATCATCACGTGCTGGGGCGCAACCCCGTGCTCCGTAGATCGACCTTGCATGTTTTGTTTTGTTTTCCAATACGCCTCGTAGGTCCCGCGTATTGTCCCGGGCCTTGGTATTTTTGTTTGAATGGCGGCGGGGTGCGGGCTGGACTTCGGGCTGATATGCCTCTCTGTCTCGGCCACGAGGTGGCCGATCAGCCGCATCATACGCTGGTGATGTAGGTTTTAATGCTTCCTCCTCGAGTTGAGGTAGCAACCTACGCTTTGGGTAACTCTTGGTTGGGCGCTCAAGTTCGTATTCCTCGGCTGCCAGGACTTCAGTCCATCTATCCGCTAGCAGATCTTGATCAGCTCGAAGCTGTTGTTGCTTTTTCTTCAGGCTGTTTGTTGTGGCTATAAGCCGGCGCTTGAAGCGCTCCTGCTCGACGGGATCCTCAGGCACGACAAATTCTTCGTCACCGAGGCTCACTTCGCCTTCGGAGAGAGGCATGTAATTTTCATCGTCTGATTCTTCGTTTGCTGCCTGTTCCGGAGGGCTAGCTTGTTCATCCTCCCGCTCGAGGTCTGGCTGGAGGGCATTATCATCGTCTTCGGCACTATCCGGAGCGTTATTGTCTCTTGTGCCGGTATCGCTGCTTTTGCTATGGCGAGACTTAGAGCGGCGCCGCTGACGTCGGTGCTTGGGTTGCTTCTTGGAGGGATTATCCTCCGTTGTCTTATCGCCATCGCCTTCTTTGGGGGTGTCCACCATGTATATATCATACGATGAGGTGGCAGTCCAGCGCCCTGTTGGCGGTGGTTCTTGTTCGTCTCCTGCATCGTCGTCCATACCGTCAATGTCTTCGGAGTCGAAGTCGAGCATGTCGGTTAGATCGTCGACAGTGGCTACTAAGTGGGTGGTGGGTGGGGCACGAATTTCTTCGTCGTCCGCATCCCATTCTAGCCGGACATAGTTCGACCAAGGGTCTCCTGACAGGGAGAGACTTCAACGAGTTTAGTACGTCGCCAAAAGGCGAGTGCTGGAAAATATCCGCGGAGGTAAACTCCATGATCGGTGCCCAATCGGATTTGATGGGCACGGACGCAAGCGGCTCGGTGTCCGTGGCCGGGGACGAATCCAACGGTTCGGCAACACGGGTCTCGTAGGAGGTGAAGTCAGTATTCGGCTCTATTGCCACTGAGTGTGCGGCCTCCGTGATTGGGTCCATCCACCCATCCTCAGATGGCGCAATTTGTTCCGGATTGAGGGCCGGAGTAGTTGCAGGTGTGATCTCCCAAACGCTGTCCGACGGCAGAGCTAAATCATGCTCGTCGTACCTGACATGGGCTCGAATCCGTCGAAGATCAAGTCTCCGCGGATGTCGGAATTATAGTTCAAGTTTCCAAACCTGACCTGATGGCCAGGGGCGTAGCTATCGATATGCTCCAGATGGCCTAGCGAGTTGGCCCGCAGTACGAAGCCGCCGAATAGGAAGATCTGTCCAGGGAGGAAAATCTCACCCTGGATCGCATCGTTGTCAATGATCGAAGGAGCCATCAAGCCTTACGGTGACGGCACAGCGGAACTCTCAATGAAAGTACCAATGTCGGTGCGAAAACCGGCGGATCTCGGGTAGGGGGTCCCGAACTGTGCGTCTAAGGCGGATGGTAACAGGAGGCGGGGACACAATGTTTACCCAGGTTCGGGCCCTCTCGATGGAGGTAATACCCTACTTCCTGCTTGATTGATCTTGATGATATGAGTATTACAAGAGTTGATCTACCACGAGATCGTAGCGGCTAAACCCTAGAAGCTAGCCTATGGTATGATTGTTGTTGTCCTACGGACTAAACCCTCCGGTTTATATAGACACCGGAGGGGGCTAGGGTTACACAGAGTCGGTTACAAGGGAGGAGATCTACATATCCGTATCGCCAAGCTTGCCTTCCACGCAAAGGAGAGTCCCATCCGGACACGGGACGAAGTCTTCAATCTTGTATCTTCATAGTCCAACAGTCTGGCCAAAGGATATAGTCCGGCTGTCCGAGGACCCCCTAATCCAGGACTCCCTCAACGGCATCGGGGTATCAGCTCTGACATGGTGGAGGAGGACGGGGTGGATGGGGTGGCGGACGGAGGAGTCTGGGGTGGAGAGGGTGTTTTTTCGCCCACGGAGTACGAATGGGGAAATGGAGGGACAGAGGGAGGGGGGAACCATGTCTTCAGGGCACACTTGTCTCAAATGCGAGGAAATTTACAAACTTAGCCCCATTTAAAATTTCCTACATCACAGCAATATTATTCGGTTGGGGATAGGATGGTAATCTTGCATACACCGAATATTTGCCGACCAGAGTTTGTTTTTGGCGCCCACCATGTATGAATCGGGGAGGGAGTCGATTTTGGCTGAGGAGACACTGTGTGTTGGCGCCCACCATGTATGAATCCGGGTGAGAGGCGGTTATGTCATGTTTGAGTGAAATTACAAACCTACCCCTATCGAAACCTATAGAAATCGAGCCGTTAGGCTTTGCGTGTCAGGGATAGGGAGTAATTTCCATCTCGCAGATTTTGGTTTCGGGCGGTTACTGCGACTTTCCCCGCTTCGTTCAAATTTTTGCAGAGCAAGAGTGCATGTTTACCGTGCGAACTCAATTTGAATCCAGTTTGTATTCTATTTTTGTTAGGGCAGGTTCCATTTTCGATTGGAATAAAATTCTATATACATCATTTTTTATATATAATTTCAAAAGCACAACACCCTTTATACATAAATATGGTTTACAAATGGCATGATCTCAGATTCATAAGGTTGTATCCATCTTAATTTGGATTTCCAAATATTTGAAACCACTTTATGTTGAAATCCAATGTATGCATTCCTCGCTAACTGTCTCCAATTAATGTGTGTTTCATGCGTTTTTTTACTTCTCAAACATGTATAATGTGTTTCACACATGCAACATATAGTGTAATCCCGTTTAGACATTAATTGCCTATAAATCATGCATTTTCTCTAATTAAAGAATCTATGGATCACTAATACTGATAAACTATATAACATTACACTTGTCGCCAAATTCAAATGAATATGCATGTTTGATACACCAATTTGCGTTATGATATTATCAATGTCGTGATCTCTAGTTTAAATATTTGAATCCCCTTTAATCCAGATATTCGTCTCATATAGCTATCACTCATGCTTATATAGGAGTATCTCTCTAGACCTATACACGTTCATCGTCTCTCAGGTATCTCTCGTGCTACCTGTATGTCGACAATGATCTTTTATCTTCGCAACGCGCTGACGGTACTCTCTCCCTCGACCTTCATCACTCTATCTCTCTCTAAGTATATCTCACTCCCTGCTATGTGTCTCTAACTATGATTCTCCATGTGAAATCTCTTTCTCTCACACAAACACAAACTTCGTCTCCCGGGGCCTCATTTCTCTCTACTATTCCCCTGTGTGCCACTCGCACACCCCCTCTCACACAGAGATGTCTTTCGCTCCTTAGGTACGAGAAGCTACGACTCTTCCTCTTAAATATCTCTTTCTCACACACAAACAGAAACTCTGTCTCACAGGGTCTCATATCTATCCACCATTCTCTTGTATGTCGCTCACACACTCTCTCTCCCTAGGGATATCTTGCGTTCCCTCATATGTCTCTCTAGCTATCACTCTCGTTGTGAAATATCTTTCTCTCTCGCAGACACAAAACTCTGTCTCTCGGGATCTCATTTCTCTGTGATATTTGTTTGTTTGTGACTCACATGCACCCTCTCTCTATCTCTCTCACACCCACACAAATAACTTAGCCTTCTGATCCACTCGACTCCTATCTCTAACACACACTAGCTAGCATCTTTATCTTTCCATTTATCTGTTTCTCCATCAAACTTCTTTCTCGCCCTCACTCTTGCTTCCTATCACGCACACTATATATGTTTCTCTCTACATGCAGTCAAGTGCCCTCTTTTTATCCTTCTCTAACACACACATAACTTTACCCTCTGAACCACCCGGGGGTCATCTCCAACACATAAACTAGCCGATGTCCCTCTAGCTAGCATCTCTATCTCTGTATCTATCTGTAGTTTCTCTGTCAACATTTCTTTCTCGCACGCACTCTTGCTTCCTATCACCCACACTTTATATGCCTCTCCATACATGCATTTATAGGTTGATCTCTTTTGCACAATCGTTTTGTATCGCTCCCTCTGCTCGCCATAGATGCATGCTCCAACCCACGCCACTATCTCTTAAAGACAAAAACACATGCTCAATTATCGAGCCTTCTTCCCTGCACTCTCACATGCATGAATATTGTCATACCGATCCGTATGTCCCATGTCGTTGATCTTATGACTTATGTCTTCTTTCTTCTTATCTCGATCATGCTCGCGCGCACACACACATCCCATGTATACATGTATACCTCTCGCACATGCACGTTCAAGGTCTCCTATGTCTCCATACGTAGTTAATTAATTACCCTCAACCCTAATGCTACATCGAATCGTTCTCTTCTTGTGTGTTTCACCTGGATGGGTAACACACACTCACACTTAACAATCTCCTTCTAGCTACCCCCTCTCTCTCACTCTTCCCCTATATCCCCAAAACCAATAAGACCATCCCTTTGTTTAATTCCCACCTACATGCACCACCGATATATAGTAGTCTTCCTTGGAGTCTCTCGAACAAACAAGTTCTCTCGATGTCGACTCCTCGCACGCGCACACGCCTTCTCTTCCCTCTCCACGGGCCTTTTCTCTCTCGCGCCACCTCGTTGGTGGTCTCTGCCATACACATCACCTCTCTATGATGAAGCCACGCACACTTAAATTATGTACATCCACCACCGAGAACCCCGCGTCACACACACACACACACACGCGTGCGCGTGCGCACCCCCCACACATACTAAGACTCCATCTCACACAGACATGCTCTAGGCGGAGCATTTGTTCCTACCACCCTTCGTCCAACCTTACCCGTATGATAAGCAATCACCTTAATTTACTTGTATAACATGGACAAATTCCACTTTACTTTAGTAGTTAGAAAACTTATCATCTCTACTCTTATAAAAAAACAAGTTGGTGATGATGGTGTGCCTGCCATCTTGTAATAAAGAAACTTCCCCGACAAAATCATCTGTATGGCTCCCATCTCCCCGCCGCCCCCTAACCCTAGCCACCCGCCACCTCCGGTGATCTCCACAACCCACTCTAGGAATTGCCATCTGATCGGCTCATCTTCTCCGACGTCTTCCACCAAGCCACCTGGTTGTCATCTTCTCCGACGTCTTCCACCAAGCCACCTGGTTGTTTTCTCCATCATGGCGGTCCATGCTGCCATCTCCATGGGGCTAGATTTCTCCCCGGGGATGAAGCTGTCTCAAGAGATCCATCGCACCTTCAACAGATCGGTGCACCCCATGAAGGATTCGGGCCACTTCACCATGGTGGTCTCGTTTTCAAGGCACTCCTTCCGTTTGGACGTGGAGAATGTTGGTCTTGCGCTTGAATCTGCTATTGGAGGCTATTGTTCTCAGCTTAAGGTATCTTATCTTAATGTTGGAGTTTTTTCGTTCAACGTGTCATGCAAAGACGTGGGGTTCTTTATCTTGCACCAACGAAGCTTTGTTTGCCCACAATTCAAATGCTTCTTTCATCTTTGGGGCCATGGTGGCCCTGATTGGGAAAAGGAGTTTAGGCTTTGGCAATCGAAATGCAACCAAGAGTGGACGTTAGTTAACCCTTCCAAGAGGAGAGCTCGCCTTGGTTTAGATGCGATGAAAGATGCTCCGACTAAGTCCTCCCTACGCTCCCGACCATCTGGATCTCACCCTCATAATCATATCAAGTTTGCTACGTTCATGCAATATGCTGCCCGGAAAGGTTATAATTACGGGCCAACGGCCATGGAGGTGGTCACTGTCCGGGAGGCAGGGTATGACGTCTCTGAACGTGAGGTTGTTTCATCTCCGGTGCCGGCATCTTCGCCGGCGGCCACACTTTCGATTCAGTTTGATTCGTTGCCGCCTTCTCCGCAGGGTGTATCTCATGCATGCACCACTTCCGGATTTCCTGGAAGACTGTTGTTCCCCGCAACGGAAAGTTTAGATTCACCTCCCTCGACTTCCTCTGTTGCTTTGGGATCTGACACGTCCTTCGGCTCATCTGTGGCTTTGGGCCCCGACACGGCCTTGGGCTCCAGTGCTCAGCCCATATGTCTCTCGGATGATGAGGGGGGCAGCCCAACCTCGCCAGCGATTCGGTTTCCCTCTGGGATCTTGCTGCAACCTACTCAGATTGTCAGAACTGTTTGGGTATGCGCCACAAGTCAGAGACCTGCATCAACCTGGTCCGTTGTAGGAATTGTTTTCGGGCCGGTCACATATAAAAGATTGCACCGGCCACGCTCCTGACACATCCCTCTGGGTGCCTAAAGTCCCATCGACGGGTTTTGGAAATCGAGCACACAAGGAAAATAACTCTGCTTCCCTTGCCTCTTCGGTTTCCCATGACCAAACAACTCCCGAGCTGAAAACCCCAGACCCTGCTACTCCGCCGCCGCCCTCGCCATTGCCGTAGCCGACGCCACCCCAAGCTTCTTCAAGCTTTGTTCTCCACGCACCGCTCCCAATGGCGGTGTACGAGATCGATCTGTTTCGGTTCATTCCGGCTGGCTTCGACATTGTGGATGGTGGAGCAGATCGTCTGCCCCGTACCTTCTACACTCCGGCGATCCCTCCGCCCCGCGCACACGAGTAGTTTATGGTGGCCATCGTCGAGCCCGTTCCACCAGCTCATCTCGTCGGAGTCCATCGGCAGCAGGTGCTGAATTTTCTAGTACAGACCATGCACATCCCTGTCTTATCTGCTCAAACATGGTTTCAAGGAGTTGGTTTATTTGAGATGGAAGATCCTGTCGTTCGTGGCTCTTTTACCATGCACCCACCGTTTCCTCTGGGTTTGGATGAGGATGGTAACGAGTTTTTTGTTAGATTCATACCGCACAACCAAGGGGAGGGTTTCAGAGCTCTGCATGGTCATAGACAACGATGGTTAATGTTCATTGGAATCCCCCTGGATTATCGCAACACGCAGTGCATTGCTGACATGGTTGGTACTTTTGGCCAGTTCCACTATTGGAATAGTACGGATAGGCGCAAGGTCAGATCCCTCGTTCGTGCATCTTTTCCTGATAACGCTCTGGTTCCACGCTCTGTTGTGTTTCGCGAGTTTGCCAATTGGGGAGGGACAATCGTTTCTTGGACAACAGGTTGCTATGTTCTTGATGGAGACTTTGCTGAAGCTATGCTCCCTGCAGATGAGGATCCCATGCCCTTAGATGGCAATCCACACCCGATGCCAGGGGCAAATCCTCCTCCCCAGCCTTTTTGGGCAATGCCTCCCTACCCTGCTTTGGGTTGGAACGCTGTGCCCCCTGGACATGATCAAGAGCACAATGCGGCTGCTAATGGTTGGGCACAGAACATGAACAACGATGCTGGTTGGGGCATGGGAAGAACCTGCTCAGCAGCCGGATCCTGCTCCTGTGCAAGACCCAATCGCCCAGGATCAGAATTCCATGATATTGAATCCTTAGTTGGACTCGGATGAGGATGCGGACATGGCAGACGTGCAGCGGCCTATGATAAACCTTCACCCAGTTGGCCCCTTGGATCCCATTAACTTGGGGATTGTTCGTGTCTTCTTTGGACCTGTTCTTCCACCGTCCATGATCTGGGAATGATCCTTCAAGTCACTGCTACCTGAGTTTGCTGTTCTGAATGTTCCATGCTTTCTGCCAGGGCTCTCTCTGCCGCCAGTGCCGGTTAATTTGGATGCTGTCTTGAAGCAACAATGGTTGTCTGTGGTTCATTGAAAGAAGCGCTCTTCTGTGGTCATCCAGGAGCTTCCTGAGGACACGTTCTGGTTGGACTCACAGCCTAGAGGGCACTCGCAAGATATGCCAGAGCAGAGTTCCGAACCACAAGTGCATGACAATTTCCAGTTCACTTCTGTCACACCATCTCCTTTGGGGAAGAGGCCGCGCCAGCCTCGTTCCAAGCGTACGGCCACCCTGGTGGAGGAGAATTTGGATTTTTCTGTCAGGCGGATGACTCGCAGCTACGCCAAAAGAACTGGTATGAAACCAACCTCTGCAATCTCCATCAAGCCGACACCTCTACGACGCCCCAAGGCCAAGAAGCTCATGTTTGATTCTGCCCCACGTCAGGACATCCCTTTGCCGCCACCAACACCCATCTCTACTCTGCAAGCAGTTGGGGCGGCTCTTGGCATCGCCCCGGAAGAATTGACGGTGGAGAAGCTTACGGCTTCTCCTAAATCTGATCCAAAACAAGATAGTTCCAATGATGAGTGAACTTTTCCATGCAACTTTGGGGCGTTGGATCTGTTGGGTCTTTTGTCATTTTGTTTTTTTATCGCTCTGTAGGCTTGAACCTCTGAACTGTTATGATTGTGCTATGCGTGGCTATGCTGAGACTTGTACTGTGCTGTTAAGCAGCCCAGTTGGTTACTATCATCTTATTTCGGTTATCTATGGGGACTACAATGTTTCGTGATTGGAATGTACTGTGTTGGAATGTGCGTGGTTTGAATTCACCGGCTAGACAGCGTGATGTTAGAGCTAAGATTGAAGAGAGTCACTGCTCCATAATCTGTCTACAGGAGACAAAATTTGAAAACTTTGACATCCGAATGATTAGGTCTTTCTGCCCTAGACGCTTTGACCAGTTTGCTTATTCTCCCTCGGTGGGTGCTTCAGGTGGCATTCTGATCATTTGGAACTCCTCTGTTTTTGATGGTCAGCTAGTGGAAATTCAGTGCTTCAGTGTGGTTGTTTCATTCAAATCGGTTCATAATTCAAAAAAATGGACGATGGTTTCAGTCTATGGGCCATGTGATGGACAACCTAGAGATGATTTTGTTAGTTGGTTGTACCATCTATCTATCCCTTCTAACGAGAACTGGATGCTCCTAGGTGATTTCAATTTTATTCGCTCCTTGGACAATAGAAATCAACCAGGAGGGGATATAAATGATATCTTCCTTTTTAATGAGGTGATCGGACATTTTGGTTTCCTGGAATTGCTGATCAAGGGGAGGAGTTTCACCTGGTCCAATATGCAGCAAATACCCCTTCTTGAACAGCTAGATTGGTTCTTTACCACCTCGGATTGGATTTCTCATTATCCTAACACCGTGGTTTTTCCTCTAGCCAAAACTGCTTCGGATCATGTGCCCTGTGTGGTGTCCATTGACAATAGGATTCCTAAATCTAAGGTTTTTAGATTTGAAAACTTTTGGGTGGATATGCCATGCTTTATGGATTGTGTTCGTAGCTCTTGGGAGGTTCCGGTTTTTGCTGATCTCTCTGCTTCGGCCGTGCTAACCAGAAAATTCAAACGGCTCCGATATGATTTGAGAGCTTGGAGTAAGAAACTCTCTTACCTCAAGCAACTAACGCTGGACTGCAGTAAGGTTATCATATTTTTTGATCAGTTGGAGGAGATCAGACCGCTAGTAAGGACGGAGTTTAACTTTAGAAAAATTGTTAAGCTGCACTATGAGCGTCTGCTGAAATTATATTATATCTATTGGATGCAGAGGTGCACGATCAGATACATTAAGGTGGGTGAGGAGAACTCCAAGTTCTTCCACGCCATGGCGTCTGAACGCATGCGGAGGAACTTCGTAGCCAGTTTGAAAACCACGGGAATGGCTGATCCGGTCTCGGATCACGATCAAATGGCGGGAATTCTGTGGGCCTCCTTGAAAAACAGAATGGGCCAGGCCCAGGGCATCTCAACGGGCTTCGACCTACCAAATCTCATTCAGCCCGTCCCGGGTCTGGAAGAATTGTCTCAGCCTTTCTCTGATGATGAAATTATGAAGGTTCTGAAAGAGATGCCACTTGATAGAGCACCTGGTCCAGATGGATTCAATGGCTTGTTTGTTAAGCGTTGCTGGCTGATAATTGAGCAGGATTTTCAGTGGCTTATCCAGGAATTTTATGAAGGGAAATTGTCTCTTGAGAATATCAATGGTTCTCTTATTACTCTCATACCCAAGATGCTCTCTCCTGAGGGACCAGATGATTTTCGGCCTATTTCTTTGACTAACACTTGTTTGAAATTCCTTACCAAACTGTTAGCCAACAGGTTGCAAAAAGTGATTCTCAGTTGTATCCATAAAAATCAATATGTGTTTTTGAAGAGTAGATCAATTCAGGATTGTTTAGCCTGGGCCTTTGAATACATACACCAATGCAAACAGTCAAAGAGACCCATCCTAATTTTGAAGCTGGATTTTGCAAAAGCATTTGACACTATGTAACATGTGGTTATTTTGCAAATGCTCAAGCACAAGGGGTTTGATGATAAATGGATTTGCTAGGTTAAAGACATCCTCTCTACAGGATCTTCTTCTGTTTTGCTCAATGGCATACATGGTAAACAGTTTAAGTGCAAGTGTGGTGTCAGACAGGGTGACCCTCTCTCACCTTTGCTGTTTGTAATTGCTGCTGACCTGCTGCAGTCAGTGGTTAACCAGATGTTCTCCCATGGAACCCTAACCCTCCCAATTCCCTCACATGATCAGGATTTCCCTATAATTCAGTATGCTGATGACACTGTCATTTTCTTGTCTGCCAGAGATGAGGAGTTGGTTGCTCTTAAAAATATGTTGCTCACCTTTCAACAATCCATTGGGCTAAAAGTCAATTTTGCAAAGTCTTCCATGATTCCTTTGAATATTGATGAGGTGGAAGCTGCCAGGTTAGCTGATCTGCTTGGATGCAAAATTTGTCAGCTTCCTTTTACTTATCTGGGTTTGCCACTTGGCACTACCAGGCCCAGAGTTGTGGATTTTATGCCCTTAGTTGATGCTTTGGAAAGGAGATTGACGGCCAGTTCCTCCATGTTAAATCAAGGCTCCAGGTTGCAGTTGTTAACTTTTGTCTTGACTTCTATGCCCATATATTTCCTCTGCAGTTTACAGCTACCACCTGGCATTATTAAGCAACTGGATAGGATTTTTAGACAGTGCTTGTGGAGAGGAAACAATGATGCACTAAAGCAATCTTTGGCTGCCTGGGACCTGGTTTGCAGGCCAAAAGAAAAAGGAGGACTTGGAGTGATTAATTTGCATATCCAAAATAAGGGTCTCCTTCTCAAGCATCTCCACAAATTCTTCAATAAAGCAGATATACCATGGGTAACGTTGATTTGGAATAGTTATTATGCTGATGGTATCCCACATGCTACAACCCCAGTTGGTTCATTTTGGTGGAGAGATATCCTCAAGCTTTCTAATGCATATAATGCTATTTCCTCAGTACACATCAATATGGGAGACTCTGCCCTTTTTTGGTCTGATGCTTGGCTGATTCGTGGCTCTTCCAGACCTCTGTGTTGGAGATTACCTAGGATTTTCTCCTTTGTTATCAATGACAAACTCTCTGTGCATGAATTACTCATCTCTCAGGATTTATATTCAATGTTCTTCTTGCCACTGTCACATGAGGCTGCTTTGGAGTTGCAAGTTCTGGAAGCTTGGATCCTTGACTTACACAGGGACATCTCTTTGCCAGATGTTTGGACATGGCCTGGAAAATCTGGTGGCTATTCTGCCAAGAGCTTTTACACTCTCATGCATTCTCATCTGCCAACTATCTTGCCATGCAAGTGGTTGTGGGATAGCAAGTGCACTATGAAGATCAAAGTCTTTGGTTGGTTGTTATTCTTTGACAAACTCAACACCAAGGACTTGTTAATTCGTAGGCATTGGAGATCCCCTTTGGATGACAATCTCTGTGTTATCTGCAATGAATTTGTCTATGAGGATAGGTTGCACCTGTTCTTCAATTGTAACTACAGTCGCCGAGTGTGGAATTATCTTTCCATTGATTGGACTCGGAGATTCAGCAATGTATCCAGCATGCAAGATCAAGATTTAAGCATCCTTTCTTCTTTGAAGTTATGCTCACTGTAGCTTGGAATATATGGATCCTCAGGAATGGAAGGACCTTCATAGGGGAAAATGCAACCTTTGCTGCTTGGAGATGTAATTTTGTACATGACATTACTCTTCTAGCTCATAGAATGAGAGTAGATAATAGGGCCAAGTTGTCTGCTTGGATTAACTCTCTGACTTAAGTACAGGTAGGTAGGTAGGTTTTACTTTTCTTCCTTTTATCTCTGGTAATTTCCCCCTGCTTGTACAGTTGATACTTTGTTCTTTATAATAAAGGGCTGTGGAGCTTTGCTCCACAGTAAATATTAAAAAAATCTTGTAATATAGACCGCCCGATCTATATCTGACAGATAGAAAGCAAACTATGACAATTTTACAAAAGATACCCGCACCTCTCTCCACATTTTACAAATGATTGGTTTGCTGCCAATATTTGGCTAGCCAAATGTTGGAATTGCCAAATATTGGCAATACGAAGACTTGCCAAATATTGGCAACTTTATGTGAGATAGGCAAGACAACTCAGTATCCAACCAAGTAGTAGCGAATATTTGGCACAATGCCAAACATTGGCATGCCTATTTTTGGCACCAAACCAATTATGCTCTTACAGACAAGGCCTTGCCTCGTTCATCCTTATCTCCCACAACCTCATTGCTGAGATATTAAAAAGGAAGTCTCTAGAACAATCTAGCATGGTGGCCGCTACCGCCTGCCGGCGCCGTCCATCCCCATGCATCCGCCCAGTCCGACCACCAGTCACAACCACATTCCACTCCTCCTCACCTTATCTCTCATCTTTCATTTTTTCGATGAAATTGTCGAGATACCAGTTTTCTGATAAAATTCTCGAGTATTAGTTTTTACGCACGGGATTACTCCTGCATGGGTCAATTACAATAGGTGTTTTGTAAAAAAATTGCATATTGATGTTCCGTGCAATGCACGAGCATCTTGCTAGTACTTATTTAACGCAAATCACGACCAGGAAGTGACATTTTTTTACACAACCACGTTAACATGGCCACGTAAATCACTAGCTAAAGTGTAATACCATTATACTTATATCCCAATGCAAAAGGGTGAGTACATGTCCGAAGAGTAGAGTCGCACACACGCACTCTGTCTCTCAGAATCTCTCACACACACCAGTTACGTGACGCCCACTTAAGCAGACACGTATGTTACAATTTGTGCACCCGCGGGTACATGTGATGGTGCGCATTTATTTAAGCCGGACGGCAAACCCAAATAGTAGCTGCATTCATTCCCCTCCCGCCGCCTCTTCTCTGGTCGCCGTAGCCTGGTAGCCATGGCATAGCCGAAGGTAACGACATACGCCATACTCCCGCCGGAGCGGCGCTTTAATTTGGAAATTTTAGTGGTAATGCATCCATCTTTTTGTGCTAGCACTCCTATATAAGGGTTGACCGGTCACTTCCCGCGGACATGTGTGGGCGGTGGAAGTGGAAAGAGAAGGGAAGCGGGCTGTGGAGTAACATATTTTTACCACATTTTCTTAGGAAACTGAGTGCAATAATTGAGTAGTTTTGCAAACTACCAGTACTGCACCTGAAACGGTTCAAAACCAATACCACCACCATGGCCGCGTCTGACTGCCCTTGGCGACCCAACCCCCTCCCTTGCCGGCGTGCGCTTCCCGGGTGAAACGGTCAGCGTCGCCCCAGAACATAAGTGCCGCATTAATGCCCGGCCAGAGCGGAGGCGACCTCTCACTGGTGTCGGCTTTGAAGCAGCGCGACGGCCAAGAGAGTGCCGCTTTCCAGTGCATGCAATTGCTACGCGTCGAGGCTATCCATAGTTTGGATGAGTCTCCATTGTGGGGGCCACACTAACTGCGATGATATGGACTCCCGTTTCCCACAGTCATGGATCGTTCCATCTATGAAGAACACGTGGGACTGGAACTACGAGACAGACATGTACCCAGCGGTGGACGTACGAACCTGAGTAATGTAGCACAGTAAGTGAAGTAGAAAGGCACAAATAGTATGAACATGCGTGGCATATAGGCATTTGTCTCTTACTGCCACTAAATGTTGCACGTGCAATGCCCGGTGATGTTATGGAGTACATACCTAAGTACTCTACTACTACTATATTAATTGGAGGTACATATTAGGTTTTATATTTGTTTACGTGTATGCCCCGAGACCTTCCAACTAGACGTGTCTTTCTCTCCGGGTCGCAATTTGTATCATTCATACCACTAGTACTACTACGTGTGGTCTCCGACCCAGAAGTGGAAGAAGTGGAGACGCTCTACCACGTTGTTCATGTCCCACTCCTTTCGCTGACGTGTGGGACATCCAGCACGTGCCGTGTTTGGCACTCCTTCGTCGTAAGAGTTGAAATGCTAGCATTCATCAGAAATAAAAAATAAATGTAAATCAGCAGTGATACTATACCACACGGTTTCCTTGCTCCTCGATATCAAAAAGAATACTTCCATTCGCCGACATGTGGGACGTCGACCATCCTGGTCCACTTGCCATGCCCGCGGAAATCCAAGGGACAGTTACCCCGGTCATCGCGCCGTAGTAATTACTAATGAGCCGTCAAATCACAGGCCCAACCTTTCCCACTGTGAAGTTGCTCGGACGAAGGAACCATCATGACTTCGTTGAATTCCACTTCTTGAAGAAAACTACTCTACCAGCAGTACTGCTAGCTACAATAGTTACTCCAGCAGAGGCCCCCTTTGGTTCATAGGATAGGAATTTCATAGGAATATGAAAATCATAGGAAGTGAGATGACATGCATCTCAATTCCTATAGAGAAAGAGATGCCATTTGATGCATAGGATAGGAATTTTTCCATTGAGTCTAGGCTAATGTATTAGTAATTTGCTCTAAAAACTACAGTATTAACTAGTACTGGTACATGCTCGTAATTAATTAAACAAACGTACGGGCGACATAGACACACACACTAACTACTAGTACTACTACTTCTCACATGTTGGCTAGATGCCGTCGTTCTCCTTCCCGGCTTTGTCGGCGACACCTCAACATGCTTGGATCTCCGCCGACCTCTCCGCAGCGGCGCGTGCGTCCTCTTCTTTCTTGCGGCGGCAGGCCTCTCTTTTCTTGAGTGCTTTCTGACCTTTCCGCTCCCTCTGTGTGGCTTTGGCCGCCTCTTGCTCTACCGCCCATTCGGCCTTGGCAGCTTCAAATTCCGCCCACATAGGTGTGTGGTCGCGAGCGACGATGAAATCGTCACGGTGGGATGCCATCGCTTCCCTGCTATTCTGTTGCGCTCATGGGCAGCGAGGAACTTGGTGCAGCGGGATGCCATCGCTTCCTTACCGGTTAGTGTGTGGCGCGATGGCATGAACGACGCTTGGTGACAGCTCTAGGGTGGAGTGGCCGGATGTAACACCCCGGATGTAACTTTCCATATTTGTAACTCCAACTCCTGCCATTTTCGGCCATGTGTTATGATATTCCCTCCGTGGTCGGGTTTTGTTTTTTGTTTTGTATTTTGTTCATGTCATGCATCTCATATCATGTCATCATGTGCATTGCATTTGCATATGTGTTCGTCTCATGCATCCGAGCATTTTCCCCGTTGTCTGTTTTGCAATCCGGCACTCCCACCTCCTCCGGCGCACCCCTCTTGTTTTATTTTCGTGAGCGGGTGTTAGGAATGAACCGAGTCTTGTCAAGTGGCCTTGGTATACCACCCGTCAAGTTTCGTTCCATTTGGAGGTCGTTTGGTACTCCAACGGTTAACCGGGTAACCGCAGATGTTCTTTTGTGTGTTGCAGCAAAACCCCTCTCTAAACAGCCCAAAACCCAGCAAAGTCTCTTCCTTTCTCTAGGTCGTTCGATCACGATCGCGTGGGCGAAAACCGTGCTCCATTTGGAGTCTCCTAGCTCCCTCTAGCTATAAATATGTGATCCCCCTCCGAATTCGCGGTGCAACCCTAGTCTTCTTCCACCCCGCGCCGCCGGACACGTCCGGTCCGGCCGGACGAAAACCCGCCGCCGCGCCCGACCAACCAGAACGTGCCACGTCACCCCCCGGCCACCCACTCTCTCTCCTCCATCGCGCGGCCCGCCGAAGCCCGTCCCCGGCCCCCGCGGCCCGAGGCCGCCCGCGTCCCCGCGCGCGCCTCCCTCCGCCCGCGCGGCTCCCCGCCGCCGCCGCCCGGGCTCCGCCGGCGTCCGCTCGCCTCCACGCCGGTCCTGACGTCCGGCGAGCTCGCGCCGCCGCCCGCCGTCCTCCGCCCGGCCTCCGCGTCCCGGGCGCCCGTCCCCGAGCTCCGGCGACCCGCGCCGTCGCCTCCTCCACTCCCTCCGACGCCGGTCGCCACTCCCTCTCCTTCCCCGTCGTCGGCGAACGAGCTCCAGCCCCGATCCAGATCCGTTCGACCCGAGGTTGACTTTCCTCTCCTTCCCCCGAAATTTCTCCAAGTCCTGAGATTTTTACAATATGTGCACCTGTTCACCGCATCATAACTCTCTGCATGTAGCTCCGTTTCGTGCGTGTAATATATCGAAATGTTCGCCTCATGATGCTCTTCATTTTGTTCCATTGCACCATGTTCATTTGAGTCCATCTTGATGCCCAAATCTCTGGTGCAAGAGTGCTAGTTGATGTTAACTGCTGTTATTTATCAGTACTTAGGGTTTTGTTATTTTTGTTTCATTTAATCTGTGCATCTTATGGGCATGAGCTCTACATGTGTTTTGATGTATGCCATGCCATCTTTACAGAGGTGTATGCTATGTATTTTTGTTATCTCTGTGGCGACTAGAACAAGCATGCAAACTAGGCTTCGTGATGTTTCTGATTTCAGAGTTAGTAAATTTACTAAGTCTGTGACTGCTGTTATTTTGCTGCTATGTATCTATGTGGCTACAGATAGATCCATGCTTATGTTGGAGATGTTCAGTAAGGATGTTTTGTAGATATTGTTGTAATTGATCCATTCATGCCCTCGTTTGCAATTATGGAGTGCCATAGCATGACTCTTTCTTGCTCTCGTTTTGCTATAAAATATTTCTGGCAGATTGTTTACGTGTTATTCAATTTTGCCAAGCTTGTTGTAGTTGTTTCATACTTGCTATGTACTTGATCTTGCCATGAATAGCTTCATAAACATGCCATCTTGCTGTAGGTATGCTTGTTTTGTCATGCATTGCTTTGTGGTGAGTGCATCAAGCTCCCCAAAGTGCCTTCATATTATTGTTTCTGCCATGCTCTGTTTTCTGCCAAGTCTGAAATCTGTTAACGAAACTTGCTATGTTTAGATGGTTGCCATCATATCTTCTGGTCGTTTTTGGCTTATGGTCAGTAAGGGACTTTTGTCATATGCATTTAGTATATTACTTCCATGCCTTGTTTTGCTATGTTAAGTTCCCGTAGCATGTTGTTTTTGTGCTCTAAACATTGCTGTGGTGTGATCTAGCCGTAGCTCACTGTTCATCTTTTGTCAAGCATCTCCTGTAGATTACTTCATATGCTTTGTTGCTATGTTGGAGTGCTGTAGCATAGTTTCTTGATGTATTCTAAGTGCTATCTTGCTGTTAATCGCAGAATCGTGTCATTCTTGTTTTGCTTGCCATTTGCAAACCGTGCATCCTTTCCGGTGATTTTATATCGATTTCAACCGAAATCATCTCATCTTTCCAGTGGCATGCTTGGTTTGCCAAGTTACTGCCTTGTTCATCATTTTTCTTCCGGAGCACGCATATGCATCGCATATCATATCTCGCATATCATACATGTTTTGCATCATGTTGCTTGTGCATCTCCCGTGATTGATTGTGGTTCCGTTGCTTGTGTTCTTGTTTTGGGTAGAGCCGGGAGACGAGTTCGTGAATGAGGAACCTGTTGAGTACGCTTACGAGGATCAAGCTTTCGTCAACTCTGAGAACCTTGCAGGCAAGATGACCATACCCTCGAAATCACTTCTATCTTTGCTTTGCTAGTTGTTCGCTCTATTGCCATGCTGCGCTACCTACCACTTGCTATATCATGCCTCCCATATTGCCATGTCAGCCTCTAACCATCCTTTCCTAGCAAACCGTTGTTTGGCTAAGTTACCGGTTTTGCTCAGCCCTTCTTATAGCGTTGCTAGTTGCAGCTGAAGTTGAAGTTGGTTCCATGTTGGAACATGGATATTTTGGGATATCACAATATATCTTATTTAATTATTGCATCTATATATATATTTGGTAAAGGGTGGAAGGCTCGGCCTTATGCCTGGTGTTTTGTTCCACTCTTGCCGCCCTAGTTCCCGTCATACCGGTATTATGTTACTTGAGTTTGCGTCCCTTACGCGGTTGGGTGATTTATGGGACCCCCTTGACAGTTCGCTTTGAATAAAACTCCTCTAGCAAGGCCCAACCTTGGTTTTACCATTTGCCACCTAAGCCTTTTCCCCCGGGTTTTCGCGAGCCCGAGGGTCATCTTTATTTAACCCCCCGGACCAGTGCTCCTTCGAGTGCTGGCCCAAACTAGGCGATGTCCGGCGCCCCCTGGGCAACCAGGGTCTATGCCAACCCGACGTCTTGCCCATCCGGTGTGCCCTGAGAACGAGATATGTGCAGATCCTATCGGGATTTGTCGGCACATTCGGGTGGCTTTGCTGGTCTTGTTTTACCATTGTCGAAATGTCTTGTAAACCGGGATTCCGAGACTGATCGGGTCTTTCCCGGAGAAGGTTTATCCTTCGTTGACCGTGAGAGCTTATGATGGGCTAAGTTGGGACACCCCTGCAGGGTATTATCTTTCGAAAGCCGTGCCCGCGGTTATGAGGCAGATGGGAATTTGTTAATGTCCGGTTGTAGAGAACTTGTCACTTGACCCAATTAAAATACATCAACCGTGTGTGTAGCCGTGATGGCCTCTTCTCGGCGGAGTCCGGGAAGTGAACACGGTTTGAGTTATGCATGAACGTAAGTAGTTTCAGGATCACTTCTTGATCATTTCTAGCTTCGCGGCCGTTGAGTTGCTTCTCTTCTCGCTCTTATTTGCGTATGTTAGCCACCATATATGCTTAGTGTCTGCTGCAGCTCCACCTCATTACACCATCCTTTCCTACAAGCTTAAATAGTCTTGATCTCGCGGGTGTGAGATTGCTGAGTCCTCGTGACTCACAGATTCTACCAAAACAGTTGCAGCTGCCGACGATGCCAGTGCAGATGACGCAACCGAGCTCAAGTGGGAGTTCGACGAGGAACGTGGTCGTTACTATGTGTCTTTTCCTGATGATCAGTAGTGGAGCCCAGTTCGAACGATCAGGGATCTAGCATTTGGGGTTATCTTATTTTCATTTGCATCTTGACCGTAGTCGGTCTATGTGTGAATTTTGGATGATGTATGAATATTATTTATGTATTGTGTGAAGTGGCGATTGTAAGCCAACTCTCGTTATCCCATTCTTGGTCATTACATGGGATTGTGTGAAGATGACCCTTCTTGCGACAAAACCACAATGCGGTTATGCCTCTAAGTCGTGCCTCGACACGTGGGAGATATAGCCGCATCGTGGGAGTTACAAGTTGGTAATCAGAGCCATCCCTGACTTAGGAGCCCCCTGCTTGATCGAGTCGCTGGCGTTGTTGAGTCTAGAACAAAAATGTTTTGAATCTTACGATTATATATATCGGAGAGTAGGATTCTTTTTACTCCTCAGTCCCTTCGTCGCTCTGGTGAGGCCTCCTGATGTAGAAGTTTTGACTCTTCTCTCCTCAAATTTCACTAATTTTTTTTGGGATCATGCGGGTATCTTAGAATTGTTCCGATGGTTTTGTGACGAGAACATTGTTCTTGGTGCCTCCTGACATTTAGGGGTTGTGGCAGTGTCCCGGGGAGTTGAGCTCCGAGGTGTTGTCGTCAAAATTTTATCGTTGCAGTTCTGGAATACCTGAGTTTTGCCGACATCGAAAATCTCTTTTATGCAGTTGTTGGTGAGATCACCTCGACGCCACCCAGTACTGGGGCGGGAGTTCGGGAGTATTGCCATAACTCGTATAACGGATGCTTTTCGAAGGTTGAGGTACACGATTTCCGAAGGTTTCTTGGTTATGTGTTGACGGATGGATACAGCTGGATCTAGGGATTGCTAGTTTGGGTGATATATTTTGTGTCCCCTGTATCCCCTACACCAGATTGCATAACCAGAAAGTTTCGGGAGTTTATAGGTGGGATTCAAGTAGCTCTTAGCATTTCTTCCCGCAGATATTTGGTTTGTGATTGGGTAATCCTTACCACTTATTTGTTCCACTCGTACCTTTTTAGTTTATTCATCAATCTCTTATCAAGTGGCTTCTCAACTTATGGAAGTGTGATGATTTACTATGGAATTCATTCGTTCATCCTCGTTCGAATGTTTATTGTGAAGACTATAAATTGCAATTTCAATCCGTTGATTCAACTTGTCTATTCGTCTATTAAGTTGCTAACGGATGTCACCCTCTTCAGGATGGCTCCGCCAACGCGTCAGAATCCAGAACGCAATGAAGGGAGTCAAGCGAACCCTCCGCCACCACCTCCGCCTCCGGAGGCATGGCAAGCTATCATGGCAGCCACCAACGCCAATGCTCAGATGATTCTGCAACTCTTGCAAGAACGCACCCAAGGGCAAGGCAATCAAGGAAATCAAGGTCAAGGCAAGAATTAGCCTCACTTCGCTACCCTCAACCAGTTTCTCGCAAATCAGCCCAAGTCTTTTAGCTACTGTGCCGAGGCCACGGATGCCGATGATTGGCTCGTGGACATCAACAAGCATTTTGAATGTAGCAATGTCAGGCCTGAGGACTTTGTCAAGTTCGCTTCTTTTAAACTCAAGGATCAAGCTGCCGAGTGGTATCAACAATACAAAGATTCCAGAGGAGGTCGTGTGATTACCTGGGATGATTTCCGCCGAGATTTCAAAGCTCACCACATTCCACAAAGTGTTGTTGAGAGCAAGCGTGAGGAGTTCCGCAATCTCAAGCAAGGCAGCATGTCCGTGTATCAATACAATACTCAGTTTCAGAAACTCGCTCGCTTCGCTAAGCAAGACGTTCCTGATGAAAAGAGCATGATCTATCAATTCAGAAGTGGCCTCAGAGAAGATCTGCAATTACCTCTTGTGCTTTTTGAGCCAACCAAGTATGATGATTTCTACAATATGGCTCTGAAACAAGAGGCTGCTCAGCTCAAGTGTGAGGCTTCTAAGAAGAGAGTCAGGGACGCAGTTCAGTCTTCTTCTTCCTCACTAGTGGCTGCTAAGCAACAGAAGTTCTGGTTGCCTCCTCCTCCTCCGTTTCGCCAGCCTTACCAGCAGAAGACAAAGGTGGCCATGGATCTTCCCACTCTTCCAACCCTGGCTATCAGAACAAGTCTCAGAATCAAGCTCCAAAGTCCAATGCTCCTTATCATCGTCCACTCTCAGAGGTGACTTGCAACAAGTGTCAGCAAAAAGGTCACTATGCTAACAAATGCTTCAACCAAAGGCGCCTTCCGCCTCCTCCTCCTGTGAGATCTTCCAGCAATGCAGTGGTCAAGCATAAACCCAAGTCTGCAAAGGTGGACATGATGAATGCAGCTCAAGCGGAGGAATCTACTGATGTGATAATGGGTAATCTTCCTGTTAATGATATTCCTGCAAAAGTCTTATTTGATACTGGTGCATCTATTTCTTTCATCTCAAGACCTTTTGCATCCATGAACAATTTGCATACTGTTGATCTGCCTAAGCCGATAGCGGTTTCCTCTCCGGGATTATTCATGAATACCAAAATGATGGCTTCGGATGTTTCTATCAAGATGGGCAACTATAAATTTCTGTCTTCTCCAATGGTTCTTGGTGACTCGGATATTGATCTTATTCTCGGGATGGACTGGCTTTCTAAGCACAAGGCTCAACTTGATTGTGCTGCCAGGGAAATTCAATTGACACACTCTTCTGAGGATGTGATTATCTATGCCGCTCGTGATGAAACCATTCGGTTATTTTCTCTCAATGAGAAGGGCGAATTGAATGCCATCTCTCAGATTCCAGTCGTTTGTGAGTATCAAGATGTCTTTCCAGAAGAGCTTCCGGGTATGCCTCCTCACCGGCAAGTTGAGTTCGTTATCGATCTTGAGCCCGGCACTGAACCCATTTGCAAGCGTCCATACAAGCTTGGACCCAAGGAGCTGAAGGAATTGAAGAAACAGCTCGATGAACAAGAGCGTCTGGGTTTGATCAGACCGAGTTCATCTCCATGGGGTTGTGGTGTTCTTTTTGTCCAGAAGAAGGATGGCACGGACCGACTTTGTGTCGACTACCATCCATTGAACAAGAAGACAATCAAGAACAAGTATCTACTTCCCAACATCAACGAGTTATTCGAGCAACTCAAAGGTGCTAAAGTATTCTCCAAGCTTGACCTTCGTATGGGTTATCATCAGATTCGCATTCGTGAAGAAGATATTCCCAAGACAACATTCAGAACAAGCTTTGGTTCTTATGAATATACTGTCATGTCTTTCGGTCTTGTCAATGCTCCTCCAACATTCTCTCGGATGATGAATTTCATCTTCAACCCCTATACCAATGAATTCGTCCTGGTGTATCTCGATGATATCTTGGTCTTCTCCAAGAATAAGAAGGACCATGCCAAACATTTGCGATTGGTGCTCGACAAGCTCAGAGAGTATCAATTCTATGCGAAGTTTTCAAAATGTGAGTTTTGGCTCGATGAAGTTCTTTACCTTGGTCACATCATCTCTGCCAAGGGCATCGCTGTTAATCCCGAGAAGGTGTCTGCAATTGTGAATTGGGAACCTCCTCAGAATGTCAAGCAGCTCCGCAGTTTTCTTGGTCTTGCAAGCTATTGCCGAAGATTCGTTGAGAATTTCTCTAAGATTGCAAAGCCTCTTTCCAATCTCCTCCAGAAGCATGTGAAGTATGTCTGGTCTCCTGAGTGTGATGTTGCTTTCAACACTCTCAAAGAGAAACTCGTCACAGCTCCTGTCTTGACTCCTCCTGACGAATCAAGCCATTTGAAGTTTTCTGTGATGCTTCTCTTCAAGGTCTCGGTGCTGTGTTAATGCAAGAGAAGAAAGTTGTGGCCTATACCTCTCGTCAGTTGAAGCCCAACGAAAAGAACTACCCTACTCACGATCTTGAGTTGGCGGCAGTTGTCCATGCATTAATAACGTGGAGACATCTCTTGTTGGGAAGAAAAGTGGACATATTCACCAATCACAAGAGTCTCAAGTACATCTTCACTCAGCCCAACCTCAATCTCAGGCAAACTCGATGGGTCGAAATGATTCAAGAGTACAATCCGAGTATTGAATATACTCCAGGCAAAGCCAATGTCATTGCAGATGCTTTGAGCAGGAAGGCTTATTGCAACAGCTTAATTCTAAAGCCATTCCAACCGGATCTTTGTGAAGCTTTCCGCAAGCTGAATCTCCAAGTTGTTCCTCAAGGCTTTCTTGCCAACCTCATAGTCTCTCCTACTTTAGAAGATCAAATTCGTGAGGCGCAACTCCTGGATACCATGGTGAAGAAGGTGAAACGTGGTATCGACAAGGGTCTTTCCAAATACAAGTGCTATCGCATTGATGACAGAGACACTTTATTCTTCGAGGACCGGATTGTGGTTCCTAAAGGTGATCTAAGGAAAGTCATAATGAACGAAGTGCACAATTCTCTTCTTTCCATTCATCCTGGAAGTACGAAGATGTACCTTGACCTCAAGCAGTCGTATTGGTGGACTCGTATGAAACGAGAAATCGCACAATTCGTGAATGAATGTGATGTCTGTCGAAGAGTGAAAGCAGAACACCAACGACCAGCTGGTCTCCTCCAACCTCTTGCTATCCCAGAGTGGAAGTTTGATCATATCGAAATGGACTTCGTGACTGGTTTTCCCAAGTCCAAGCGTGGAAATGATGCTATCTTCATTGTCATCGACAAGCTTTTTAAAGTGGCTCATTTTCTTCCAATCAAAGAATCCATCACAGCAGGTGAGTTGGCAGAGCTGTACACCTCCAGGATTTTCTCCTTGCACGGCATTCCACAATTGATTTTCTCAGATCGTGGAAGCGTCTTTACTTCTAAGTTCTGGGACTCCTTCCAGAAGGCCATGGGCACTAACATTCGCTTCAGCATAGCTTTCCATCCTCAAACTAGTGGCCAAGTCGAGCGAGTCAATCAAATCCTTGAAGATATGCACAGGGCTTGTGTCATTTCTTTTGGCATGAAATGGGAAGATTGTCTTCCATATGCCGAATTCTCCTACAACAACAGTTTCCAAGCGAGTTCGGGCAAGGCCCCATTCGAGATTCTCTATGGCAGAAAGTGCCGTACTCCTCTCAATTGGTCAGAGACTGGTGAACGCCAACTTCTTGGCAATGACTTAATCACAGAGGCTGAAGAAATGTGTAAAGTCATCCGTGAAAATCTCAAAGCCGCGCAATCACGCCAGAAGAGTTACTATGATAGTAAGCACCGTGATTTGGCTTTCGAGATCGGAGACCATGTCTACCTCCGCGTCTCTCCAATGAAAGGCACTCGTCGCTTCGGTATCGAAGGAAAGCTTGCCCCTAGATACGTGGGTCCTTTCAAGATCATTGGAAAAAGAGGCGACCTCGCCTATCAACTTGAGCTTCCTTCCAACTTCGCGAACATGCATGATGTGTTCCACGTGTCACAGCTTCGCAAGTGCTTCGAGACGCCTGAGCGCACCATCAACTTCGAAGAGATTGACCTCCAAGAAGATTTGTCTTATCATGAGCACCCCGTTGCTATTCTTGAAGAAACTGAGCGCAAGACTCGCAACAAGTCAATCAAATTCCTGTAAGTGAAGTGGTCGCACCATTCCGACCGAGAAGCCACCTGAGAACGCGAGGACCATCTCCGTTCTGAATATCCGGAGTTCTTTCAGTCCTAGATCTCGGGACGAGATCCTCTCGTAGTGGTGGAGTGTTGTAACACCCCGGAAGTAACTTTCCATATTTGTAACTCCAACTCTTGCCATTTTCGGCCATGTGTTATGATATTCCCTCCGTGGTCCGGTTTTGTTTTTTGTTTTGTATTTTGTTCATGTCATGCATCTCATATCATGTCATCATGTGCATTGCATTTGCATACGTGTTCGTCTCATGCATCCGAGCATTTTCCCCGTTGTCCGTTTTGCAATCCGGCACTCCCACCTCCTCCGGCGCACCCCTCTTGTTTTATTTTCGTGAGCGAGTATTAAACGTTCTCGGAATGGACCGAGTCTTGTCAAGTGGCCTTGGTATACCATCGGTCAAGTTTCGTTCCATTTGGAGGTCGTTTGGTACTCCAACGGTTAACCGGGTAACCGCAGATGTCCTTTTGTGTGTTGCAGCAAAACCCCTCTCTAAACAGCCCAAAACCCAGCAAAGTCTCTTCCTTGCTCTAGGTCGTTCGATCACGATCGTGTGGGCGAAAACCGTGCTCCATTTGGAGTCTCCTAGCTCCCTCTAGCTATAAATATGTGATGCCCCTCCGAATTCGCGGTGCAACCCTAGTCTTCTTCCACCCCGCGCCGCTGGACACGTCCGGTCCAGCCGGACCAAAACCCGCCGCTGCGCCCGACCAACCAGAACGTGCCACGTCACCCCGCTGGCCACCCTCTCTCTCTCCTCCACCGCGCGGCCCGCCGAAGCCCGTTCCTGGCCCCGCGGCCCGAGGCCGCCTGCGCCCCCGCGCGCGCCTCCCTCCGCCCGCGCGGCTCCCTGCCGCCGCCGCCCGGGCTCCGCCGGCGTCCGCTCGCCTCCACGCCGGTCCGACGTCCGGCAAGCTCGCGCCGCCGCCCGCCGTCCTCCGCCCGGCCCTCCGCGTCCCGGGCGCCCGTCCCCGTGCTCCGGCGACCCGTGTCGTCACCTCCTCCACTCCCTCCGACGCCGGTCGCCACTCCCTCTCCTCTCTCGTCGCCGGCGAACGAGCTCCAGCCCCGATCCAGGTCCGTTCGACCCGAGGTTGACTTTCCTCTCCTTCCCCCGAAATTTTTACAGTATGTGCACCTGTTCACCGCATCATAACTCTCTGCATGTAGCTCCGTTTCGTGCGTGTAATATATCGAAATGTTCTCCTCGTGATGCTCTTCATTTTGTTCCATTGCACTATGTTCATTTGAGTCCATATTGATGCCCAAATATCTGGTGCAAGAGTGCTAGTTGCTGTTAACTGCTGTTACTTATCAGTACTTAGGGTTTTGTTATTTTTGTTTCATTTAATCTGTGCATCTTATGGGCATGATCTCTACCTGTGTTTTGATGTATGCCATGCCGTCTTTACAGAGGTGTATTCCATGTATTTTTGTGATCTCTGTGGTGACTAGCACAAGCATGCAAACTAGGCTTCGTGATGTTTCTGATTTCAGAGACAGTAAATTTACCGTGTGTGACTGTTGTTATTTTGTAGCTATGTATCCATGTGGCAACAGAGAGATCCATGCTTATGTTGGAGATGTTCAGTAAGGATGTTTTGTAGATATTGTTGTAATTGATCCATTCATGCCCTTGTTTGCAATTATGGAGTGCCATAGCATGACTATTTCTTGCTCTAGTTTTGCTATAAAATATTTCTGGCAGATTGTTTACGTGTTATTCAATTTTGCCAAGCTTGTTGTAGTTGTTTCATACTTGCTATGTACTTGCTCTTGCCATGGATAGCTTCATAAACATGACATCTTGCTGTAGGTATGCTTGTTTTGTCATGCATTGCTTTGTGGTGAGTGCATCGAGCTCACCAAAGTGCCTTCAGATTATTGTTTCTGCCATGCTCTGTTCTCTGCCAGGTCTGAAATCTGTTAACGAAACTTGCTATGTTTAGATGGTTGCCATCATATCTTCTGTTCGTTTTTGGCTTATGGTTAGTAAGTTACTTTTGTCATATGCATTTAGTAGATTACTGCGATGCCTTGTTTTTCTATATTAAGTTCCCGTAGCATGTTGGTTTCGTGCTCTAAACATTGCTACCTGATGCTGTTTCAGTCTGTGAACCTGATATCTTTTGCACTTTTGCCATGCTTGTTTGAACCTGCTGTGTTGTGACCTAGCCGTAGATCAGTGTTCATCTTTTGTCAAGCATCTCCTGTAGATTACTGCCATATGCTTTGTTGCTATGTTGGAGTGCTGTAGCATAGTTTCTTGATGTATTCTAAGTGCTATCCTGCTGTTAATCGCAGAATCGTGTCATTCTTGTTTTGCTTGCCATTTGCAAACCGTGCATCCGTTTGCGGTGATCTTTATATCGATTTCAACCGAAATCATCTCATCTTCCCAGTGGCATGCTTCGTTTGCCAAGTTACTGCCTTGTTCATCATTTTTCTTCTGGAGCACGCATATGCATCGCATATCATATCTCGCATATCATACATGTTTTGCATCATGTTGCTTGTGCATCTCCCGTGATTGATTGTGGTTCCGTTGCTTGTGTTCTTGTTTTGGGTAGAGCCGGGAGACGAGTTCGTGAACGAGGAACCTGTTGAGTACGCTTACGAGGATCAAGCTTTCGTCAACTCTGAGAACCTTGCAGGCAAGATGACCATACCCTCGAAATCACTTCTATCTTTGCTTTGCTAGTTGTTCGCTCTATTGCCATGCTGCGCTACCTACCACTTGCTATATCATGCATCCCATATTGCCATGTCAGCCTCTAACCATCCTTTCCTAGCAAACCGTTGTTTGGCTAAGTTACCGCTTTTGCTCAGCCCTTCTTATAGTGTTGCTAGTTGCAGGTGAAGTTGAAGTTGGTTCCATGATGGAACATGGATATTTTAGGATATCACATCTCTTATTTAATTATTGCATCTATATATATATTTGGTAAAGGGTGGAAGGCTCGGCCTTATGCCTGGTGTTTTGTTCCACTCTTGCCGCCCTAGTTCCCGTCATACCAGTATTATGTTCCTTGAGTTTGCGTTCCTTACGCGGTTGGGTGATTTATGGGACCCCCTTGACAGTTCGCTTTGAATAAAACTCCTCCAGCAAGGCCCAACCTTGGTTTTACCATTTGCCACCTAAGCCTTTTCCCCTGGGTTTTCGCGAGCCCGAGGGTCATCTTTATTTAAACCCCCGGACCAGTGCTCCTTCGAGTGCTGGCCCAAACTGGGCGATGTCCGGCGCCCCCTGGGCAACCAGGGTCTATGCCAACCCGACGTCTTGCCCATCTGGTGTGCCCTGAGAACGAGATATGTGCAGCTCCTATCGGGATTTGTCGGCACATTCGGGTGGCTTTGCTGGTCTTGTTTTACCATTGTCGAAATGTCTTGTAAACCGGGATTCCGAGACTGATCGGGTCTTTCCGGGAGAAGGTTTATCCTTCGTTGACCGTGAGAGCTTATGATGGGCTAAGTTGGGACACCCCTGCAGGGTATTATCTTTCGAAAGTCGTCCCCGCGGTTATGAGGCAGATGGGAATTTGTTAATGTCTGGTTGTAGAGAACTTGTCACTTGACCCAATTAAAATACATCAACCGTGTGTGTAGCCGTGATGGTCTCTTCTCGGCGGAGTCCGGGAAGTGAAGGCGGTTTGAGTTATGCATGAACGTAAGTAGTTTCAGGATCACTTCTTGATCATTTCTAGCTTCGCGGCTGTTGAGTTGCTTCTCTTCTCGCTCTTATTTGCGTATGTTAGCCACCATATATGCTTAGTGTCTACTGCAGCTCCACCTCATTACACCATCCCTTCCTACAAGCTTAAATAGTCTTGATCTCGCGGGTGTGAGATTGCTGAGTCCTCGTGACTCACAGATTCTACCAAAACAGTTGCAGCTGCCGACGATGCCAGTGCAGATGACGCAACCGAGCTCAAGTGGGAGTTCGACGAGGAACGTGGTCGTTACTATGTGTCTTTTCCTGATGATCAGTAGTGGAGCCCAGTTCGAACGATCGGGGATCTAGCATTTGGGGTTATCTTATTTTCATTTGCATCTTGACCGTAGTCGGTCTATGTGTGGATTTTGGATGATGTATGAATATTATTTATGTATTGTGTGAAGTGGCGATTGTAAGCCAACTCTCGTTATCCCATTCTTGTTCATTACATGGGATTGTGTGAAGATGACCCTTCTTGCGACAAAACCACAATGCGGTTATGCCTCTAAGTCGTGCCTCGACACGTGGGAGATATAGCCGCATCATGGGAGTTAGACCGGACAACCGTATAGTGCATTTGTTTGTCAAGAGATCAAGGACAGAAGACGAAGGAAACTTGGATTCCGCTTCAATCCTGGTCATTTATTACCGAGTAAAATGCATTGGCGGTCATCTAACTTGTCTTGATAGCTCACTTTGGTCATTGTATACGAGATATGTTGATTATACGGTCACTGGCTCAACGTATAGCTCCGCATTTGTCTGGTTGACCAGTCAAACAATCCGCATGCGCCTCATCAGCTCGTGTTCTTTATCTATCTATCTATCTATCTATGCGGGCCTACCTGTCAGTGGAGAAAGAAATAAAAACCAAAATTATGCGTATGTCAGGAATCAAACCACGGACTCGTCACTGCAACGCACACTCGTCAGCCAAATGGAAAGGAAATACTTTGCGTTAAATGTACACATTAGCGCACACCGTCCATAGAGGCAAGTAGCATGTACGCATGCAGACACTCATGCTCACGCTGACAAACCATGCTAATGCATGCACGTCTCCCTCTCAATCAAATTCCTGCTCATGGCGCAATGCAAACGGTGAGCCAGTCACCTGCGCGCCCCAGCGGTGCCTGGCATTACTGTTTAGACGTTTGCTGGAGGCCTCCGCGAACACCGAGCATGTATTCACCTGGCTCAACACCAACGGTCATACTCGTGACTCGGTGCCTTATTCATGTATATCATCCATCACAACGACAATCTATAAAACAACCTAGCTAGAGACGGTACTATGGTACGGAGTATGTACTATCGTGAGCGACCGATCATAGTGCCACTGCACATGAGTGTGTGTCTGATCGATTCGTCCATTATTCATAAGTTATGCATGGTTGTGTGGTGTCTAATGGTGGTCGTCGAAGGCTAGCTGGCGACAAGAGCGGTTGCATGGACGCCTGGTTGTCAATACGTGCCGCATACGCTTTAAAGGCTCGTCATCCATGAGTTAACATTTTACCACCACGCCAGCGTCTGACCGCCCTGGCCTACCGAAACCCCTTCCATCGCTAGCGCGCGCTTCCCGTCTAAAACAGTCACCGTGTCTCCAGAACGTCAATGCCGCATTGACCGGACTTAACTGCAGGTGCAGTTGGTGTGTCACTGACATGCGGGCCGGATGCCCATTAGGCCCACATGTCAGTGACCCAACGCACCTGCGGTTAAGTCACTGAAGCAGCGTTCGCACTCACGCCCGACACGACCTCTCACTGGCGCCGGCATTGCAGCAGCGCGACGGCCGAGAGAGCGCTACCCGCACGTCATCCCGGTGCAAGCGACTATTCTGCGTTAACGACACCACGACCATCCTTCCGTCTGCCGCCCACATTAATGACATGCGGCTGCCGACAAACCTACTCCGGCGCCAGCTGTCCATCCGTCTGCCGTGGCTCATTGCCATTCGCCCGCTATATTAACTTGAGCCCCAACTCCCAGCCATAGCCAAAGACCCACACTCATTCTCCTCCGGTCCCTTCCTTCTGTCGGCACCACTCCAACCATGGCCTCCTGGCGCTCCAAAGCTCTCTTGGACAAACTGTCGCAGGAGCAGACGAAGGACATCGGCGGCTCCGCTCCGGGCGCGCTCCAAATCTCTCTTGGACGTACTGCCGCAGGAGACAAAGGAGATCGCCGGCTTCCCCCAGCCACCCGCCACCGCCACGACCACGTAGTTGGCGCACATGCACGGGCGCAGCCGGCAACGAGGAAGAGTACTACACGGTAGGTCGCCGCTGCTCTGGTCCGAGGAAGGCCACCGCTCCTCCACTCAGTTGACGCCAAGCTTGGTGGGATAAACATTGGGGGCCGATTAGCCGCTTGACGGCGACGTGGAGGTAGAAATCTTCAGAACCTTGTGCTCCGGAGGAGGAGGTTATCGAGGCGGATGAGGAGGAGGCAAAGCCAATGGCCGGCTTTCTCGGGTTCATGGCCGGACATGGTGGTCAGGCGCCGGCGATCGTTTAGATTAGGTTTACATTAGGTGTTAGGACGGTTTGTGCGAAATATGTAATGAATTTTGTCCAGTTTATAGGAAAAGTTTTCAAAATGTAATGAATTTCATCCGGTTAATTTGAAATTTTCTTTGTTTGCATGAATTTCGTCCGGTTAGTTCATATAGTTGTTGAAAGGTATGCGGGCAGCATTGGATGGCATCCATCAGTGTCCTCGGACAGATGCCGGTGTAAATTTGTGGGCCAGCGCTGGAGATGCCCTAACTATCATGCTATAATCGCTAATAGTGCTCCATTATTTCGCTGGGAACAGTTATCCCTCGATCAAAATCAGATCCGCCGTGTTTCGCACTCCTCCCACGTAAGAGTGTAGACTCTTGCTTACTTAAAAATGGAGCAAGTGGATGGCACTGTAGCACGTCATATCACTGAAACTAGCCCGCCTAATGCGGGAAAGCACCGCCCTCATCATTTTGTTCTGGATTTCTATCAATCGATCGCACAAAAATGTTACACTTTGCAAGTTGAAAGGAAAAGACGGCACACTTACGACTCGTACGCGTCGCGTTCACGTCGCACCCCCGACAGTCCGGCTCACACGCCACTCACTAGAGGGGACACAAATTGTCTTGCATTTTCACTGACATGTGGGACTGCAATTGAATAAACCGTCGATAGCCGAAATCTAATTGCTCGGCGGGCGTCGGCTGAGAAGAGAGAAACAGGGGAGGGAGAAGAGATTGTCCGCCCGCCGCGCATGGACTCCAAGAAATATATGGTGATAATGTGAGGTGGGCCATGCAGGAGTCCGGACCGCTTCCAAGCCCTCTTATTACCGCGCTGGCCCACCAGAACCCCCCCCCCCCCCACAACCTCTCCCCGTGCACACTCCCCCCTCACACACCACCTGCCCACATTCATAGCGAGTAGTACCAGTAAAATTCTGGGCTATAGGCCCGCTTATATGGAGGAGAGAGAGGCATTGACAAAGTCAAGGAGTGGGCTCTGCAGGAGCCTGTCTCTACACGTGCTCCTAGGTATAAAAAAAAACTAATAATTCTAAAAAAAGAGGCATAAAAAAACTATTGTGTCTAAAAAAGAAAGGTAAAAAACATTTGAGAGGAAATAGATAGAGAGAAAGTGAGAAAAAGTTGTAACCTTATAGCCAACCTTGTAGTCAACACTATGGTAGTATTACATGAGGAAGGAGGGAGTGGTGCACATGCCAAGTTCACTGGGCTGCCGTGTTTCACACTCCTCCGTCGTAACACTGGAGACAATAGCTTTCATCAAAAATAAACAATGAATACTCGTTGCTCGTCCACTATATCGGAAAGAATACTTTCATTCGCCGACATGTGGGACGTCGACCATCCTGGTCCACCTGCCATGCACAAAATTATCCTAGTCCACCCTTGTCGTAGCGCAGGCCCAACCTTTCCCACTGTATGTTGGTCGGACGAAGGAACCATCATGACTTCATTGAATTCCACTTCTCCAAGAAAACTTACTTTACACACAGTACTGCTACCACACATGAAGACTGGACGGCACTGTACCTCGTCATATCACTGAAACCCACTAGGCCAAACTAGCCCGCCTAGGATTTGTACTCCCTCCGTTTCAAAGTTAGTAGTACAAAGTTGAGTCATATATTTTGGAACGGAGGGAGTACGTCACTGTACTAATATGATCTTGTGTTGTACGTCTCTGTACTTTTACTACGATTTTCCTACCCTATGAACCAAATAAGGCCTGAATGTATCCGTGCCGACTATTGTCTGATCGATCGCTAAGCCTACAATTTTAGGAGCTTGGGCTATTGGACGATCGACGACGGATCAGTATAAGCGTACCACGAGCTCATCAGCCCCAACGATTATCTTCGGTGAGTGTTTTGCAAGTACTATAGCTCCCACAGTAGCTAGCCTACTAACACCAAGAATCATCAAACAAGCCCTGCTGATATGATAAACAGTTCAAACTTACATCTAAGCATGCCATATATTACATCAAAAGTTGGTGAGGATACATCTGTTGCCACAACTCGGAAAGGGTTCGCATGATTCAATATCAAACAAAAGTAGCAAGTACTGCCCACACAAGACAGTGCACTAGCCCTAAGATGGTTTGATAACACGCATCATTCTGGTAATTAAACACAATGCAAACTACCCTAAAGGATTAGCGCGACCAACTATTTCATGTCATTGATCTATTCGGCAATGACCACAGCACGGACAACGGCATGGGAATCCATCTCTAGGGTGATGTCCACCGCGACATCAGAATCGATCTTTGGGGCGATGTCCACAGGATGGATAGCGGCATCGGAATCGATCTCCGGGGCGATGTCAATACGATGGACCGCGACATCTAAAATGATCTCTGGGGCGTTGTCCACAGGACGGGCCGCGACATCGGAATCATCAAGGACGTCCACCGGCACCTGCACAACCCTAACATATTAGCACGCACATTGCAAATAATCAAAAACCACAACTATGGTAAGCCATTACTTTTTACCTTGTGCAGCTCACCGGGGGATCCCATCCCTCCGGGGGCCATCTCCTCGTCCTCGATGGGGGCCATCAACTTGCCAGGGGAATACTGCTTCTCAATGGTGACTATCTCCTCAAACTCGGCCTTGAGCCTCGCATAGGTGGCCGTTAGAGCTTCTGGAGTAGGCACGGTGGGGCCCTTGCTGTTCTTCCAACTTTCTTTGAGGAGTTCGTCCGCCAACATCGTCAACTCTTTGGCCAGTGCTTGTTTCTTGGAGTTCTTCATCTCCATGGGTTGGACTGCCAACATGGTCAACACGTTGGTCGGTGCTCGCTTCCTGGAGAGCGTTGTCTCCAGTTGGTTGTCCGCCGACAACTCTTTGCCTAGTGCTCCAGGATCCATCAATGAACTAACAAACAAAAAGCAATCGAAAGGAAACCACAATCGCAATGAAAACGGGAAAAGAATAGGCTATGAGAATCGGTCGGTGCTTCACAAAAAGAAGATTCTTGGAATGAAAATATAGTAGCATCACTGATTCGCCCGCCTTTCCGTCGTCGGTACCGAAGAAAAATGGCATAAGTGAGTAGCCTGGAGTGAGGTTTTCTTCAAGAAAGGGGAGAAAGGGCTTCAACGAGCGTTCCAGTGAAAGGATGGTTGCTTCGTCCAGTCCAACTTCGAGGCCACTTCGAGGCCACTTTACCACAGCTGGTAAAGGTGTAGGTTTTGTGATATGACGGGTCATGACGGCCACACCGGGGTGACCGGTGAGTCTCGACTATAGCACCTCGCCGTGATTTGGTGGATGGCACACGGGCCCGGATGCTTTGATGTCCCGCATGTAGATAGAGCGGCTAGTCATATAGGAGTACTCAATATTGTGCACCGCGACCAAGGCGGAGAGGAAACCGAGAGAACTACACATTTATTTATGGTGTAGATTCACTCGTTTTGCTCTAGTACTACTCATTTAGGGTGTAGTCTAGTCACTTGTTGAAATCTCTAGAAAGGCAAATACTCCTTTCCAGTTTACAGGGCTATACTAGCAAATAGTACTACAATAGTGGGCTCAAATAGCATTTTGTCTCATGCAAGAGCCTGGCTACATGCATGCTCCAAGCCCTTCTCGACCCACTTTTGGGTGTTTGGTAGGGTGTATGAAGGGTGCATGAGTCCACACTAGCTTAACACAAATACACTAGGAGCATGCATGAAGAGGGGTGCTGGGATGAGCATGCACAAAGAGGGAACAACTATGCTGAGATGAGAATGCAACCAAACACACTATGGCGAGCGTTCGCAACTGCCATGTTCGGGATAAGCTTGGCTCTTTGCCTATTCGAGAAGACAAACAATGATGTTACTACTACTTCTACAGTATCGAATCCACTGCTGCATGTCCGTCCACCGCGTGCGGGAGGGATAGCTTGTTGTTGTACTCTATAAGGCTAGTTGTAATGGGAGTATCATAGATAGTACTCCCTCCGTTCCTAAATATTTGTCTTTCTAGAGATTTCAACAAGTGACTACATACGGAGCAAAATGAGTGAATCTACACTCTAAAATATGTATATATACATCCGTATGTGGTAGTCCATTTGAAATATCTAAAAAGAAAAATATTTAGGAACGGAGGGAGTATCATGCATGCCAACTAAGCAAATTTGATGAGGTGGCATAGAAGTAAATGAAGAAAGAGAGGGTTGAGTATCATATCATGATACCGTATCATATTAAATGTTGTGCTACTATGTGTCATGCATGCTAATAAATGAAGTCATCGATGATACTAACATATGATACTATGCACTACGGATGTGTAGTATCGTCATACACTAGTATCATATGCATGATACTAGTATTCCATTACGACCAGCCTAAGCAAAAGCCTGTCCTCGTCTGCGAGCCACCGCGCGCATGGGCGAGGGAGAAGGCGTGTAGTAGTAATATCAAGCTTCTCCTTGTTGTACGAGTTGACATGACACATCATAGCACTGGCCCCACATGGTTGCCTCTAAACTTGGCTGAAAGACCCGCAGTGTACAATATATTTGCTGCAACCTCTAACAGTTACCCCACCACAAATTAAAATATATATTCCTGTCTTGACCAGATGAGCATGCAAACTACAATCACCAGGATGACAGGTAGGGCCAGAAGATTATTTTAATCAGAAAAAAGCATGGAGCCGACCCCAACGATTTTAAGCTTACATGCACGGTGCACGCTATCCTAGACTACTCTAGACATGAAACTGCCACACGAGCGTTCGGGCTGCGCTTGGCTCTTCGCCTCTTCGGGAAGTCGAACAATGATGGAGTACTACTGCAGTGGAGGAGTACTACAGTATGCTTCTGGCCATCTGACACCGAATGAACTGTTGCATGTCCACCGCGTGCGGGAGGGAGAGCGTGTAGCGAAAGCTTCACCTATTCCTGCCAGCCACCACGCTCATGGGCGAGGGAGGGACGCAGCTTCATTGACTTACTTCTCCTGCCTTTGCGCGTATGACAGGTGGGCCCAACAGGTGGGTGGCCCACCTGTCATGCAGCCAAAGGCAGATGCGGTTAAGACGAGAGGGCTTTTTGTAATCAAACTTCCCGTTGTTGTTTGAGTTGACGCGACACATCAAAGCACTGCACTCGATATATTTCAATAATCTGCGTTTACCGATGCATTAATTACAATGCATGCATGCATGCCGTGACTCTCCTTTCGATACTTGCATGTGTTGATTTAATGCACCTTGTCAAATTTTGACTATAAATTTAACTAACCAAATGTTCATGCATGTCACAAATAATTACATCATTGAAAACTATGTTCAAATACGAATCAAATGATATAATTTTTGTTAACATGCACTAACATTTTGTTAGTTAAATCTTTGGTCAAAATTTAGCACCAATTACAAAGGGGCCCAATAAATATTGTACTCTCACATTTTGTTTTGAGGATACTACCACATAGAAAATATAAATAATAATGCATGTTGGGGCAGCCCACGTTTCCGATCATTTTAGCTGTGGGCTTGTTCACAAATTTTACGAGTGGGTGGTTGTTCATTTAATGGAGGGTCTTGTACCAGACTTGAACGATACAAAGTGCGACCTGGCACACCGTAACACCACTTGGAATAAGCGGGTAGCTATCTCAAAAAACAATCAACAACTAAAAAATGACGACCTGGCACGTACACAATTTTAAATGATTGTTTTGATGGAGTGAAAAAGGAAAACTACCCCACTATGTATATATAGGCCAGAGCCTCCACGATTGTTTTGCTAGGGTTGCTCTATTCACACATTATCTTCCTCTCCAGATCTAAACAAGATAGCGGTGGTAACACTGTCTTTCTCCCTTCAAAAAACATTGTCTTTCTATCCTCACCGCTGGTTACAGATCCGTACGTATCCCCCTCCGCCGGTGAAGGGGAGGAGGGGCAACATTTAGTCCATCGTCGACAGGGAGGGAGGAGACCCACTGCCGGCTGCACCGTTATCTCTGGCCGAGCGCCGGCGCGGGAGGTCCACCTATCCCTTCGTCGTTGCCCTACTGTGGGCGGATCCGGCCTCCCGCTGCCCACCTATCCACATCTCGACGACCTTCAGGTATATCTTCCTTCAAAACCGCCCTAGCTCTACTTCCCCAGCTCGCTACGTCGCTGCATGTGCATCATTTTCTACCTCTTAGCCCCTCTCGATCGGATGGTCCAACGACACATATTTTTTTCTTCTATTGTTAGAGGTAAAGCTACTTCATGGAGTCAAATCTTGTACTTGGTTCAAACAAGAAATAAAGTGGGGGTGGGGGAATTTAGTATGTACATCGGACTTGGTACAAACATACTGGTCATCCAACCGGTCTCTTGGTCGAAAAGGGAAATATAGGGGAAACATTGTACAAAGTGTTATGACCATGACTAGATTTGCTATCCACACACAGGAATAGGTGGCTCGAGTGAACAAAAATGGGACCGACTCAGATATGTTTCTTGGATGTTTGTTTCTCGGGACAACAAACTCTGAATCACCACTTTATGCCCCGGTTTAGGTACATGGTGCTGGACTGCTGGTGCACCCACTATCCCATGCCCTTATACCAAATATTTAGCTGTTCTTAATCTAATGCAGCTGGTAAAATGAATCCATGCCACTGTTATAAGCCATGACAAGTTTAGCTAAATGTTTTTGCCTATAATTGTTTGAGACTTTGACTGTTTCCTCTGTAGCTTTTTGTGCAAACAAGGATATCCATTTCACCTGGTTGCTGTTGTGACCTTTTGGTGCACTGCACAAAACACTTCTTAAAAGAAGTGACTTTTGTGCTATTTAACTGGAATGTCAGAATGGAACAGTTGGTTCATATCGGTGGAACTTCACAAAGGGAGATCTGTGTTCGAATCCTCATCGTCCATATTGACACCATAACCTTCCTTTAGGTAAGAATGATATTTAATGCATGTGTTCATCTCTATTTTGCGACTGCCATGAGAAAATAATGCTATTGTATACTAGTACACTTGTACTCCCTCACTGACAAAACCAATTCTAAAATAGAAGGCCAATCATGTACTTGGTTTCACCAACTGGTGAGGAGAAAGAGAAAAATAGCATGAAGAGGAGGAGGAAGAAGAATAAACAGTGCCAAGGTAATCTTGCTGAAGCCGAGGCCTCAGTCGAGGCCATTCAAGGGCTCCGGCAACGTCAACCTTACATGTGAGACGATCCTCCAGGGAGCCCTTCCACTTCTGTGTATTGTCCATCATGAATTTGATGCTACTGTTAGAGTAATATGCTAATGTCTTTCTATCCTTTCTCACTAAGCTAATGAAGGTTTCACCTTGTTCCTACTTGTGCAAACAGGGATCATGTTGTGCCAATCATACATTTTAGTGGAACTACACAAGACAATACAATGAACTATGCTGGAAGTTCTTGATAATCTTTCGATATAATCTCAGCACTGGTAAACAAGAGTGGTTTCAACCATACATTTGAAGTGCACAAAAATATATACTATTGAGTTATTCCAGTGAGTGCTTTATCATCTCTTCTGGGACTACATGAATAAGCTTTTTTGCTCAGGTTGTTACTGGCCTAAGGCCTTCATCCATATTAGTTTGCTGTCATCACTATTTGTATCGTGCTACTATCATGAGAAACTCCTTTATCTTTGCACGTTAAAGTTTTGCAACCTATGATACATGGCAATGCTTTGAGTGTGGAGCTAATTGGCACTGATTAAATAAAATAATACCTCTCTTTAAGAAAGACTACTATGTTGCTAACTTTACCCATTAAGATAATGAGGGTGCTTCGATTTGTTAGTGTATGTTTCATAAACTAGTCCCACTATTACAGTAATCTCACTCTCTCAATATATGTGCCAACAGGGATGCTCAATTTTGGTGGAACTGCACAAAAACTTTGGGTGCTTCATTGCCTCGACAGCTTCCTTCCTTTCCTGACAGTCGCTAATCTGGGCTTCCTTCCTTCCTTTGCTATCAGTTGCTTCGCTTATCTCGGCTTCCAGTCAAAGGAAATAGTAATTGATATGCTACCTCACACAGGTTGGTACTGGTCTTTATCCTGATTATTGTGCTTGTCATTGTATTGGTAATTTGGTATTGTGCTACCGTTTGCCGATTTCACAAAGGAGTAACTTGGAGCCTGAACTCGCAGGAAAATCATTACATTGGGTGATTTCAGTAGAACTGCACAAAAAGATCAGATGGACAGATACTTATGCTGTTGCTATGTACTCCAAAGTTCACTCAGACAAGCAACGATGTTGATAACAAGAAGTGCCTATATTCATTCGAGTATCAACCGGCATCAACCAGTTGTCAAACTCCAAAAATATTGTTTGGCGCATGGCCCAGAAAAACGCAGTTCAGTCTTTGGTCCCAACTTGTGCCTTTTGGTTATCGGCACATATGGTAGCGAACTATATGGCATGGAGTCTAAAGATTCCAAACAAGTTGGTTGACGCGTATATTCATCTGGCACTTAATCAGTCTGCATGCCAGGGATGCTCCATTTCAGTTGAACTGCACAAAAAATTTGGGTGGTTCATTTTCTCAACCGCCTCCTTTCTTGTCTGCAATGTAGAATTTTGGTGAGCTACAGGACCAAGATGAGCCAGTAAACTAGTTGGATCAAAGTAGTGGCCAAGTTTCTCAAACCTCCCTCGGCACGAGGCCACTATTTGAGGATAAACCTACAAGCAAACTTCAGATTGTCTATGCTGCCTCTAATGTACTCGAAAGTTTACCCATACAAGCATTAATTTTAGCAAGAAGTACCTCCGACTGAACACCATTTACGAGTCTGTACCCTTGGTAATTAAAGTTTGTCCATGGATGATATTGGTTGTGATCTCAATCATTTGGTTGCATAAACATACTGAACATGTGTATATCTGAATCTTTTTGAGAATTATCTATGAATATTGTCGTGTGATCTATCAATCATTTGGATGCATAGACATGCTGAACTTGTGTATATATGAATCTTTTGAGTTGTTGATTGTGAATGTTGGCTATGAATATGAAAGTGTCCTGTGAACCTGAGTTTGATACGAATGTTTACCTGTTCTGTTGTACCTGTGTGTGAACTTCTTAGTATGTCTACTGTGGGATTGGTGACGCATGGGTGTCAACGACACACCTTCTTCCCGAGAAGAATTGCACCTGCTTTGTTAGGGTAGCAACGGCGCATCTGCTCTTTTTAATATTTTTTCTGTCTGCCCTCCTCCCCTGCTCAACCCCTGCCGTAATGTTTCCGGCCTCAAAACAAGCATAGTACTGCGTTATTTTTGGGGCTTGATGAAAAATCGAGTGCTGGTTTCTGTAGGTTAGCCCGCCCAGCAAATGGGCTACTGGTCCACCACGGATTGGGAGGCTAAAAATACAAGTTGTATGGTGCAGAGGCAAGTAAAAAAACGCCACCGAGAGCCATCCACTAAAGAAAAAAATCACGTCCGATGTGCTTATTCAGTCGCGCCGCCGGCTTCCTGTTTAATCCAGTTCGCTCGGGGATCTAGCTGGTATCATTCTTTCCAGAGGGAGAACAAGTATCAGGTAGGCCTAGGTATGCGTAGCCCACGACATACGGAGACAGTTGTTTCAACTTATTTTTTGAGGTCCATACCGGCCTATGGGCCTCCCAGCATAGGTTTTACTTTTTCTTAAAGATCGACAGCCCAATGTATTTTTTTAATAAAACGCAGATCTCTGTTCTATTTATCTATATATAAGAATAATAATGCTGTGTCCAATTTATGTTTTTCCCTTCTAACCACATTATATATATTTATATTATTACTATTATTGTATATTTTATGGAGACTTATATATACATTATAAAAACATCCCACGTGTTGTTAACTTATAAAAGTAAATGTTTAAGAGAAGTTGGCAAGGAAAATCCTGGTTGTTTTTTACTCACAGTAAATGTTTAAGAGAAGTTGGCAAGGAAAATCCTGGATTTCACAGAAAATGTTAAATGGGCCGCATTGACGAGAAATTATTTGTTCACCCAGCCCAGCAAATGGACTGTACATTCTAGAAAACATGGGTTAATTATATGCCACATTTTTGCAGGCTGACATGTGGGCCAATAGGTCGAAGCCTACGCAGAGCGTTGTCAACTTGGTCAACAAATGATTATGACATCGACAGCCATTGGACTTATATCCAATGGCCGACATACCCCTTCAATCTCTCGTCTTCTTCCTCCAGCGTCGTCGGGACCACTTGGTCCGGCCTCCGGCGGCTAGCAGCTCTTCTTAGCACACATCGTTGCGAAGCGCTACCCCACCGCCGGCCAGGCTATCCCTCCACCCGTCCACACCTCCTGTTATTTGATACGTCCATTTTACATCATGCTTTTATATCGATATTTATTGCATTATGGGCTGTTATTACACATTATGTCACAATACTTATGCCTATTCTCTCTTATTTTACAAGGTTTACATAAGGAGGGAGAATGCCGGCAGTTGGAATTCTGGGCTGGAAAAGGAGCAAATATTAGAGACCTATTCTGCACAACTCGAAAAGTCCTGAAACTCCACGAAAGTTATTTTTGGAAATAATAAAAAATACTGGAGGAAGAATCTACGTCAGGGGGGCCGCCACCTGTCCACGAGGGTGGGGGGCGCGCCCTACCCCCTGGGCACGCCCCCTGCCTCGTGGGCCCCCTGTTGGCTCTCCGATGCCCATCTTCTGGTATATGAAGTCTTTCATCCGAAGAAAAATCATAAGCAAGCTTTCGGGATGAGACTCCGCCGCCATGAGGTGGAACCTTGGCGGAACCAATCTAGGGCTCCGGCAGAGCTGTTCTGCCGGGGACACTTCCCTCCGGGAGGGGGAAATCATCCCCATCGTCATCACCAACGCTCCTCTAATCGGGAGAGGGCAATCTCCATCAACATCTTCACCAGCACAATCTCCTCTCAAACCCTAGTTCATCTCTTGTATCCAATTCTTGTCTCTAAGTCCGGGATTGGTACCTGTAGGTTGCTAGTAGTGTTGATTACTCCTTGTAGTTGATGCTAGTTGGTTTATTTGGTGGAAGATCATATATCCAGATCCTTTATGCATATTAATACCCCTCTAATTATGAACATGAATATGCTTTGTGAGTAGTTACGTTTGTTCCTGAGGACATGGGAGAAGTCTTGCTATTAGTAGTCATGTGAATTTGGTATTCGTTCGATATTTTGATGAGATGTATGTTGTCTATCCTCTAGTGGTGTTATGTGAACGTCGACTACATGACACTTCACCATTATTTGGGCCTAGAGGAAGGCATTGGGAAGTAATAAGTAGATGATGGGTTGCTAGAGTGATAGAAGCTTAAACCTTAGTTTATGCGTTGCTTCGTAAGGGGCTGATTTGGATCCATATGTTTCATGCTATGGTTAGGTTTACCTTAATACGTTTGTTGTAGTTGTGGATGCTTGCAATAGAGGTTAATCATAAGTGGGATGCTTGTCCAAGTAAGGCCAGCACCCAAGCACCAGTCCACCCACATATCAAATTATCAAAGTATCGAACGCGAATCATATGAACGTGATAAAAACTAGCTTGACGATAATTCCCATGTGTCCTCGGGAGCGCTTTTCTCTATATAAGAGTTTGTCCAGGCTTGTCCTTTGCTACAAAAAGGATTGGGCCACCTTGCTACACTTTATTTACTTTTGTTACTTGTTGCTCGTTACCAATTATCTTATCACAAAACTATCTGTTACCTATAATTTCAGTGCTTGCAGAGAATACCTTGCTGAAAACCGCTTATCATTTCCTTCTGCTCCTCGTTGGGTTCGACACTCTTACTTATCGAAAGGACTATGATAGATCCCCTATACTTGTGGGTCATCAAGACTCTTTTCTGGCGCCATTGCCGGGGAGTGAAGCGCCTTTGGTAGGTGGAATTTGGTAAGGAAAAATTTATATAGTGTGCTCAAAATTTACTGTCATTTATTACTATGGAAAGTAATCCTCTGAGGGGCTTGTTCGGGGTATCTTCACCTCGACCAGTAGAGCAAAGAGTTGCTCCTCAACCTACTGAAAATGAAAATGTCTACTTTGAAATTCCTTCGGGTATGTTGGAAAAACTGCTAGCTAATCCTTTTGCAGGAGATGGCAATGCATCCTGATGAGCACCTAGTCTATGTGGATGAAGTTTGTGGATTATTTAAGCTTGCAGGTATACCCGATGATGTTATTAAGAAGAAGGTCTTCCCTTTATCTTTGAAGGGAGATGCATTGACATGGTATAGGCTATGTGATGATACGGGGTCATGGAATTACAAACGATTGAAATTGGAATTTCATCAGAAGTTTTATCCTATGCATCTTGTTCACCGTGATCGCAATTATATATATAATTTTTGGCCTCGCGAAGGAGAAATCATCGCTCAAGCTTGGGGGAGGCTTAAATCAATGTTATATTCATGCCCCAACAATGAGCTCCCAAGAGAAATAATTATTCAAAGTTTTTATGCTTGGCTTTCTGATAATAATCGCACCGTGCTCGATACTTCTTGTACTGGCTCTTTTATGATGAAGACTATTGAATTCAAATGGAACTTGTTGGAAAGAATTAAACACAACTCTGAAGATTGGGATCTCGATGAAGGTAAGGAGTCAGGTATGACACCTAAGTTTGATTGTGTTAAATCTTTTATGGATACCGATGTTTTCCGCAAATTTAGCACTAAATATGGACTTGACTCTGAGATAGTAGCTTATTTCTGTGAATCTTTTGCTGCTCACGTTGATCTCCCTAAGGAGAAGTGGTTTAAATATCATCCTCCCATAGAAGTAAAAGTAGCTTCACCTATTAAAGTTGAAGAAAAGACTATCACCTATAATGATCCTATTGTTCCTACTGCTTATGTTAAGAAACCACCTTTCCCTGTTAGAATAAAGGATCATGCTAAAGCTTGAACTGTGGTTCGTAAAAGCAATATTAGAAACTATACACCTCCTGAGCAAGTTAAAGTTGAACCTAATATTGCTATTGTTAAAGATCTCTTGGCTGATAATATTGATGGGCATGTTATTTATTTCCGTGAAGAGACTGCTAGAATTCATAAACCTCGTGCTAAAGATAAACATAGACCTATGGTAGGCATGCCTGTTATTTCTGTTAAAATAGGAGATCATTGTTATCATGGCTTATGTGACATGGGTGCTCATGCTAGTGCAATACCTATTGACTTATACAAAGAAATTATGCATGATATTGCACCTACTGAGTTAGAAGATATTGATGTCACAATTAAACTTGCCAATAGGGATACTATTTCACCCATGGGAATTGTTAGAGATGTTGAAGTCTTCTGTGGAAAAACTAAATATCCTGCTAATTTTCTCGTTCTTGGTTCCCCACAAGATAGCTTTTGTCCCATTATATTTGGTAGACCCTTCTTGAACACTGTTAATGCTAAGATAGACTACGAAAAGGATGTTGTTACTATTGGTTTGGGTGATATGTCTCATGAGTTTAATTTCTATAAGTTTAGTAGACAACACCGTGAAGAGGAATTGCCTAGTAAGGTTGAAATAATTGGTCTTGCTTCTATTGCCGTACCTCCTAGTGATCCTTTAGAACAATATTTGCTAGACCATGAAAATGATATGTTTATGAATGAAAGAAGGGAAATAGATGAAGTATTCTTTAAACAGGAACCTATCCTGAAACACAATTTTCCAGTTGAAATCCTAGGGGATCCTCCTCCACCCAAGGGTGATCCCGTGTTTGAGCTTAAACCGTTACCTGATACTCTTAAATATGCTTATCTTGATGAGAAGAAGATATATCCTGTTATTATTAGTGCTAACCTTTCAGAGCATGAAGAAGAGAGATTATTGAAAACTCTGAAGAAGCACCGTGCTGCTATTGGATATACTCTTGATGATCTTAAGGGCATTAGTCCCACTCTATGTCAACATAAAATAAATTTGGAGAAAGATGCCAAACCAGTTCGTTATCACCAACGACGGCTGAATCCTAAGATGAAAGAAGTGGTAAGAAAGGAAATTCTAAAGCTCCTTGAGGCAGGTATAATTTATCCCATTGCTGATAGTCAGTGGGTAAGCCCTGTCCATTGTGTCCCTAAGAAGGGAGGTATTACTGTCGTTCCTAATGATAAAGATGAATTGATTCCGTAAAGAATTATTACAGGTTATAGAATGGTAATTGATTTCCACAAATTAAATAAAGCTACTAAAAAAGATCATTACCCCTTACCTTTCATCGATTAAATGCTAGAAAGATTATCCAAACATACACATTTCTGCTTTCTAGATGGTTATTCTGGTTTCTCTCAAATACCTGTGTCAGCCGATGATCAATCAAAGACCACTTTTACTTGCCCTTTCGGTACTTTTGCTTATAGACGTATGCCTTTTAGTTTATATAATGCACCTGCTACCTTTCAAAGATGCATGATGGCTATATTCTCTGACTTTTGTGAAAATATTTGTGAGGCTTTCATGGACGATTTCTCCGTTTATGGACCCTCTTTTGATGATTGCTTCAGCAACCTTGATCGAGTTTTGCAGAGATGTGAAGAAACTAATCTTGTCTTGAATTGGGAAAAGTGCCACTTTATGGTTAATGAAGGTATTGTTTGGGGCATAAAGTTTCTGAAAGAGGCATTGAAGTTGATAAAGCCAAGGGTGATGCTATTGAAAAGATGCCATGTCCCAGGGACATCAAAGGTATAAGAAGTTTCCTTGGTCATGCCGGTTTTTATAGGAGGTTCATTAAGGACTTCTCCAAAATTTCTCGGCCTCTGACTAATTTATTGCAAAAAGATATACCATTTGTCTTTGATGATGATTGTGTAGAAGCATTTGAAATACTTAAGAAAGCATTGATCTCTGCACCTATTGTTCAGCAACCTGATTGGAATTTACCCTTTGAAATTATGTGTGATGCCAGTGATTATGTTGTAGGTGTTGTTCTAGGGCAAAGAGTTGATAAGAAATTAAATGTTATTCAATATGCTAGTAAAAATCTAGACAATGCTCAGAGAAATTATGCTACTACTGAAAAAGAATTCTTAGCAGTTGTATTTGCTTGTGATAAGTTCAGGCCTTATATTGTTGATTCTAAAGTAACTATTCACATTAATCATGCTGCTATTAAATATCTTATGGAAAAGAAAGATACTAAACCTAGACTTATTAGATGGGTTCTCTTGCTACAAGAATTTGATTTGCATATTATTGATAGAAAGGTAGCTGAGAACCCCGTTGCAGACAACTTGTCTAGGTTAGAAAATATTCTTGATGACCCACTACCTATTGATGATAGCTTTCATGATGAACAATTAAACGTCATAAATACTTCTCGTACTACTCCATGGTATGCTGATTATGCTAATTACATTGTTGCTAAATTTATACCACCTAGTTTCACATAGCAGCAAAAGAAAAAGTTTTTCTATGATTTGAGACATTACTTTTGGGATGACCCACATCTTTATAAAGAAGGAGTAGATGGCGTTATTAGACGTTGTGTACTTGAGCATGAACAGGAACAGATCCTACGCAAGTGTCACTCCGAGGCTTATGGAGGACACCACGCTGGAGACAGAGCTGCACATAAGGTATTGCAATCCGGTTTTTATTGGCCTACTCTCTTCAAGGATGCCCGTAAGTTTGTTTTATCTTGTGATGAATGTCAAAGAATTGGTAATATTAGTAGACGTCAAGAAATGACTATGAATTATTCACTTGCTATTGAACCATTTGATATTTGGGGCTTTGATTAACTGGGACCTTTTCCTGCCTCCAATGGATACACACATATTTTAGTTGCTGTTAATTACGTTACTAAGTGGGTAGAAGCTATTCCAACTAGTAGTGCTGATCATAACACTTCTATTAAGATGCTTAAAGAAGTTATTTTTCTAAGGTTTGGAGTCCCTAGATATTTAATGACTGATGGTGGTTCACATTTTATTCATGGTGCTTTTCGTAAAATGCTCGCTAAGTATGATGTTAATCATATAATTGCATCTCCTTATCACCCGCAGTCTAGTGGTCAAGTAGAATTGAGCAACAGAGAGCTCAAATTAATTTTGCAAAAGACTGTTAATAGATCTAGAAAGAATTGGTCCAAGAAACTTGATGATGCATTATGGGCCTATAGAACTGGATATAAAAATCCTATGGGTATGTCTCCATATAAAATGGTTTATGGAAAAGCATGTCACTTACCTCTCGAACTAGAACATAAAGCTTATTGGGCTATTAAAGAGCTCAATTATGATTTCAAACATGCCGGTGATCAGAGGTTATTTGACATTAGCTCACTTGATGAATGTAGAACACAAGCCTATGAAAATGCCAAATTGTTTAAAGAAAAAGTTAAAAGATGGCATGACAAAAGGATACAAAAGCGTGAGTTTAATGTAGGTGATTATGTATTACTATACAACTCTCGTTTAAGATTTTTTGCAGGAAAACTTCTTTCTAAATGGGAAGGCCCTTACGTTATCGAGGAGGTCTATCGTTCCGGTGCCATAGAAATCAACAACTTCGAAGGCACAAATCCGAAGGTGGTGAATGGTCAAAGATTCAAACATTATATCTCAGGTAATCCTATAAATGTTGAAACCAATGTTATTGAAACCGTAACCCCGGAGGAATACATAAGGGACACTTTCCGGAACATTTCAGACTCCGAAAAGGAATAGGTATGTGGTACGGTAAGTAGACCGACTCCAAAATAGTTCTAAAGGAAATTTTTCTCCGTTTTGGAATATTTAGAAAAATAGAAAAATAAGAAGCAGTCCGGGAAGGACACTAGGCCTCCACGAGGGTGGAGGGCGCGCCCTACCCTACTAGGTGCGCCCCCTGCCTCGTGGGCACCTCGTGTGCTCTCCGGACTCTGTTTTCTTGCACGTTACGTATTTTGGTCGGTAAAAATTCATTATATATTCTACCGAAGGTTTTGACTCCCATATCACGCAATTGTCCTCTGTTCTTGTTTCGAGCTGTTTTCTGTCAGGGTTGTCAAGGCCAGGCATCATGTCGTCCCCCTCCTCCAACAATGGTGACAACGATGCTTGGCTAATGAAGATAGAGCTAAAGAGGGAAGAACCCATGGAGATTAACAAGGATGAAAGTAGTGGCCAAGTTTCTCAAACCTCCCTCGGCATGAGGCCACTATTTGAGAATAAACCTACAAGCAAAGTTCAGATTGTCTATGCTGCCTCTTATGTACTTGAAAGTTTACTCGTACAAGCATTAATTTTAGCAAGAAGTACCTCCGACTGAACACCATTTATGAGTCTGTACCCTAGGTAATTAAAGTTTGTCCACGGATGATATTGGTTGTGATCTCAATCATTTGGTTGCATAAACATACTGAACATGTGTATATCTGAATCTTTTTGAGAATTATCTATGAATATTGTCATGTGATCTATCAATCATTTGGATGCATAGACATGCTGAACTTGTGTATATATGAATCTTTTGAGTTGTTGATTGTGAATGTTGGCAATGAATATGAAAGTGCCCTGTGAACCTGAGTTTGATACGAATGTTTACCTATTCTATTGTACTTGTGTGTGAACTTGTTAGTATGTCTACTGTGGGATTTGTGAGCATGGGTGTCAATGACACACCTTCTTCCCGAGAAGAATTGCACCTGCTTTGTTAGGGTAGCAACGGCGCATCAGCTCTTTTTAATATTTTTGTTGTCTGCCCTCCTCCCCTGCTCAACCCCTGCCGTAATGTTTCCGGCCTCAAAACAAGCATAGTACTACGTTATTTTTGGGGCTTGATGAAAAATTGAGTGCTGGTTTCTGTAGGTTGGCCCGCCCAGCAAATGGGCTGCTGGTCCACCACGGATTGGGAGGCTAAAAATACAAGTTGTATGGTGCAGAGGCAAGTAAAAAAACGCCACCAAGAGCCACCCACTAAAGAAAAAAATCGCGTCCGATGTGCTTATTCAGTCACGCCGCCGGCCCCCTCTTTAATCCAGTTCGCTCGGGGATCTAGCCGGTATCATTTTTTCTAGAGGGCGAACAAGTATCAGGTAGGCCTAGGTATGCGTAGCCCACGACATACGGAGACAGTGGTTTCAACTTATTTTTTGAGGTCCATACTGGCCTATGGGCCTCCCAGCATAGGTTTTACTTTTTCTTACAGATCGAGAGCCCAATGTATTTTTTTAATAAAACGCAGGTCTCTGTTCTATTTATCTATATATAAGAATAATAATGTTGTGTCCAATTTATGTTTTCCCCTTCTAACCACATTATATATATTTATATTATTACTATTATCGTATATTTTATAGAGACTTATATATACATTATAAAAACATCCCACGTGTTGTGAACTTATAAAAGTAAATGTTTAAGAGAATTTGGCAAGGAAAATCCTGGTTGTTTTTGACTCACTGGCAAGGAAAATCCTGGTGATTACGTACAAAAGGTTGCGAAGATTTTAAGGACCAATGTAATAATAACGCGCTCATTTTTATTTTGAGCAATAACTCGCTAATTTGTTAATTTTTTATATAAAAAATGTGTCGCTCCGGTTTATTTTTTGATATTAATTGCTCCTTCTAACCTAACATTATATATAGAACGAGCCCAGCTAATTCGTGTATTTCAATAAAGTGCAGATGGGCTGGGATTTCATAGAAAATGTTAAATGGGCCGCATTGACGAGAAATCATTTGTTCACCCAGCCCAGCAAATGGACTGTACATTCTAGAAAACATGGGTTAATTATATGCCACATTTTTGCAGGCTGACATGTGGGCCAATAGGTCGAAGCCTACGCAGAGCGTTGTCAACTTGGTCAACAAATGATTATGACATCCACAGCGATTAGACTTATATCCAACGGCCGGCATTCACCTTCAATCTCTCGCCTTCTTCGTCCAGCGTCGCCGGGACCGCTTGGTCCGGCCTCCGGCGGCTAGCGGCTCTTCTTAGCACGCATCACTATGAAGCGCTACCCCACCGCCGGCCAGGCTATCCCTCCACCCGTCCACACCTCCTGTTATTTGATACGTCTATTTTGCATCATGCTTTTATATTGATATTTATTGCATTATGGGCTGTTATTACACATTATGTCAAAATACTTATGCCTATTCTCTCTTATTTTACAAGGTTTACATAAGGAGGGAGAATGCCGGCAGCTGGAATTCTAGGCTGGAAAAGGAGCAAATATTAGAGACCTATGTCAGGGGGCCTCCACAACTCCAAAAGTCCTGAAACTCCACGAAAGTTATTTTTGGACATAATAAAAATTACTCGAAGAAGAATCTATGTCAGGGGGCCTCCAACTGTCAACGAGGGTGGGGGCGCGCCCCCTGCCTCGTGGGCCCCCTGTTGGCTCTCCGATGCCCATCTTCTGGTATATGAAGTCTTTCGTCCGAAGAAAAATCATAAGCAAGCTTTCGGGATGAGACTCCGCCTCCACGAGGCGGAACCTTGGCAGAACCAATCTAGGGCTCCAGCAGAGCTGTTCTGCTGGGGACACTTCCCTCCGGGAGGGGGAAATCATTGCCATCGTCATCACCAACTCTCCTCTCATCGGGAGAGGGCAATCTCCATCAACATCTTCACCAGCACCATCTCCTCTCAAACCCTAGTTCATCTCTTGTATCCAATTCTTGTCTCTAAGTCCAGGATTGGTACCTGTAGGTTGCTAGTAGTGTTGATTACTCCTTGTAGTTGATGCTAGTTGGTTTATTTGGTGGAAGATCATATGTTCAGATCCTTTATGCATATTAATACCCCTCTGATTATGACCATGAATATGCTTTGTGAGTAGTTACGTTTGTTCCTGAGGACATGGGAGAAGTCTTGCTATTAGTAGTCATGTGAATTTGGTATTCGTTTGATATTTTGATGAGATGTATGTTGTCTATCCTCTAGTGGTGTTATGTGAACGTCGACTACATGAAACTTCACCATTCTTTGGGCCTAGAGGAAGGCATTGGGAAGTAATAAGTACATGATGGGTTGCTAGAGTGATAGAAGCTTAAACCCTAGTTTATGCGTTGCTTCGTAAGGGGCTGATTTGGATCCATATGTTTCATGCTATGGTTAGGTTTACCTTAATACTTTTGTTGTAGTTGCGGATGCTTGCAATAGAGGTTAATCATAAGTGGGATGCTTGTCCAAGTAAGGGCAGCACCCAAGCACCGGTCCACCCACATATCAAATTATGAAAGTACCGAACGCGAATCATATGAACGTGATGAAAACTAGCTTGACGATAATTCCCATGTGTCCTCGGGAGCGCTTTTCTCTATATAAGAGTTTGTCCAGGCTTGTCCTTTGCTACAAAAAGGATTGGGCCACCTTGCTGCACTTTATTTACTTTTGTTACTTGTTGCTCGTTACCAAGTATCTTATCACAAAACTATCTGTTACCTATAATTTCAGTGCTTGCAGAGAATACCTTGCTGAAAACCACTTATCATTTCCTTCTGCTCCTCGTTGGGTTCGACACTTTTACTTATCAAAAGGACTATGATAGATTCTCTATACTTGTGGGTCATCATTATTCTCCACCGACTGCAGCCCCACGCCGCACCAGAACCAATTATAACCCTTGTACTCCTCTCAATCTGCGACTCCACTGCCGCGTCTTCCCATATCCGGGTCGTTCCCGTCCGGGGCCTCGCCGTCATCCACCGCCTCGCTGCGCTCGGCGCGGCATGGTCAACAAGCGAGAGTCATCGGTAGAGGACTGTACATGGAGAGCCTGATGGCTGGGACCCACGAGGTCCATGGTCGCACGCAAGGAAAGTTCCTCCTTATTAAGCTGAAAAAATGTTTCCTCCCCCTGACAGCTGGGACCCACCGGCTGTATCTTCGCACGGAAGGAAATGCCTCCTTGTTATGCGAAAAAACTATTCCTCCCATTGACAGCTAGGACCCGTCAGATTTGGTGGCTGACTTGTGGGCCTACTAAGCGGACGTGTACGCAGGGCTTTGTCAACTTAATCAACAAATGATTCTAGCAGCTGGACTGTTGGATGTTAATCCAACAGCCGTGCTCCTTCTTCAACCTTTGTTCTTGCTCCTGTCTCCCGTGGGCGGCAGTGCTGCCGCGCACCCGAGCCAGTCAAGTTTCCCACTCCTCTCCATCTGCGACTCCACTGCCGCGTCTTCCCCATCTTTGGGTCGTTCCAGTCTGGGGCCTCGCCATCGTCCACCGGCCTTGGTGTGCTCAGCATGTTGTGGTCAACGTGGTCAACAAACGAGAGTCATCGGAAGATGACTATATGTCAGAGGCTGACAGTGGGGACGCACCACACCCATGGACGCATGCATGCAACTGCATCCTTTTTACCCTGAAAAATAATGTTTTCTCCCCCTGACTGCTGGGACCCACCAGCTACATCTTCGCACGCAAGGAAGTGCGTCCTTATTACGGGCAAAAAAAATATCCCCCTGACAGCTGGGACCCACCAACTATATCTTCGCACGCAAGGAAGTGCCTCGTTATTACGCACAAAAAAAGAATACTCCCCTGCTAGCTGGGACACACCATAGTGGGAGGTTAACTTGTAGGCCTACTAGGATGACGGGGACGGAGGGCTTTGTCAACTTAGTCAATATGAAAGATTCTAGCTCGAGTGACCGTACGATGTCCATCCAACGGCCGTAGTGCTTCTTCAACCTCTGGTCTTCTTGCTCCAGCCGCCCAAACAAGCGTCGGCCGTGCCGCCTGCTCCTGCCTCCCATGTTCGGCTGTGCTGCCACCGCTGGCCATGCCATCCCTCTATACTCACCCACACCTTCTGTTATTCTCCAGCGACTACAGCCTCACGCCGTAGCCGAAGCAGTCAACCCACGTACTCCCCTCGGCGTGGGCATTCACTGCCACGTCTTCCCCGGCTCCGTGTCGTTCCCTTCCTAGGCCTCGCCGTCGTCCACCACCCTGGTGCTCTCGGTGCGCCGTGGTCAATGTGGTCAACGAACGACATCCATCGGACGTGGACTGTACATGGAGAGGCTGATAGCTGGGTACACGGCCACACACAAGGAAATTCCTCCTTATTGCGCGCAAAATAATGATTCCTCCACCTGACAGCTGGGACCCACCGGACGGGCCATCATATTTCGCAAAGAAAATGTTCCCCCCTGACTGCTGGGACCCACCAGCTACATCTTCGCACGCAAGGAAGTGCGTCCATATTACGGGAAAAAAATGATTCACCCCCTGACTATTGGGACCCACCAGCTACATCTTCGCACGCAAGGAAGTGCCTGACAATCGGGACCCACCTAGTCGAAGCATACGTAGCGTTGTCATTCTGGTCGCGAACATGTATGTAAATACTAGTCGATGTAGTGGCGCGCATGTGTCGTAGTAGAGGCGCGCACGTAGCATGTACACGTACGTACATCGGCCGGGATGCAAGAAAGAAAATATAGCCACGTACGTACATATGGGTGGGGTCTCGAATGCCTACTCGTGCATACGTACGGCCAGGGCTCGTGTACATGGCTGTGTCGGAACGGAGAAACAGCATCGTCGTCATGTTCATGGGGAGGCAACGGAATGCGTCGTGTTCATCGGGAGGCAACGGAACACGTGCTGTTCATCAGGAGCGAACCGTCTTGGACGGAACAACCGATGGAAACGAGGCCTGGCATACCGCAGAATGGAGGAAACGGCCTTGTGTTCGACCGTCCACGGTCGAAACGGGATCCTGTTCATCGGGAGGGGTCTAGCGTACCGCAAAACGGAGGAAACGGACTTCTCTTGGTCGAAACGGGGTCCTGTTGATCGGGAGGGTGTACCGCAAAACGGAGGAAATGGACTTCTCCACCTGCGACTGTTCATCCACGGGCTCCTGTTCATCCAGCCTCCACCGCGCGCTCCTCCACCGGCTACTGTTCAACCACCCCTCCACGAGCTACTGTTCATCCAGCCCTCCACCGGCTACTGTTCAACCAGCCCTTCACAGGGTCGTCCTGTTCATCTAGCCCTCCACGGGGTCCTATTCATCCACCCCCAACCGGCTCGATTGGGGTCCTGTTCATCCTGCGGCAACGGCCTCTACTACCACGAGGTCCTGTTCATCCAACCCCCCACCGGGAACTGTTCATCCAAACCCCCCAACAACGCTCACTATTCATCCAAGGAAGGAGGCAGCAGGGTTTGATCGGCTTCAGTTAGCAGCAGTAGCGAAGGAATCACTCGGGTTCAGTTAACAGCAAGGGATCGATTGGTCGCTCTGGTTCAGTAACGCGTAGCATGCAGTGCAATCGCTCGGGTTCAGTTACAGCCCAACGCCTCGCTTGGGTTCAGTTAGAGCGCAACGCCTCGCACACACACGCGTACGTACGAGAGAAACGCGCATCACTCGGCTCCCGGCCACCCACCATAACCGGGAACTCCCCCGATATTTTCCTCGCTCTCGCTTCTACCATGGTTTTTTCCGTCATGGACGGCCCAAAGAATGTCATGCAGCTGCGTCTCCGGCCCGCCCAGGACGAAAATCCCATTTTCTGTCATGAGTTTTTGTCATAGAAGTAGGAGCCCACCAGATCTATGATGATACCGGGTTTTTTCACAATTATCATCATATAAGTGTCATAGGCATGATAGAAAAAAATTCGTTCGGCCCAAAATGTCACGGATGTGTCTTTTTTTTTGTAGTGGAGATCACTGTTATCATGGTTTATGTGACATAGGAGCTAGCATGAGTGCTATTCCCTTTACCTTATATCAACAAATTATGAATGATATAGCACCCGCAGAGATAGAAGACATATATGTTACTATTGAACTTGCTAATAGAGACACTATTTCACCAATTGGGATTGTTAGAGAAGTTGAAGTCTTGTGTGGGAAATAAAATACCCTGCTAATTTTCTTGTTCTTGGTTCCCCACAAGATGCCTTTTGTCCCATTATCTTTGGTAGACCTTTCTTGAACACCGTTAATGCTAAAATAGATTGTGAGAAACAAACTGTCGGTGTTAGTTTTGGTGACGAGTCTCATGAGTTTAATTTTTCCAAGTTCAGTAGAAAGCTTCATGAAAAAGAATTGCCTAGTAAGTATGAAATAATTGGTCTTGCTTCTATTGCTGTGCCACCTACTGATCCACTAGAACAATATTTGCTAGACCATGAAAATGATATACATATGCATGAAAGAAATGAAATAGATAAATATTTTCTTTGAACAACGTCCTCTGCTCAAACACAATTTGCCTATTGAAACTCTAGGAGGTACTCCTCCACCTAAAGGTGATCCTGTGTTTGAATTAAAACAATTGCCAGACAGTTTGAAATATGCTTATCTTGATGAGAAGAACATATATCCTGTTATTATTAGTGCTAACCATTCAGAACGTGAAGAAGAAATATTATTGAAAGTTCTAAAGAAGCACATAGCTACTATTGGATATACTCTTGATGATTTAAAGGGCATTAGTCCCACTCTATGTCAGCATAAGATTAATATGGAACCTGATGCTAAACCCGTTGTTAATCACCAACGTTGGTTAAATCCACAAATGAAGGAAGTGGTAAGAACGGAAATCTTAAAACTCCTGGAAGCAGGTATAATCTATTCTATAGCTGATAGTAGATGGGTAAGTCCTGTTCATTGTGTCCCTAAGAAAGGAGGTTTTACGCTTGTTGCTAATGATAAGAATGAACTTATTCCACAAAGGATTGTTACAGGTTATAGAATGGTAATTGATTTTAGAAAATTAAAAAAAGGAACTAGAAAAGATCATTAACCTCTGCCTTTTATCGATCAAATGCTAGAAAGATTATCTAAGCACACACATTTTTGCTTCCTTGATGGATATTCTGGTATTTCACAAATACCTGTTTCTCAACCTGATCTAGAAAATACCACTTTCACTTGTCCCTTTGGAACTTATGCTTATAGATGTATGCCTTTTGGTTTATGCAATGCACCTGCTACCTTCCAAAGATGTATGACTGCTATATTCTCTGACTTCTGTGAAAAGATTGTTGAGGTTTTCATGGATGACTTCTCTGTTTATGGGAAGTCTTTTGACGATTGTTTAAGCAATCTTGATCGAGTTTTGCAGAGATGCGAGCAAACAAATCTTGTGTTGAATTGGGAGAATTGCCACTTTATGGTTAATGAAGGTATTGTCCTGGGCCATAATTTTTTTGAAAGAGGTATTGAAGTGGACAAAGCTAAGGTTGATGCAATTGAGAAAATGTCGTGTCCTAAAGATATCAAAGGTATTCGTAGTTTCCTAGGTCATGCTGGTTTCTATAGGAGATTTATCAAAGACTTTTCTAAAATTTCTAGGTCTTCTACAAATCTTTTGCAAAAGGATGTTCCTTTTGTTTTTGATGATGATTGTTTAGAAGCCTTCGAAACACTCAAGAAAGCCTTAATTTCTGCACCTATAGTTCAACCACCTGATTGGAACTTGCCTTTTGAAATTATGTGTGATGCTAGTGATTATGTTGTTGGTGCTGTTCTAGGACAAAGAGTTGATAAGAAACTGAATGTTATTCATTATGCTAGTAAAACTCTAGACAATGCTCAATGAAATTATGCAACTACTGAAAAAGAATTCCTAGCAGTGTTGTTTGCTTGTGATAAATTTAGATCTTACATTGTCGATTCAAAAGTAATTGTTCACACTGATCGTGCTGCTATAAAATATCTTATGGAAAAGAAAGATGCTAAACCTAGACTTATTCGATGGGTTCTCTTGCTACAAGAATTTGATTTGCATATCACTGATAGAAAAGGAGCTGAGAACCCCGTAGCTAATAACTTGTCTAGGCTTGAAAATGTGCTTGATGACCCACTACCTATTGATGATAGTTTTCCTGATGAGCAGTTAGCTGCAATAAATGTTTCTCATAACACTCCTTGGTATGCTGACTATGCTAATTACATTGTTGCTAAATACCTACCACCTAGCTTTACATACCAACAAAAGAAAAAATTCTTCTATGATTTAAGACATTACTTTTGGGATGACCCACATCTTTATAAAGAAGGAGTAGATGGTATTATTAGACGTTGTGTACCTGAGCATGAACAGGGACAAATCCTACGGAAATGTCACTCCGAAGCTTATGGAGGGCATCATGCTGCAGACAGAACTTCTCACAAGGTATTGCACTCTGGATTTTATTGGCCTACTCTCTTCAAGGATGCCCGTAAGTTCGTCTTATCTTGTGATGAATGTCAAAGAATAGGTAATATCGGTAAGCGTCAAGAAATGCCTATGAATTATTCACTTGCCCTTCAACCATTTGATGTTTGGGGATTTGATTACATGGGACCGTTTCCTTCCTCTAATGGGTATACACATATTTTGGTTGCTGTTGATTATGTTACTAAGTGGGTAGAAGCTATTCCAACCAATAGTGCTGATCACAACACCTCTATTAAAATGCTTAAGGAAGTTATTTTCCCAAGGTTTGAAGTCCCTAGATATTTAATGACTGATGGTGGTTCACACTTTACTCATGGTTCACACTTTATTTTATCCTTTGGCAAGCATCATGTGGTGAGGAAAGATCTAGGCATATATGTCCAGTTGAATATTGGTGGCATGAGTATTATTGTTGACATCACCCTTGAGGTGAATATGTTGGGAGGCGAAACTATAAGCCCCTATCTTTCTACGTGTCCGGTTGAAACGTTTTGCTCATGTGTATGCGGTGAGTGTGAGCAATTATAGAAGGCTATATGATAGTTGAGTATGTGGACTTGCCTAAAGGCTCCGATATGTGAACCTTCCGGAAAAGATGATGAATTGTAGTTGGAAAGTTGACTGAGAACATAGTTCGTTGGTTTCTAATAGAGTTTATGCTTTATACATCGATAGTTGATGACTTATTACTTATTCATGAGAAGTCTATGATAAAAGTCTTATGTTAAAGTTTGTTGCTGTTATAATAATCTACATGATGCTTCTATGTCTGTATTTTGCTTTTATCGACACCTCTCTCTCTCTCGAAGCATGTGGACATGTTTTTCGATTTCGGGTTTCGCTTGAGGCCAAGCGAGGTCTAAGCTTTGGGGAGTTGATACGTCCATTTTGCATCATGTTTTCTTACTGTTATTTATGATGTTTTTTTTTGAATAATAGTGCTTTTTGGAGTAATTCTAATGCCTTTTCTCTCACAATATGCAAGGTATACACAAAGAGGGAGAATTCCGGCAGCTGGAAATTTGGACCTAGAAAAGCTACGTCAGGCGACCTATTCTCCACAACTCCAAACAAGCTGAAACTTTATGAAGAAATTTTATGGAATATATGGGGAATATTGGAGCCAATAAGGACGAGAGGGGGCCCACCAGGTGGGCACAGCCCACCTAGGCGTGCCAGGGAGCCCAGTCGCGCCCTGGTGGGTTGTGCTCACCCAGGCCCACCTCCGGTGCCCATCTTCTGGTATATAAGTCATTTTGACCTATAAAAAATAAGGAGAGGACTTTCGGGACGGAGCGCCGCCGTCTCGAGGTGGAACTTGGGCAGGAGCACTTTTGCCCTCCGGCGGAGCGATTCCGCCGGGAGAACTTCCCTCCCAGAGGGGGAAATCATCGTCATCATTATCACCAACAACTCTCCCATATTGGGGAGGGCAATCTCCATCAAACATCTTCAACAGCACCATCTCATCTCAAACCCTAGTTCATCTCTTGTGTTCAATCTTTGTACCGGAACTATAGATTGGTGCTTGTGGGCGACTAGTAGTGTTGATTATATCTTGTAGTTGATTACTATATGGTTTATTTGGTGGAAGATTATATGTTCAGATCAAATATGCTATTTAATACCCCTCTGATCTTGAGCATGATTATCATTTGTGAGTAGTTACTTTTGTTGTTGAGGTCACGGGAGAAATCATGTTGCAAGTAATCATGTGAACTTGATATGTGTTCGATATTTTGATAGTATGTATGTTGTGATTCCCTTAGTGGTGTCATGTGAACGTCGACTACATGACACTTCACCATATTTAGGCCTAAGGGAATGCATTGTTGAGTAGTTATTAGATGATGGGTTGCGAGAGTGACAGAAGCTTAAACCCTAGTTTATGAGCTATTCCGTAAAGGACTGATTGGATCCAAAAGTTTAATGCTATGGTTAGAATTTATTCCTAATACTTTTCTCGTAGTTGCGGATGCTTGCGAGAGGGTTAATCATAAGTAGGAGGTTTGTTAAAGTAAGAACAACACCTAAGCACCGGTCCACCCACATATCAAATTATCAAAGTAGCGAACACGAATCGAACCAACATGATGAAAGTGACTAGATGAAATTCCCGTGTACCCTCAAGAACGCTTTGCTTATTATAAGAGACCGTTTTGGCTTGTCCTTTGCCTCAAAAGGATTGGGCTACCTTGTTGCACTTTTGTTACTATTATCGTTACTTTCTTGTTACAAATTATATTGCTATCAAACTACTCAGTTACTTACAATTTCAGCACTTGCAGACATTACCTAGCTGAAAACCACTTGTCATTTCCTTCTGCTCCTCGTTGTGTTCGACACTCTTACTTATCGAAAAGAGCTACAATTGATCCCATATACTTGTGGGTCATCACATATCCTTGGTCCTTTTCAGGTACTTCAGGATATTCTTGACCGTTGTCCAGTGATCCACTCCTGGATTACTTTGGTACCTCCCTGCCAGACTTATGGCAAGGCACACATCAGGTCTGGTACACAACATAGCATACATGATAGAACCCATGGCTGAGGCATAGGGAATTACTTTCATTTTCTCTCTATTTTCTGTAGTGGTCGGGCTTTCAGTCCAACTCAACTTCACACCATGCAGCACATGCAAGAACCCTTTCTTTGACTGATCCATTTTGAACTTCTTCAACACTTTTTCAAGGTATGTGTTTTGTGAAAGTCCTATTAAACATCTTGATCTATCTCTATAGATCTTGATGCCCAATATATAAGCAGCTTCACCGAGGTCTTTCATTGAAGAACTCTTATTCAAGTATCCTTTTATGCTATCTAGAAATTCTACATCATTTCCAATCAATAATATGTCATCTACATATAATATTTGAAATGCTACAAAGCTCCCACTCACTTTCTTGTAAATACAGGCTTCACCGAAAGTCTGTATAAAACCATATGCTTTGATCACCTCATCAAAGTGTATATTCCAACTCCGAGATGCTTGCACCAGTCCATAGATGGATCGCTAGAGCTTGCACACTTTGTTAGCACCCTTAGGATCGACAAAAACTTCTGGTTGCATCATATACAACTCTTCTTTAAGAAATCCATTAAGGAATGCAGTTTTGACGTTGATGACCCACAAGTATATGGGATCTATCATAGTCCTTTCGATAAGTAAGAGTGTCGAACCCAACGAGGAGCAGAAGGAAATGACAAGCAGTTTTCAGCAAGGTATTCTCTACAAGCACTGAAATTATCGGTAACAGATAGTTTTGTGATAAGGTAATTTGTAGCGGGTAACAAGTAATGAAAGTAAATAAGGTGCAGCAAGATGTCCCAATCCTTTTTATAGCAAAGGACAAGCCTGGACAAACTCTTATATGAAGGAAAACGCTCCCGAGGACACATGGGAATTATCATCAAGCTAGTTTTCGCCACGCTGGTATGTGGATGGACCGGTGCTTGGGTGCTGCCCTTTCTTGGACAAGTATCCCACTTATGATTAACCCCTATTGCAAGCATCCGCAACTACAAAAGAAGTATTAAGGTAAACCTAACCATAGCATGAAACATATGGATCCAAATCGGCCCCTTACGAAGCAACTCATAAACTAGGGTTTAAGCTTCTGTCACTCTAGCAACCCATCATCTACTTATTACTTCCCAATGCCTTCCTCTAGGCCCAAACAATGGTGAAGTGTCATGTAGTCAATGTTCACATAACACCACTAGAGGAGAGACAACATACATCTCATCAAAATATCAAACGAATACCAAATTCACATGACTACTTATAGCAAGACTTCTCCCATGTCCTCAGGAACAAACGTAACTACTCACAAATCATATTCATGTTCATAATCAGAGGGGTATTAATATGCATAAAGGATCTGAACATATGATCTTCCACCAAATAAACCAACTAGCATCAACTACAAGGAGTAATCAACACTACTAGCAACACACACGTACCAATCTGAGGCTTTGGGACAAAGATTGGATACAAGAGATGAACTAGGGTTTGAGAGGAGATGGTGCTGGTGAAGATGTTGATGGAGATTGACCCCGTCCTGAAGAGAGGATCGTTGGTGATGACGATGGCGATGATTTCCCCCTCCCGGAGGGAAGTTTCCCCGACAGAACAGCTCTGCCGGAGCCCTAGATTGGTTCCGCCTCGTTGTGGCGGAGTTTCTTCCCGAAAGCTTGCTTATGATTTTTTCCAGGGTAAAAGACTTCATATAGGAGAAGATGGGCACCTGAGGCCTGCCAGGGAGCCCACGAGGCAGGGGGCGCGCCCAGGGGGTAGGGCGCGCCCCCACCCTCGTGGCCAGGGTGTGGCCCCCCTCTGGTACTTTCTTCGCTCAGTATTTTTTATTACTTCCAAAAATAACTTCCATGGAGTTTCAGGACTTTTGGAGTTGTGCAGAATAGGTCTCTAATATTTGCTCCTTTTCCAGCCCAGAATTCCAGCTGCCGGCATTCTTCCTCTTCATGTAAGCCTTGTAAAATAAGAGAGAATAGGCATAAGTATTGTGACATAACGTGTAATAACAGCCCATAATGCAATAAATATCGATATAAAAGCATGATGCAAAATGGACGTATGAACTCCCCCAAGCTTAGACCCCGCTTGCCCTCAAGCGGAAGCCGATAACGAAAAATATGTCCACATGTTTAGAGATAGAGGTGTCGATAAAATAAAATACGGACATGAGGGCATCATGATCATTCTTATTACATCATCATATATGGATATTGTCATATGATTCTTATGCTCAAGTAATAATCTATTCACAATGTCAAGTATGAATCAGAAACTTCATTGAGAACTAACAAACTATGATCTCGGTCATTGAAGCAATTGCAATTTATCATAACATCGGAAAGAGTCAATATAAGAGCTTTTCAGCAAGTCCACATACTCAACTATCATTTAGTCTTTCACAATTGCTAACACTCACGCAATACTTATGGGTATGGAGTTTTAATCGGACACAAAGAAAGATAGGGGCTTATAGTGTTGCCTCCCAACCTTTTACCTCGAGGGTAATGTCAACAATAATGATTCATGCTAACTTACATCCAATTGGATATATATATATCAGGATCTTTCCAACATAGGGTGGTTGCCAAAGGATAAAATATAAAAAGGAAAGGTGAAGATCACCATGACTCTTGTATAAAGTATAAGACAAGAATGAAAGATAGGCCCTTCGCAGAGGGAAACAGAGGTTGTCACGTGCTTTTATGGTTGGATGCGTGAAATCTTAATGCAAAAGAACGTCACTTTATATTGCCACTGGTGATATGGACCTTTATTATGCAGTCCGTCGCTTTTATTGCTTCCATATCACAAGATCGTATAAAGCTTATTTTCTCCACACTAATAAATCATACATATTTAGAGAGAAATTTTTATTGCCTGCAACATGACAACTTACTTGAAGGATCTTACTCAATCCATAGGTAGATATGGTGGACACTCATGGCAAGACTGGTTTTAAGGGTATTCAGAAGCACAAGTAGTATCTCTACTTGGTGCAAAGAATTTGGCTAGCATGAGGGGGAAAGGCAAGCTCAACATGTTGGATGATCCATGACAATATACTTTATTTCAGATATAAGAAAACATAACCCATTACGTTGTCTTCCTTGTCAACATCAACTCTTTGGCATGTCATATTTTAATGAATGCTCACAATCATAAAAGATGTCCAAGATAGTATATTTATATGTGAAAACCTCTCTTTCTTAATTACTTCCTATTAATTGCAACAATGACCAAAACTATGTTTGTCAACTCTCAACAACTTTTATTCATCATACTATTTATATGTGAAGTCATTACTCTCCATAAGATCAATATGATCTCTTTACTTCTTTTTATTCTTTCTCTTTTGTTTAAATCCCTCAAGATCATACCAAGATAATCAAGCCCTTGACTCAACACTAATCTTTATTTATATAGCTCAGGGGCTCGATTATGTAGAAGCATCATAAAGCAAAACTCAAAACTAGATCATACTAAAACTTTATTCTACTAGGTCAAGGTATTACCAAAAGGATCGAACTAAGAAAAACGGTAAAGATAGGAGTGTGATGGTGATACGATACCGGGGCACCTCCCCCAAGCTTGGCAGTTGCCAAGGGGAGTGCCCATACCCGTGTGATTATATATCCTTCTTTGGAAGTGAAGAGGATGGTAATGATGAAGATAATTGTGCCTTCAGCTTTTTCATATTATACTTGAGAAGAGCAATTTCCTCCTTTAAATCATCGACCTCCGATTCCAGCTTCAAGATTTTGTCACATAAATCTCCTTTGATTTTGTGCATATCCCCAGGTTGAGGTAGAGGGACATCCTCCTCCTCCGAACTTGAATCATTGATCCTCATCAAATGAGCATCCTCCTCATCATCCTTAGTTCGATCACAAGGAGATAGATCCCCATAGGTCTTTGGGTCAGCAACGAGATGTGAGACATAGCTCTCTCCGTCGGAATGCTGAGATGACATCTTGCTCCAAACCTGCTACAGAAACAACTCGGAACAAAAACAGAGGATATTTGTGTGGTACGGTGGTCAGAACCTTCGGGAGATTATATAATGAATTTTTACCGACCAAAAGAAGTATCGTGCAAGAAAATGGAGTCCAGAGGGCACACGAGGTGCCCACGAGGCAGGGGGGCGCGCCCTCCACCCTCGTGGAATCCTCGTGTCCTTCTCGGACTACTTCTTATTTTCCTATTTTCTTAAATATTCTAAAACGGAGAAAAATTGCACTGTTTTGGAGTCAGTTTACTTACCGTACCACATACCTATTCCTTTTCGGAGTCTGAAACGTTCTGGAAAGTGTCCCTTATGTATTCCTCCGGGGTTACGGTTTCAATAGCATTAGTTTCAACATTTATAGGATTACCTGAGATATAATGTTTGATTCTTTGACCGTTCACCACCTTTGGATTTGTGCCTTCGAAGTTGTTGATTTTTATGGCACCGGAAAGATAGACCTCCTCGATAACGTACGGACCTTCCCATTTAGACAGAAGTTTTCCTGCAAAAAATCTTAAATGAGAGTTGAATAGCAACACATAATCACCTATATTAAACTCACGATTTTGTATACTTCTGTCATGCCATCTTTTAACTTTCTCTTTAAATAGTTTGGCATTCTCATAGGCTTGGGTTCTCCATTCATCAAGTGAGCTAATGTCAAATAACCTCTTCTCACTGGCAAGGTTGAAATCATAATTGAGCTCTTTAATGGCCCAATATGCCTTATGTTCTAATTCGAGAGGTAAGTGACATGCTTTTCCATAAACCATTTTATACGGAGACATACCCATAGGATTTTTATATGCAGTTCTATAGGCCCATAATGCATCGTCAAGTTTCTTGGACCAATTCTTTCTAGACCTATTAACAGTCTTTTGCAAAATTAATTTGAGCTCTCTATTACTAAGTTCTACTTGACCACTAGACTGCAGGTGATATGGAGATGCAATTCTATGATTAACATCATACTTAGCAAGCATTTTACGAAAAGCACCATGAATAAAATGTGAACCACCATCAGTCATTAAGTATCTAGGGACTCCAAACTTCGGAAAAATAACTTCTTTAAGCATCTTAATATAGGTGTTATGATCAGCACTACTAGTTGGAATAGCTTCTACCCACTTAGTAACGTAATCAACAACAACTAAAATATGTGTATACCCGTTAGTGGAAGGAAACGGTCCCATATAATCAAAGCCCCAAACATGAAATGGTTCAATAACAAGTGAATAATTCATAGGCCATTAGGAGGCACGACAATAGAAGCAAGACCAATAATTTCATCTTTACTAGGCAATTCCTCATCACGGGGTTGTCTACGAAATTTAGCAAAGTTAAACTCATGAGACATATCCCCAAACCAATAGTAACAACATCCTTTTCGCAGTCTATCCTAGCATTAACAGTATTCAAGAAGGGTCTACCAAATATGATGGGACAAAAGCTATCTTGTGGGAAACCAAGAACAAGAAAATCAGCAGGATATTTAATTTTCCCACACAAGACTTCAACATCTCTAACAATCCCAACTGGCGAAATAGTGTCTCTATTGGCAAGCTTAATTGTAACATCAATTTCCTCTAACTCAGCAGGTGCAATATCATGCATAATTTCTTTGTATAAGGAATGAGGTATTGCACTTGCACTAGCACCCATATCACATAAGCCATGATAGCAATGATCTCCTATTTTAACAGAGATAACAGGCATGCCTACAACAGGTCTATGTTTATTTTTAGTATCAGGTCTAGCAATTCTAGCAAATTCATTACAAAAGTAAATAACATGACCATCAATATTATCAGCCAAGAGATCTTTTACCATAGCAATACTAGGTTCAACTTTAATTTGCTCAGGGGGTTTGGGTGTCTTAATGTTACTTTTGTTGACCACGGTTGAAGCTTTAGCATGATCTTTTAATCTAACAGGAAAAGGTGGTTGCTCAATATAAGCAGTAGGAACAACAAGATCATTATAAGTGATAGTCTTTTCTTCAACTTTAATAGGTGCAACTACTTTTACTTAAGTGGGAGGATTATATTTAAACCACTTCTCCTTTGGGAGATCAACATGAGTAGCACAGGATTCACAGAAGGAAGCTACTATCTCAGAGTCAAGTCCATATTTAGTGCTAAATTCACGGAAAACATCGGTATCCATAAAAGATTTTAACACAATCAAACATAGATGTTATACCTGACTCCTTACCTTCGGCGAGATCCCAATCTTCAGAGTTGCGTTTAATTCTTTCCAATAAATCCCATTTGAATTCAATAGTCTTCATCATAAAAGAGCCAGTACAAGAAGTATCAAGCATGGAGCGATTATTGAGAGAAAGCCGAGCATAAAATTTTTGAATAATCATTTCTCTCGAGAGCTCATGATTGGGGCATGAATATAACATTGACTTAAGCCTCCCGCAAGCTTGAGCGATGTTTTCTCCTTCACAAGGCCAAAAATTATATATATAATTACGATCACGATGAACAAGATGCATAGGATAAAACTTCTGATGAAATTCCAATTTCAATCGGTTGTAGTTCCATGATCCCATATCATCACATAGCCTAAACCATGTCAATGCCTCTCCCTTCAAAGATAAAGGGAAGACCTTCGTCTTGGTAACATCGTCGGGCATACCTGCAAGCTTAAATAATCCACAAACTTCATCCACATAGATTAGGTGCAAATGGGGATGTAATGTTCCATCTCCTGTAAAAGGATTAGCTAGTAGTTTCTCTATCATACCTGAAGGAATTTCAAAGTAAACATTTTCAGTAGGTTCAGCAGGTTGAGGAGAAAATCTTTGCTCTACTGGTTGGGGTGAAGATATCCCAAACAAGCCCCTCAGAGGATTACTTTCCATAGTAACAGGTGACAGTAAATTTCAGCACACTATATAAATTTTTCCTTACCAAATTCCACCTACCAAAGGCGCTTCACTCCCCGGCAACGGCGCCAGAAAAGAGTCTTGATGACCCAAAAGTATAGGGGATCTATCATAGTCCTTTCAATAAGTAAGAGTGTCGAACCCAACAAGGAGCAGAAGGAAATGACAAGCGGTTTTTAGTAAGGTATTCTCTGCAAGCACTGAAATTATCGCTAACAGATAGTTTTGTGATAAGGTAATTTGTAACGGGTAACAAGTAATGAAAGTAAATAAGGTGCAGCAAGATGGCCCAATCCTTTTTATAGCAAAGGAAAAGCCTGGACAAACTCTTATATGAAGGAAAACGCTCCCGAGGACTCATGGGAATTATCGTCAAGCTAGTTTTCACCACGCTGGTATGTGGGTGGACCGGTGCTTGGGTGCTGCCCTTTCTTGGACAAGCATCCCACTTATGATTAACCCCTATTGCAAGCATCCACAACTACAAAAGAAGTATTAAGGTAAACCTAACCATAGCATGAAACATATGGATCCAAATCGGCCCCTTACGAAGCAACTCATAAACTAGGGTTTAAGCTTCTATCACTCTAGCAACCCATCATCTACTTATTACTTCCCAATGCCTTCCTCTAGGCCCAAACAATGGTGAAGTGTCATGTAGTCAACATTCACATAACACCACTAGAGGAGAGACAACATACATCTCATCAAAATATCGAATGGATACCAAATTCACATGACTACTTATAGCAAGACTTCTCCCATGTCCTCAGGAACAAAAGTAACTACTCACAAATCATATTCATGTTCATTATCAGAGGTGTATTAATATGCATAAAGGATCTGAACATATGATCTTCCACCAAATAAACCAACTAGCATCAACTACAAGGAGTAATCAACACTACAAGAAACCCACAGGTACCAATCTGAGGCTTTGGGACAAAGATTGGATACAAGAGATGAACTAGGGTTTGAGTGGAGATGGTGTTGGTCAAGATGTTGATGGAGATTGACCCCCTCCCGAAGAGAGGATCGTTGGTGATGGCGATGGTGATTGTAAGTGCATCTAGTGCCCTTAGTGATTTTGGTGTATTGAAGACTTATAGGTTAAGGGACTAATGCGTTTGTGAGTGTACACAGATCTATAAGTCTATGAAGAGTTTGATAATTACAGAGAAAGTCGACCCCTAAAAATGAAGTTCTTCGACTGAAGACTTTGGATTTCTGAAGACTTTTAAGGTGAAGAAATTGGTGTGACCTTGAAGACTTGGTATTCATTTGAGGAATATGAAGCGTGAAGACTTTTGTTTCCGTAGTTTCATTTTCTCTTTCTTGAGTCATAGGAAACACCGTACTGTTAAAGGGGGTCGAGGAAATACTAAGGAAAAATTTCCATGTGATGCTCAACTCAAAATCCTACACCTACCAATCCCTTCGAGTGAAGCCATTGGAAATCTCATACAGTTCAGTCATATTCTTCAGTGATAGAGACGAAGTTCTTCTGGTCTCTGAGGAATTTGTTCTGACTGAGGAGTTAGGAATCGCTAGTGCGGATTGCCTACACAGTGAGGAACATGATAGCCCTGAGGAATTTGAACCTCGAATTTCCGACCGTTGCTGTGCTATGCGCCAGCTGTCCCAAAATATTTACCCACCTAACGGTCATATCATTGAAGGACATTTATGTCTTATCATGCGGGCTGCTCCCTAGGCTATAAATAGCTGCCCCCTACAACCACTAGCTGGTTGGCTGCTCCGAGAGAAGCTGACACTTGTCATTTGAGAGCATCCCATCCTTCGAGGACTTTGAGCGAAAATCATCAAGTGAGGAAAAACCCCAAACCAAACACCTACAAACCCAAAGTGATTGAGCATCACTGAAGAGATTGATCCTGCGTGGATCCGACGCTTGTTACCTTTGAAGACTGTGCTTCTTCCAGACGGTTATGCGTCATGGTCTAGAGCTCCAAGAGGAAATTGTGGATCGCCGAGTGACCGAGTTTGTGAAGGTTCGGAAGTCACCTGAAGACTTACCACGGTGTCTGTGTGACCTTAGTTCAAGGAGAATACGCTGAGGACTGTGTGTCCGGGACTGGGTGTCCTCAGGTTTAAATACCTAGCCGCTCCAACCAGACGTACAACTGAGACAGCAGTTGGAACTGGTCTACCAAATCATTGTCTTCACCAAGCCAACTGGTTCTATTTCCTCAACTCTTTGAATTCCTCATTCATGTGTTGTGCAATTGTTCATATCTGTGTTTGAAGACTTTGACTGAAGACTTTCTCAATTTCCTCAATTCAATTTCCTCAGTCTGTTTGTCTTCATCCTGTGTTATCATGTGTTTACGCTCTCTGTACTCTGTGCTTGTTTTCATTTCATCATGATGACTACGCTTGTGTTCTGCTATGCATACTTTTGAGTACTTATTCCGCTGCAAGTAGTTCTTCGCTAAGGAATTTCCTCACCCACAAAATCCTCAGTGAAGAATTTATTAAAATCGCCTATTCACCCTCCCTCTAGTCGATATAACGCACTTTCAATTGGTATCAGAGCAGGGTACTCCCTTGTTCTGTGTGATTTTGGTTTAACCACCTGGAGTTTTAGTTATGTCGACCGCAGGTATGATCAAGGTCTCTGCTGGGTGTCCTACCTTCCATGGGACGGACTACCCCTACTGGAAGAATAAGATGCGAATGCATCTTGAGGCAATTGATAACGATCTCTGGTATGTTGTGGAAAAAGGTGTTCCCTCTATCTCACCCTCACTGAGCGCTGTCGATGTGAAGAGATTCAAGCAACTCGATTCTCAAGCGAAGAATATCATATGTGGCCATCTGAGCAAAGGACAGTATGGAAGAGTGAGTGCTTTGGAAACTACTAAGCTTATCTGGGATAGGCTGTCCAATGTAAATGAAGGAGTCTCAACACATCGTGACTCTCGAGTTGATGTTCTTCGCAATCTCTTCAACCGCTTCAAAAGACTCGACAATGAGAATGTTCAACAAACCTTTGATCACCTCACTGACATCTCAAATGAGCTTCAAGCACTTGGTGCCACTGACATCACCGACCACGAGGTGGTGAAGAAACTGCTGAGATCGCTTGATTCCTCATTTGATACTCTGGCCTTGATGATACAAGAGCGTGCTGATTACAAGTCACTTGATCCCGCTGATATCCTCGAAAGGCTAAACACTCATGAGTTCCAGCTTGCTGAAAAGAGAGATCTCTATGGTTCGAGCTATGGCAAATCACGTGCACTGAAGGCCAAGGCAGTTTCTGAGTCTGAAGATGAAGACTCTGAAAGCAGTCTTGGTGATCCTGAAGAACTGAGCCATGATCTAGCACTGCTTGTGAAGAAATTCCAGAAGCTCTCAAGACGTGGTCGCTTTGGAAGACCCTCAAGGAGCAATGATTCCTCATCCAGTGACTACAAGAAGAGGCTTTGTCACAAATGCAAGAAACGAGGAAACTACATTCAAGATTGTCCTCAGTGGGAAAAGGAATCAAAGAAGAAGAAATATAAGGATTACAGTTCTGATGATACGAAGAAAAAGAAGAAATCCTCAAAATCTTCATCATCAAAATCCTCAAAGTCTTCATCTCACAAGAAGAGTAGCTCCAAGAAGGCTCGGGCATTCATTGGCAAGGAAATGGACCCTGAGGCTGAATCTGAAGAAAATGAGGAAGAGGAGGCATTTGAGGATTCCGAATCCGGTGTGGCGAGCCTAGCCCTCGCTACTGCATTCGTCAGCAATTCTATCTTCAACTCTGAAGAAAATGACCTCACCAACAAGGCTGATGAAGACAATGATGACTACGCTCCCACCTATTGCTTCATGGCAAAAGGGTGCCAAGGTACTCAAATATGCCTCATCTGAATCAAGTGAAAATGAAACTGATGAAAACCTTAAGCCTAGCTATTCTAAACTTGCTAAGATTGCTGTGAAACAACAAAGGGCCCTTGAAAAGGTTCAAAACATGCTAGACAAGAGTGATGATATGTTGGGTGAAGAAATGGATCGCACTAAAGCCTTGACTGAAAATCTTCAGAGACTTCAGACTAGGTATGACAACCTTCAAGGTCATCATAACACTCTTTTGTCTGATCATGAGAAGCTTTCTTATGAATTTCTTCAAAGAAAGCAAGATCTAGAGAAGCTAAAAGTGAGTTATGAAGATCTTCAGAAGGAGCGCGATTCATTACTTGCTCAACAAATCAGCGCTGCTCAGGAAGAATTTGTTCCTCCATGTTTGAAATGCATTGAACGTGAATCTGCTAATTCTTCACCTGAATGTTCAAATGCTCCTAATGCTACAAATTCCTCAACTGTCTCTGCAATCATTAATTCATCATCTGAGGACATTGCTAGTATCACTAACGATGCAGGGCTGAAGGAATTGTACATGACAGGCATGTACAAAAGTCTCAAAGGGCATCAGACTCTTTGTGATGTGCTTAAAAAGCAGATCCTCAACAGAAACCCTAGGAAAGAGGGTATTGCCTTTGAGAGGAAATTCAATGCTGATGGTACATATTGGAAGCCTGAGTAGTACCCCAAAACCCCATGGGTTGCTGCAAAGGGACCTCCAGTTGATCCATCTAATTTATCTGGCTTTACATGTGAATCTTCTCATTCTTCTGATGAGTCATTTGACTCCAACTATAAACTGTTCAAAAATCGGAATGGTGAAGTATTTGCTACATATGTTGGCGCTAACTGCAGGAACGGTTCTCCTATGAAGAAAATCTGGGTTCCCAAAAGATGCCTTGAAAGTCTTCAGGTGAATGTCCTCATGACACCACCTGTGAGGAATAGGAACCCCACATCAAATTCTTCATATGGACCAAATTCTTCATATGGATCCAAGTCCTCATACGGACCAAATTCCTCACATGGATCAAATTCCTCAAGAGGATCAAAGTCCTCATATGAAAATCATCGTGCTAACAACTCTGTTTCGCAGGGAGGAGCCAAGGGCTATGAATATGAGCATTATTCTTCTAATCATTATGTTCATAAGTCCTCGAAGAATTTCTCTGCTTATTCATATGCTTACCCTAACTCCTCTTATGTGAAACGAAATGGATTGGCTTCTATGCCCCCTTTCTCATATGGAGCTCGCAGAGTGATGAACTCTTTGCCACCCCTTCAGATGTGGGTGGTGAAGAAAAAGAACTAATCTCTTCTGCAGGGTCAGGTCTCCAGATGTACTTGAACGTCTAAAGAATTTGCTGGAGACCTGAAGTTTGCCTGAAAGGACGCAGGCTAATCATGAAGAAATGAACTTTCATTTCTCACGTCCTCATACTGCTTTATCTGTTCTATTACTTGATGAAATTGATCTGATGAATTGATGTCATATTCTTCACTGATGAAGTATATGAAGTTCGTAAGCTGCACTAATTCATCTGCAGGATGATCAACCCAAAGCCACTGAGTGGGTCCTCGATAGTGGATGTACAAATCACATGACAGGTGACAAGAATCTATTGATTGATGCTCCCTTATCACCATCGCATCTGAAGCATATCATCTTCGCTGACAAAGGAAAAAGTCAGGTATTGGTTCTAGGTAAGGTTGGGATCACAAAGGATCGACACATGGACAAAGTCATGCTTGTCGAGTCCTTAGGATACAACCTCATGTCTGTCTCAATGCTTTGTGATCTTGATATGGTAGTTGTCTTTGGCAAGTATCGTTGTGTTGTAGTTATGGAAGCTGACAATTCCAAAGTCTTCGAAGGCTTTAGGAGAGGAGACTTGTATATTGTTGATTTCTCTACAGGACCGCAACCATCCGTGTGCCTACATGCAAAAGCTTAAGAAGGATGGCTATGGCATCGACGACTTGGTCATGCAGGCATGAGGAATTTGCACACGCTTGCGAAGAAGAAGCATGTCATTGGCATTGAGAATGTCAAATTCCTCAAGGATCACCTATGTGGAGCTTGTGAAGCTGGAAAGATGACCAAGGCTAAGCATCCAGCGAAGACTATCATGACCACTACTCGACCATTCGAATTGCTTCACATGGACCTCTTTGGTCCTAACCATTACTCAGCTGTCACAAATGACGCATCTCTCTATGGGCTTGTTATTGTTGATGATTACTCTCGTTACACATGGGTACACATTGTTACTTACAAACATGAAGTGCAGGAAGTCTTCAAACGATTTTCCTCGAGGGCTTCAACCAACTTTGGTGTGAAGATCAAGCACATCAGAAGTGACAATGGAACCGAGTTCAAGAATTCTGGTCTTCATGACTATCTTGATGAACCTGGTATTACTCATGAGTTATCTGCTCCTTACACTCCTGAGCAGAATGGCGTCGTGGAGCGCAAGAACAGAACTCTTGTTGAGATGGCTCGCACTATGCTTGATGAGTACAAGACGCCTCGTCACTTCTGGATTGAGGCAATTTATACTGCGTGCCACATCATCAACAGGGTATATCTTCACAAATTCTTCAAGAAGACTGCCTATGAACTCCTCACTGACAAGAAACCCAATGTGAGTTATTTCAAAGTCTTCGGTGCTAAATGTTGGATTAGAGATCCTCATCACAATGCTAAATTTGCACCGAAAGCACATGAAGGTTTTATGCTTGGTTACGGAAAGGACTCGCACACCTACAGAGTCTTCAACACCGTTCTTCACAAGGTTGTTGAAACTGTAGATGTGCGGTTCGATGAAACTAATGGCTCGCAAAGAGAGCACCTACCCTCTGTGATAGATGAACCAGCACCTGAGGAAACTATCAAGTTCAAGGCTACTGAGGATGTCATTCCTACCGAAGAATCTGCTGAAGAATTCATTCCAGAACATGAAGAACGTCGAGCTAATGCACCTGAAGAAATTGCTGAAGAAAATGGTGCTGAAGAAAATGCTGATCAAATTCCTCGACGACAACCTACTCATCCTCGCGTTGCAAAAGAAGTGCAAGTTGAGAAGATCATCGATGACATTGAAGCACCAGGTCCTCTCACACGCTCAAAAGCTTCACATTTATCTAACTTTTGTGGGCACTATGCTTTTGTCTCTATCTCAGAGCCCACTAAGGTAGATGAAGCATTTCTGGAGCCTGAGTGGATTCAGGCCATGCAAGAAGAATTACATCAGTTCGAGCTCAACAACGTTTGGGAACTGGTCAATCGTCCAGATCCTCGCAAACACAATATCATTGGCACAAAGTGGATCTACCGCAACAAGCAAGATGAAAATGGCCTTGTGGTGAGGAATAAGGCACGGCTAGTAGCTCAAGGCTACACACAGGTTGAAGGAATTGATTTCGATGAAACTTTTGCACCTGTTGCTAGACTTGAAGCTATTCGCATATTACTTGCTTATGCTAACCATCATGATATCACTTTATATCAAATGGATGTGAAAAGTGCATTCCCCAATGGTAAGCTTGAGGAAGAAGTATACGTTGCTCAACCCCAGGTTTTGAAGATCCTAAGCATCCTGACAAAGTCTTCAGACTAAATAAGGCCCTCTATGGCCTCAAGCAGGCCCCTCGGGCGTGGTATGATACTTTGAAGGAATTCCTCATGAAGAAAGGCTTCAAACCCGGTTCACTCGACCCTACTCTTTTCACTAAATCATATGATGATGAATTGTTTGTATGCCAAATATATGTTGATGACATCATCTTTGGCTGTACTGACCAACGTTATAGTGATGAATTTGCCTATATGATGAGTGAAGAATATCAAATGTCTATGATGGGAGAGTTGAAATTCTTCTTAGGTCTTCAAATTCGTCAATAGCGCAATGGCATATTCATATCTCAGGAGAAATACCTCAAGGATGTACTGAGGAAATTCGGCATGCAAGATTGCAAAGGCGTCAAAATTCCTATGCCCACAAATGGCCATCTGTGCACTGATGAAAATGGTATTGACTTCGATCAAAAGGTATACCGCTCCATGATTGGTTCTTTATTGTATTTATGTGCATCTAGGCCAGATATTATGCTTAGTGTTTGCATGTGTGCCCGATTTCAAGCTACACCGAAGGAATCACACCATAAGGCTGTGAAGCATATTCTTCGATATCTAGCTCACACACCAACACTAGGATTATGGTACCCCAAGGGCTCGGCTTTTGATCTCGTTGGATATTCTGACTCTGACTATGCTGGTGATCGTGTGGATCGCAAGTCAACATCTGGTACATGTCATTTCCTCGGACGATCTTTGGTCTGTTGGTCCTCGAAGAAACAGAACTGCGTATCACTGTCTACTGCTGAAGCTGAGTACATTGCTGCTGGTTCTTGCTGTGCTCAATTGCTGTGGATGAAGCAAACTCTCAAGGACTACGGCGTCAACGTGAAGAATGTGCCTCTCTTCTGTGACAATGAGAGTGCCATCAAGATTGCTCACAACCCAGTTCAGCACTCGAAGACAAAGCACATTCAGATTCGTCATCATTTTCTTCGCGATCATGTGTTGAAGGGCGACATTTCTATTGAGCATGTGAAGACTGAAGAACAGCTAGCCGATATCTTCACAAAGCCCTTGGATGAGAAGAGATTTAGCAAGTTGCGGTGTGAGCTAAATATCTTAGAATCTTCGAATGTTCTTTGAAAAGGACACTCATCCTAACACTTATGCAAAATTGATGACTTAGATGTGCAACACATGAAGAAACATTTTTCTTCAATCAATGAAGAATAACACTCTAAGTGTGAAGAAATTAATGAAGAATTTGATTCTCAGAACCCTACGACAATTGTACGCGGTGTCTGAAATCATCATTCTTATACGGTGGGTCACGCCACCACAAAAGTTGAAAATCTTCAATTTGAGTTTTTCCTCAGTTTTGAAATTCCTCAGTTGTTCATATTCTTCAACTTTGCAAAATCTTCACTGTTTCCGTCGTTTCTCTTCATTGGCTATATATATATATATATATATATATATATATATATATATATATATATATATATATATATATATATATATATGAGTTTATGTCCTCTACAGCATTCACTTATGGCTAATTCTTCAAGTTGGTTTTTCTGCTAAGTGAATGTGATCGGACCCTTCCCCCTCTATGCTATACTCAACCCAATCTATTCACAAATTCTTCATGTGCGTTCTATTTGAAACTCGTTCAAAATCTTCACTGTGTCCTTGTCAGCTGAAGAATTTGCGAACGGAACTTTTAACTTATCTTATCCAAATTTTCGGCTTTGCCGCTCAAACCGTTCCGCTTCCCACGATATACTTATCTATTCACCCACGATCTAACACGATCTCCACTTCTCAGTACGTGGGTGACACATGTCAAGCGAATGAGAAGGGTCAGGGGCACGTTCGTCCAATTTCTTCGGGCGAACCGTTTTTCACCGTGGCTATAAATACCCCTCTCCCCTTCCTCACTTCTTTTACTCCGCTCGACCTCTCTCCAGCTCGAGCTTCTCAAACCCTAGCGCCGCCGCTACATCATCGTCTCCGGTGAGGAAGAGCTTCACTGCCTCGACCTCGTCGCCGCCGTACTCACGCCGGCCGCGGAAATCTTCACTCCGCCGCCGCCGTAGCCGTCTTCCTCCGCCAAGTTAGGGCGTGGAAGATCTGCACAGACGAGCTTCACTTCTCCACATCCCAGTTCGTCGTGTTCTTCGTTCAGGGTAATTAAAAGTTACTTTTACTGCCACTTTGATTCAAATGTTTACTACAAAATCTTCAAAGGTGTTTTTCTTCAAATCCTCACACACTAAACACCTCACATGTCATCTGTTCTTGATTGTTTCTCTAAGCATCACTTTTCTTCAAGATTCCTCAATTGTGTGGATCTTCGATCTATACAACTCTGGAACCTAAGACAAAGAACGCTTAGTGAAATTCTTCAAGACTCATCTGGTCAAATTCCTCAAACTTGTTCTTTTTGAAAAACCTTCTGAGAACGCATATGACCTCTCCAAATTCCTCGCAACTATACTCTGTTCACAGGTACTCATGTCCGCTGCTGAATCACTAGGTTCTCATCAACTTAACTCATTTGCAGCGTTCCTTGAAGAAAAGTTGCATACTTCTTCAGAGAGTTCAATTGTTCAAATTCCTCAACTGAAGAAAATGGCTAATGAAAAGAGGCCACAGAAAGGAGGAAAGAGGCCTGAGGTCAATACTGCCTTTGAAATCCCTGAGGACATTTATGCTGGGTACTGCACACCCCCTGAGGAAGATAAAAATCAGCGCAAGGTGTGCATTCAGAGGATAGAAAGGAGATGGGCAAAAGAGTGGAGGGATTACATGTATGTGACTCCAAAATACATGAAGAAATTCGCTGTTACTCCTCCATGCTCAAGACCTCCATTGGCACCTGGCCAAGAGGCAGATCCCACTAGCATCAAGCGCGGTGAGGATTTTCCTGAAGAATGGGCCAAGCGCCAGGCCAAGTTGGCCAAACAGGCAAAAGATGCCGTGAGGAAATTCAACGAAGATTCCACTACTGCTGCTGCTGAGGCCTCTGTAAGGCCGAAGAAATCCATGGCAAAGAAGCCTGCGCACAAGCCAAGTGCCTCTTCTTCAATGCCCTCACGGCCAATTTCCTCAGCTAAGCCCTCACGGCCAATTCCTCAAGACGCTCCCGCTCCTCCAAAGTCCTCAGCTGCTCTGACAAAATCCTCAGCACCTATGCATCTTGCCACGTGCCAAAGGACTACAGGCATCTCTATTGCCTCAGGAGCTTCAGCTAGTTCCTCAGCTGCACCAAATTCTTCAACAGGACCCTCTTTGCTGAAGACTAAGACCACTGCTGGACGAGGCTCTCGCCCAAGTCCTCAGAAGAAGCAGGTCGCCTTCCAAGTACCGTCTGAAGATGACGAAACTGATGATGAAGAACTTGCTGAAATCATCAGAGACAGGCAAGTCAGGGCCGCTAGAGCCAAGGGCACAGAAGTGCCACTGCTTTTGGATCCAAAGCTGATCCTCGACTATATTGATCTCTGGCACAAGGACCCAAACACTCCTATGCCTGATTTCAAGTTGACACCTGGCCAAAGTCACATGCTGACCCATTTCATCAGTGAAGAAAAATGGAAATATGAGAAGGCCAGGCAACTCAAGAAAGCATAGTACAGGAAGGATAATTTTCTAAGAACAACGTTGTCTCTATGACAACTGATGAACTCGTAAAGCTCCAGTCTGAAATCAAAGTCCTTAGCGATGATTTCAACGCTTACTATGCTGATTGGAAAGGAGCCAAGGTCAGGTTCGTCAATCTGACGAAGACACTCACTTCAAGTGCCACTGCCCCTGTGCATATTGAAGTCACTCCGGCTGAAGCATCTGCTCAGCAAACTGAAGAACATGCCAGCACCGCTGATGACAATCAGGCTGCTGAAGATAATGTGAGTTCCAGGGCTGATGACTGCATTCCAGCCGATGATGAAATTCCCAGGGCACCCACTTGTGGTGCGCCTGAAGAAAATGAAGTGGTCAGGGCAACTGCATCAGTTGTGCCTGAAGAAACTGCACCAAATTCCTCTGCTCCACCTGGCCCTACTCCAACAACTGACCCCAACAACGCTGACGCTCCTTCATCACCTTGATATTCTTCAGGGGCGTTAGTCCTCATTTTCGACCCTTTTGGTCATTTGATGACAAAGGTGGAGAAATTTGAGTTAGTCTTCAAGCGGGTCTATCATAAATGGGCTTTTTTTAAGTTGCAACTCTCGTTCTTTTGAAGACTTTGCTGGATCGAGTTGTAAACTTAAACTCTATGGTGACCTGATACTTTTGCTGTTTCTTCTGCATTCCTCGTTAATGTTATTGCACGCATGCTGAATTACATCAGTCACCATATTTCATCATGCATTTCAAATTCTTCATATATTATGTCAAATACACGTATGAATACACGTATGAAATACAAGATATAGGGGAGATCTCCATGATTCAACTCTTCAAGTGTGCATTGCTTCAAAAGCAAATTCCTCACTATGCACATCTTCAAGGGGAGTTCTTCTATATCTTGCAATCAAATTCCTCGATATTAGTATTTACACGTCATATGTTTATCCCCGTTGAAAACTTAACCTATATTGTCATCAATCACCAAAAAGGGGGAGATTGTAAGTGCATCTAGTGCCCCTTAGTGATTTTGGTGTATTGAAGACTTATAGGTTAAGGGACTAATGCGTTTGTGAGTGTACACAGATCTATAAGTCTATGAGGAGTTTAATAATTACAGAGAAAGTCGACCCCTAAAAATGAAGTTCTTCGACTAAAGACTTTGGATTTCTGAAGACTTTGAAGGTGAAGAAATTGGTGTGACCTTGAAGACTTGGTATTCATTTGAGGAATATGAAGCGTGAAGACTTTTGTTTTCGTAGTTTCATTTTCTCTTTCTTGAGTCATAGGAAACACCGTACTGTTAAAGGGGGTCGAGGAAATACTAAGGAAAAATTTCCATGTGATGCTCAACTCAAAATCCTACACCTACCAATCCCTTCGAGTGAAGCCATTGGAAATCTCATACAGTTCAGTCATATTCTTCAGTGACAGAGACGAAGTTCTTCTAGTCTCCGAGGTATTTGTTCTGACTGAGGAGTTAGGAATTCGCTAGTGCGGATTGCCTACACAGTGAGGAACATGATAGCCCTGAGGAATTTGAACCTCAAATTTCCGACCGTTGCTGTGCTATGCGCCAGCTGTCCCAAAATATCTACCCACCTAACGGTCATATCATTGAAGTTCATTTATGTCTTATCATGTGGGCTGGTCCCTAGGCTATAAATAGCCGCCCGCCTACAACCACTAGCTGGTTGGCTGCTCTGAGAGAAACTGACACTTGTCATTTGAGAGCATCCCATCCTTCGAGGACTTTGAGCGAAAATCATCAAGTGAGGAAAAACCCCAAACCCAAACACCTACAATCCCAAAGTGATTGAGAATCACTGAAGAGATTGATCCCGCGTGGATCCGACGCTTGTTACCTTTGAAGACTGTGCTTCTTCCAGACGGTTAGGCGTCATGGTCTAGAGCATCCAAGAGGAAATTGTGGATCACCGAGTGACCGAGTTTGTGAAGGTTCGGAAGTCACCGAAGACTTACCACGAGTGATTGGACGAGGTCTGTGTGACCTTAGTTCAAGGAGAATACGGTGAGGACTGTGTGTCTGGGACTGGGTGTCCTCAGGTTTAAATACCTTGCCGCTCCAACCAGACGTACAACTGAGACAGCAGTTGGAACTGGTCTACCAAATCATTGTCTTCACCAAGCCAACTGGTTCTATTTCCTCAACTCTTTCTATTCCTCATTCCTGGTTGTGCAATTGTTCATATCTGTGTTTGAATACTTTCACTGAAGACTTTCTCAATTTCCTCAGTTCAATATCCTCAGTCTGTTTGTCTTCATCCTGTGTTATCCTGTGTTTAGGCTCTCTATACTCTGTGCTTGTTTTCATTTCATCCTGATGACTATGCTTGTGTTCTGCTATGCATACTTTTGAGTACTTATTCCGCTGCAAGTAGTTCTTCGCTAAGGAATTTCCTCACCCACAAAATCCTCAGTGAAGAATTTATAAAAATTGCCTATTCACCCCCCTCTAGTCGATATAACGCACTTTCAGCGATGATTTCCCCCTCCCGGAGGGAAGTTTCCCCGGCAGAACAGCTCTGCCGGAGCCCTAGATTGGTTCCGCCAAGGTTCCGCCTCGTGGCGGCGGAGTTTCTTCCCGAAACTTGCTTATGATTTTTTTCAGGGTAAAAGACTTCAAATAGCAGAAGATGGGCACCGGAGGCCTACCAGGGGGCCCACGAGGCAGGGGGTGCGCCCAGGGGGTAGGGTGCGCCCCCACCCTCGTGGCCAGGGTGTGGGCCCCCTCTGTACTTTCTTCACTCATTATTTTTTATTAATTCCAAAAATAACTTCCGTGGAGTTTCAGGACTTTTGGAGTTGTGCAGAATAGGTCTCTAATGTTTGCTCCTTCTCCAGCCCAGAATTCCAACTGCCGGCATTCTCCCTCTTCATGTAAACCTTGTAAAATAAGAGAGAATAGGCATAAGTATTGTGACATAACGTGTAATAACAACCCATAATGCAATTAATATTGATATAAAAGCATGATGCAAAATGGACGAATCAGACGTCCATTTGCCAGATTCCATAATCATAAAATGCGGCAATTGCTAACATGATTCAGATGGACTTAAGCATCGCTACGGGTGAGAAGGTCTTATCGTAGTCAATCCCTTGAACTTGTCTAAAACCTTTTGCGACAAGTCGATCTTTGTAGACATTAATATTACCATCAACGTCAGTCTTCTCCTTGAAGATCCATTTATTCTCTATGGCTTGCTGATCATCGGGCAAATCCACCAAAGTCCATACTTTGTTCTCATACATGGATCCTATCTCAGATTTCATGGCCTCAAGCCATCTGTCAGAATATGGGCTCATCATTGCTTCTTCATAGTTTGTAAGTTCGTCATGGTCTAGTAACATGACTTCCAGGACAGGATTCCCATACCGCTCTTTTTGGGGATATGACTATTGGACATGACCCGCCCAGGAGGGGCCGGGTCACGCCGTTGGCGGCTTAAAGATGAAGTAGCTCGACGAGGCCCAAGAAGACATGAAGATGGGGGTTCATGAAGCAGGCTGGTTGAAGGCCCAAGACCCAGAGGCGACTTAAGGCCCAAAGGGATGAGCCGCCATATGTTTAACTTGTATTGTAAGGCAAGCTTAGTAGAAACCGAGTCGGTCACGTTTGTGTGAGCCGACCGGACTCTGCAAGCCGCCGGGCATCAACCTATATATAAAGGGGTGACCCAGCGGCGGGTTACCTCAAGAAACAACTGATCGAGAACTAGGTCAAGCATATTCGCTCCCTGGTAATCGGAACCCAAGCAATACAACCTAAATCAGGAGTAGGCTTTTACCTCGTTGAGAGGGGCCGAACCTGGGTAAACTCGCTGTGTCCTTTGTCCCGTTTAACCCCTTCACGCTAACCTAGATGTGATGCCTCCACACCTAAGTCCTTTTGCTAGGGCATCTGTCTTGTTAAGTCCACGACAGTTGGTGCCCATCGTGGGGCCCGCCCATGGTGGTTTCGAGTTCTTGAAGGGCAACTTCGCAGGGATCAAGGGATACACCGTCGGTCGGATGACTAAAAGCCGCTGCGGCAAGCACTACATCGGTGATGCTGGCTGGGGCCTCGAGGCCGGCTCAATCGAGTATGGGTACCGGGTCCCCTTCGGCGAAATCCACGTCATCATTGGCAAGATCGGTGAGTCAGAGCCTGAGCCGCACACCTACACCGACAACGTCGAGATGACTCAGCGTGCATGACCCGCCAAGGTTCAAGCCGCCGTGAAGCATGCTTTTGTGGGTTTTACTCACGGATTGGATCTTGAGGAAGGATCTGTGTTCAGTGGAGAGACGGCCATCTATTCTGGTGATGATTCCTGAACCGGCGAGACCAATTCCATATATCAAATGCAAGATGGTGGGCTTGGGGGCTATTCCGATGGCGATAGTATTCCGGACCCCTATGAGCCGCCGAACAGGGTTGCAATCTTCATGGCCGGCACACAACCGGTGCTCGGTTCGACGACTGTTGCGGCTATGACCACCAGTTCAATGGCTGCGGCGACGGCCGGGGTGAGCGGCTCTATGCGCCCACCGGCTCAAGTGTTATCCGAGCTCTTGGAGGCTTTGGTGACTGTATTAGCTAGGTGGATGTTGCGAAACTGCGAGATGAGATAGCTCAAGCCAAGGAGGAGTAATGCTGAGAATGCCAGGATGGCAACACAACGAGCCGCTTTGGACGCCGCAACACAACAGATTCAGGCAGAGTCGTTCCGGCTTACCTTGGACTAGAACGCTTCAAACACCGTCATGAGGAGGAGGCACCAGACCCGTCTACCCATAGAGTTTGAGGCTATGAACCTTTTCAACACACCTGGGGCAGGAACCAGTGACCCGCCCAGGGTAAATCGGGTTGTCGAGGCACCCGTGAATGGGGCGACGGTTCAACCACGTACTGCTGACTCGCCTCGTTTGAATTTGACGCTGCCTCAGCACGTCCCGACACCGTCGGGTCATTATACTAACCCTCTGGACAATATGATTGTTGCAGCTACACGATTGGCGGCTCTCCCTGTTGAAGGCGACTCTCTAACCATGATAGGATACGGAGGGCTGGAGAGCTTCTTCAGACAGCAGTGCCTCAGCAGGTGGCTTACTCGTACAGTCGTGAACGGATTCATTCAACCCCTCGTCCAAGCCAGAGTTATAGAGGGCATATTGATTCGCCAGCGGTTTCAAGCAGTGAGCGGCACCATAACCAGCGCCGTAGGCATGACCTACCGGGTGCTGATAACAATGCTCAGGCTTTGGTGGATCAGGGCAGGGCACGTCGGGAGGCTGAGCTGGCAGCTCAGTTGGCAGCTCGTCAACAATCCCCGGTTTACCCATCGGTATCTGTGGAGGCAGGAGTGACTTCTAGAACCCTTGGTGTACCACGCTTAGTGTCGGCTTTATGTAATGAGCACTTGCCCAAGGATTTTAAGGGCCCTCGCAAGGAGCCTAATTACATGGTGGATCAGCCCCCAGAGGCCTGGATTGAGAGCTATGAGATGGCCATAGAGATGTTGGACGTCAGTGATGCTGCGTGTGCTAAATATTTCACCATGATGTTGGATGGGCCGGCACGTACTTGGCTAAAAGGATTGGTCCCTAATTCCATCAGGTCATGGGCTGAATTAAAACGTGTTCTATCCAGAATTTCAAAGACACGTGCAAGCAGCCTATGTCGATTCTTGATTTAGAATCTTGTGTCCAGGGTGATGGCGAGTCAACAACCAATTGGGTGCACCGGATCTCGGCCATTATCGACTCATCGGACAGTATCAACATCGGTTCAACCGTTCTAATGTTGGAAAAGAATTGTCGGTTCCTTCCTCTTAAGCAGAAACTGGGCGGCTTAAGCGCCACTGCAATGATATGGGAGAGCTCATGGCGGCTCTCGTCAAATACGCCGACTCTGATAATACTATGGACCTTGAGTCTGATGAGGAGAAGGCTGGCAAAGGGAAGAAGAATGGTAATGCAAAGGGGCAGCAGCACCATACGGCGGGTCAAGGTAACAACGATAAGTGCAAGGTTGATGGCGGTTCAGACTTTGTGGCCAATACCAACATGCAGAGTAATAATCAGCGCCGTAAGGGGAAATCGTCAACGCCCCGGTTTGGCGGACCAAAGTTTAACCTTGAGGCGATTATGAATCAGCCATGCCCAAAGCACGGTACGCAAGAGAAGTCGGCCAGTCATCTGTGGAAAGATTGCTTCATCATGAGGGAGTATAGAAATTCCGGTTTTTTTCAGAACAATCATGGACCGCACGGCGGGTCAAGATCCGGCTCTCATGGACCTAGCTTTGGAGGTGGCGGGTCAAGCTCCGATTTTCAGGGCCAAGGCAATCAAGGTGGTTTTAATCAGCAATCCAGTCAAGGGAATCAGCAGCAGTCCGGTTATCAGAGTAATCCGAAGCAGCTGAGTAGTGGTCAATATCATGTGTTTACCACGAGCTTTTGCAAACGAGACCAGAAGATTCATAAGCGGGCAGTGAACGTGGTTGAGCCGACAGTCCCTCGATACTTGCGATGGTCTGAGCAGCCTATTATATGGAGCCGTGAGGATCACCCGCCCTGGGTTGACAATCCGGATCAGTTGGCTTTGGTGGTTGACCCTCAGGTGGGAGGATACAAGTTTACAAAAGTTCTTATGGATGAAGGTAGCGGTATCAATATCCTTTACTATGACACTTTTCGCCGTATGAATTTAACTGACAAAGATCTTAAGCCGTCTTCTACTGTTTTTCATGGGGTGGTGCCTGGTAAGTCGGCATGTTCGGCGGGTAAGATAGCTTTGGAAGTGGCTTTTGGCGATGAGCATGATTATAGAGCTGAAACATTGACCTTCGAGGTGGTCAAGATCAAGATCCCTTATCACACCTTGTTTGGACGGCTGGCTTATGCTAAATTTATGGCACGGCCTTGTTATGTTTATCTACAGCTTAAAATGCCGGGTCATAAGGGTACCATCATAGTACATGGCAATAGGAAGATAGCTTTGGAGTGTGAAGAGGGCGATGCTGCTTACGCTGAATCTGTTTGTGCAATAGAGGAGTTGAAGTTCTACAAAGATAGTCTTGACCCGGCGGATATGACCCCCTTGAAGAAGCTAACAATAGAGCATGACCCTTTGTTGAATTGTAAGTCGGCGGATGACACCAAGCAGGTTGATTCGTTCCTGGCGACTCATCCAAACAGTTCAGTACCAGTGCTAATATGGATCTAAAATAGGAAAGCGCGCTTATCGAGTTCATCCGTGAGAACGGGGACATCTTTGCATGGAAGCCTTCAAACATGCTAGGTGTACCGACGGAACTAGCTGAGCACACTCTCAATGTTAATCCAAAATTTAAACTGGTCAAGCAATTCCTTCGTAGTTTTAATGAAGAGAGGCGCAAGGCCATTGGTGAAGAAGCGGCCCGGCTCTTGGTGGCTGGGTTTATTATTGAAAATTTTCATCCTGAGTGGTTGGCTAACCTGGTGATGGTACTTAAGGAGAACGACACTTGGCGTATGTGTGTGGATTACACAGACCTTAATAAGGCCTGTCCGACTGATCCTTTTGCTCTCCCTCGTATTGATCAGATCATTGATGCTACGGCGGGTTGTGAGCGTTTGAGTTTTCTAGATGCTTATTCTGGTTATCATCAGATTAAGATGGCAGTTAAGGACTAGGAGAAGACAGCCTTAATCGCTCCTTTTGGAGCCTTCTGCTACGTGTCTATGCCCTTTAGGCTCAAGAGTGCCCAGGTGACTTATCAGCGCTGTGTTCAGAATTGCCTTCACGACCAGATTGGACGCAATGTTCATGCTTATGTAGATGATATCGTTGTGAAGTCCAGAAAGAAGGAATCTTGTTAGATGATTTGAAGGAAACCTTTGACAACCTCATGGTCTACAAAATGATGCTTAACCCAGCCAAGTGTGTTTTCGGTGTACCAGCCGGTAAGCTGTTAGGCTTTTTGGTTTCTGAGAGAGACATTAAAGCTAGGCTATCACTTCTTTGGCTAAGCCGGCATGTATCAATGACGTCCACCGTTTGGCGGGTCGTATTGCGGCTTTGAGCCGGTTTATAAGCCCCCTGGGAGAGAAGGCTATCCCTTTATACTAGATGATGAAGAAAATAGATCACAATATATGGAGTGATGCTACTAATCAGGCTTTTGAGGAACTGAAAAAGCAGTTGGCTGAGCCGCCAATCCTTGTAGCTCCCATTGATAAGGAGCCCTTGCTTTTATATGTGGCTGCTAACAATAGAGCCGTCAGTGTAGCAGTTGTTGTGGAAAGAAAGGAATCAGGAAAGGAATATCCGGTTCAGTGGCCGGTTTACTATGTCAGTGAGGTGCTCATTGAATCTAAGCAGAGGTACCCATATTGGCAGAAGCTGGTTTATGGAGTGTTCATGGCTAGTCATAACTTGAAGCATTATTTCCTTGGTCATCCCATCACTGTGGTCAGTTCTGCTCCTTTAGGGGATATTATTCAAAATAGAGAAGCCACAGGCCGGGTGGCCAAGTGGGCATTGAGCTTGGACCCCATGGTTTGAAATATATGCCCCGGACAGCTATCAAGTCTCAAGCACTTGTGGATTTTGTCAATGATTGGACAGAGCTGCAGATGCCTGAGGAAAATCCTATTAACACATATTGGACTATTCATTTTGATGGGTCTAGGCAATTGGAAGGCTCGGGGGCTGGAGTTATTTTGACTTTCCCCACGAGGTGGTAAATTTTGTTATGTTTTAAGGTTGATGTTCCCTTGTACTAACAATGCAGCTGAGTATGAGGCCTTGCTCCATGGTCTTCGGATGGCTAAAGAGATGAATCTAAGCCGGGTAATGTGCTTTGGTGACTCAGATTTGGTGGCTCGGCAAGTTTCAGGAACTTGGGATTCCAAGGACCCACTCATGGCGGCTTATCACGGAGAGGTTGATGCTATTCCTGGTCATTTTCAAAAAAACTGAAGGGTTATTCAAAATATCAAGGAAGACATTAGGTGGTACTGGCTTACACTGGGACCCCAGCCGGCTTAAAGCATCAGCAGCCTCATTTTTCCTGCGATCAACATGTTCCTCTTGATAACCCTTCAGTTAAACTGCCTATGGAGGAGGATCTTGCGATCCCTGAACCGGAGGCATAGTTGGCGGCGGATCTTCATGTTGTTCCTGATTGGACAGTCCCGTATTAGGCTTATCTGACCCGGGGTGAGTTACCTGAAGATGAAACTTTGGCCAGATAGATAACCCGGTGGTCTAACTCAATGACTATTGTCAAGGGCGAGGTGCACCGTTGCAGTGTTACAGGGGTGTTTCTGCGTTGTATATCGGCCATGAGATTCTACAAGAGATTCATGAAGGAGATTGTGGCCATCATGCCGGTTCTAAGTCTCTTGTTGAGGGAGTCCTGGACTAAGGGGTCCTCAGGAGTCCGGCCTGTTGGACATAGGCCGGACTGATGGGCTGTGAAGATACAAAGACCGAAGACTCTACCCGTGTTCGGATGGGACTCTCCTTGGCGTCCAAATATGAAGATTTCTTTCTCTTTAACCGACTTTGTACAACCCTAGTCCCCTCCAGTGTCTATATAAACCGGAGGGCTTAGTCCGGAAAGGGATATAGTAAAACAGGCTAGACTTCTAGGGTTTTAGCCATTACGATCTCGTGGTCGATCAACTCTTGTAATACTCATATTCATCAAGATCAATCAAGCAGGAAGTAGGGTATTACCTCCATAGAGAGGGCCCAAACCTGGGTAAACATTGTGTCCCCCCGTCTCCAGTTACCATCGACCTTAGATGCACAGTTTGGGAACCCCTACCCGAGATCCGCCGGTTTTGACACCGACATTGCTGCTTTCATTGAGAGTTCCACTTTGCCATCCTCAAAAGGTTTGATGGCCCCTTCAATCATTTACCACAATGCTGTCCAAGGAGAAGTCTTCCTCCCCGGACAGATCTTCGTGTTCGGCGGCTTCGCACTGCGGGCCAACTCGCTCGGCCTTCTGGAGCAGATCGATAGCTACGCCCCTGGCCGTCAGGTCAGATTCGGAAGCTTGAACTATGTCACGGATATCCGAGGAGACTTAATCTTCGACGGATTTGAGACCACGGCAGTCGCTCCCCGTCACCACGATGAACATGACTTAAATCTGTCATCGGACCATACCCAGGGGATAGCACCTGTAACTACTCTGGCCTTAGATCCGGAGCAGATCGCACCATCCGAAGACAGGAAGCTCAACCCTGCCACGTATACTGCAGTCCCAACGGCGTCAGAGCCGCACACAGACCCAACCTCGAGTGGAATCTGTGTCACCGGAGCCTCGGACTCGTTTCCGGCTACACGTTCCGAACCATGTGCATCCACATGCGTCGAGCTCGATCTATCATTGATCGTTGAATTCAGCTCTGCAGACATTTTTCGGCACTCACCTTTGGGCGACGTTTTAAAATTGTTAAAAGCCCTATCCTTAGCAGAGGGCTCATAGCCGAATTATATCCTGTTCGAACTGGAGGCTGATGACGGAGAAATTCGTTTCCCACCCACCGCCCACTTTATAGCCACCGTTGAAGCACTACTAGGAAAAGGGCTATTGTTGATATGGACATTAATGGCGCACCATGTATGCGGTGCGCCACTGCTATATAGCAGTGGCGCACCAGATACAAGTGCGCCATTAGTGTCCTCATTACTAATGGCGCACCAGACATACGGTGCGCCATTACTAGCAAATTTTATTTTTTTATTTTTCCAAAACTATTAATGGCACACCAGGGAACAGTGCGCCATTACTAGTTTTAACTAGTAATGGCGCACCACACACTCTGTGCGCCACTACTGACAATTTTTTTTACTTTTTTTTCAAAAGTAGTAATGGCGCACCAGGGTGAAGTGCGCCATTACTAGTTCAAACTAGTAATGGCGCACCACAACCACGGTGCGCCACTACTGACAATTATATATATATATATATATATTGCAAAACTAGTAATGGCGCACCCCTAACTGGTGCGCCGTTAGTAACCAGGGTTACTAATGGCGCATGTTTGGGTGGTGCGCCATTAGTAACCTGAGACCAGCTAGATATTTTGGACAACCACCTACCACACTCACTTTCCCCACTTCATTCTCTCCACCTCCTCCTCCAAGCTTGTCTCGGCTGCCTCCTCCTCCTCACCTCATTTGCACCATAGATTCACCCAAATTAAGTGGTTAAATTACCTTTTTTTGATAGGTAAGTAAGGGGAAAGTTTTCTTTATGTTGTAGATCTACTTTTTTCTCCCTCCAACAACGTGCACATGCACTTTTTATGGCCTAGCTAGATCTACGTATGTTTGTGGTGTTGCATATGTTTGTGGTGTTGCATATATGTTTGTGTTTGCAGGTACCGGTATTTGAAATGCAATAGTTGCCAATATTTTGCCGGAATGTTGATTCATTTCCGTTTCGGCGAGAATTTGGCACTATGCATTTTTTGGTCCTATTTTTAGGCAAAGTCATGCCAATTCTTTCTTGGTTCTAAAGTATCGTTTTGCTCTACCCCGCAGGCGACCATGGTCCGCACGATGACCAAAGGCATCGTGAATAGGTTTTTGAGCTCCGCGAAGGCCGAGTTGCTTCAAAAGAACGAGATAGTGATAAGATGTCCGTGTCGAAGATGCAAGCTGAAGAGCCTTATTGCGGACCCGGATTCTGGGCAGGTGCGGGACCACCTGCTCTTGCATGGTTTCATGGATGGCTATCGGTGGCAAGGCGATGAAGATGACTATGAAGTCGTCCATGGGGGCCGGGCAAGAAATGAGGAAGGGCAGCAAGACAACCACCGCGGCGAGGGCGGGCGAGAAGACGAAGAATCTCCAGGACCTTATCACGATGGTGATGCTGTACACAGTCATCATGTAGAAGATGCAGGACATGATGATGAGGAAGATCAAGACGAAGGGCATGATCATGAAGATGAAGATGCCGGAGCAGACGACGATGGATCATCGATGGGCTAGGTGTAGGACCCTCATATTCAAGAGCTGCTTCTCAAGCAGACGGATAACGCAAGAGCTGTCGCCCGAGAGAAAGCCAAGCTGGATCAACTGGAGATAGACTCGGTTACTCCATTGTATGAAGGATGCAGGCCCGAGGATACCTGCCTGAGAGTAACGCTCATGGCTCTGGAGATGAAGGTAAAACACAAAATGACCGACGCATGCTTCGACGAGAACATGTCATTCTGGCACGAACGTCTTCCCAGGGGGAACAAGTGCCCGACCAGTTTCGAGGAGGGGAAGAAAATTGTGTGTCCTCTGGATTTACTGCACGCGAAATACCATGTGTGCATGAACAATTGCATCATTTATCGGGACGAGCACGCGGAGTCTACCATATGTCCGGTGTGCGGCATCACACGATACAAGAAGAGGAAGAAAGCTCCTCGAAAAGTGGTGTGGTACTTTCCGATCACTCCTCGTCTGCAGCGGTATTTCGCGGACCCTAAGCTAGCAAAGCTCCTGCGTTGGCACGCAGATAGGGAGGATAAGAAGCGAGAAGATGACGGAAATGATCCGGAGATAAATAAAAAAGACAAGATGCTGAGTCACCCTAAGGATGCGAGCCAGTGGCAAGCGTTGAACTTCGAACACCCATAATTTGGGGACGGTCCAAGGAACATCGTGCTGGGCACGAGCACCGATGGAGTCAATCCGTTTGGCAGCCAGAGAAGCACACATAGCACCTGGCCTGTGTTTTTGTGGATGTACAACCTTCCCCCTGGTTGTGCATGAAGAGGAAGTACATTCACATGAGTATGCTAATTGAAGGGCCGAAACAACCAGGGAATGACATCAATCTGTATCTGGGGCTGCTGAAAGAGGAGCTAGACACGCTGTGGAAAACACCAGCCAATACGTGGGACACCGCAGAGAAAGAATATTTCCCTATGAGACCCGCACTGCTCATGACGGTGCACGACTATCTCGGTTACGGATATCTCGCGGGGCAGGTGGTCCACGGATTTTCTGGATGCGTCAGGTGCATGGATGACACAATGTATCGCCAGCTAGATAGAGATCCCGGGTCTTTGAAAACCGTGTTCATGGGACATCAAAGGTGGCTTCGCGACGATGACCCATGGAGAAAACGCAAGGATCTGTTCAATGGTGAAACCGAACCCCGAAGACGCCCGCGTACGAGGAGCGGCGAGGAAATAGACGAGCTGTTGAAAAATTGGAAAGATTGCCCACTACCGGGAAAGAAGCAAAAGGCGCCAGAGCCGGGAAAGAAGCTAAAGGCGCCAGAGCCGCTGCTGAAGGTATGGAAAATGAGGTCTGTTTTCTGGAACTTGCCATACTGGAAGATCCACCGTGTGCCTCACAGCCTTGATTCATGCATATCACGAAGAACGTGTGCGAGAGTCTGCTTGGTACCCTGCTCAACATGCAAGAGAGGACCAAAGATGGGCCGAAAGCAAGGGCAGACTTGAAATCAATGGGCATCAGGGAGGAGCTTCACGCTAATGATGATGATGATGAGGCGAAGCAGGACACAGAAAGTCGTCGCAAAGGCAAAAAGGCCAAGAAGACCGGAAATGACTACCCTCCCGCGTGCTTCACTCTAAGTCAGGAGGAGATCGAGCAGTTTTTCACCTGCCTCGTAGGAGTAAAACTTCCTTACGGTTACGCGGGGAAGATAAGCAGATACCTAGACTCAGCGAAGCAGAAGTTCAGCGGGATGAAGTCTCACGACTGTCACATGCTGATGACGCAGATACTTCCAGTTGCAATCCGTGGGATCATGGACGCGCACGTCCGTGAAACTCTATTTGGCCTATGCAACTTTTTCGACGTCGTCTCTCGGAAGTCGGTTGGCGTGAGGCAACTCAGAAGGCTACAGGAAGAGATCGTGGTGATACTATGCGAGCTTGAGATGTACTTCCCGCCCACATTCTTCGATGTTATGGTGCATCTGCTGGTCCATATCGTGGAGGATATCATCCAACTCGGGCCGACGTTCCTGCACAGCATGATGTCGTTCGAAAGGACGAATGGTGTCATCAAAGGATACGTTCGCAACATGTCACGTCCACAGGGAAGCATAGCCAGGGGCTTTTTGACCGAAGAGTGCATCTCCTACTGCACGAATTATCTAGGCATCGAGAACCCCGTTGGTCTGCCCGTCAACAGGCACCTCGGCAGGCTCGCTGGATGGGGTCGCCGCGAGGGTCGCCGCGAAATGCATGTCGACTTCGAGGGTCGACTTGCCGACTTTGAAACAGCAAACCTAGTCGCGCTACAACACATAGACGTGGTCGATCCTTGGGTGGTAGAGCACAAAACCTTTATTGAGAAGACGAACAATGACTGAGGCCAACAGAGGATGGACGGAGATATAATCAAAGACACAACTCATGTTTCACGCGTTGGTTCAAGGAGAAGCTTCTGTCGTACCCTTTACATGAGGATTCTTCCGCGGAAGAAAAACTCATATTCGCCTTGTCATAGGGCGCCGAGCACAACCTGATGACCTATGAGGCGTACGATATCAACGGCTACACATTCTACACCGAGGACAAGGACATGAAGAGCGATGGTTATCAGAACTCCGGGGTAACGATGGAATCCTACACCGGTAATGACAAGGACAGATACTACGGAAGGATAGAGGAGATCTGGGAGCTGAGCTACGCTGGAGAGAAGGTCCCGATGTTCCGTGTCGGATGGGCCAAGAGCGTCATAAAAGAAGACCGGTATTTCACCACCATGGTTATACCCGAAGCCAAATCCAAGACCGCGGGCGCAAACGTCACCGCGAAAAATGAGCCATGGGTACTGGCTTCCCAAGTGGACCAATGCTTCTTCATTACCTGTAACGCCCACGATGCGCCTATATCCCCCACGTGTCGAGGCACGACTTAGAGGCATAACCGCATAGTGGTTTTGTCGCAAGAAGGGTCATCTTCACACAATCCCATGTAATGAACAAGAATGGGATAAAGAGTTGGCTTACAATCGCCACTTCACACAATACATGAATATAATTCATACATCATCCAAAATACAAACATGTAGACCGACTACGGTCAAAATCCAGATGAAAATAAGACAACCCCAAATGCTAGATCCCCGATCGTCCCAACTGGGCTCCACTACTGATCATCAGGAAAAGACACATAGTAACGACCACGTTCCTCATCGAACTCCCACTTGAGATCGATCCCATCATCTGCACTGGCATCGTCGGCACCTGCAACTGTTTTGGTAGAATCTGTGAGTCACGAGGACTCAGCAATCTCACACCCGCGAGATCAAGACTATTTAAGCTTATAGGAAAGGATGGTGTAATGAGGTGGAGCTGCAGCGGCAATAAGCATATATGGTGGCTAACTTGCGCAAATGAGAGCGAGAAGAGAAGCAACGGAACGGTCGTCATCTAGCAATGACCAAGAAGTGATCCTGAACTCCTACTTACGTCATACATAACTCAGACCGTGTTCACTTCCCGGACTCCGCCGAGAAGAGACCATCACGGCTACTCACACAGTTGATGTATTTTAGTTGAGTCAAGTGACAAGTTCTCTACAACCGGGCATTAACAAATTCCCATCTGCCTCATAACCGCGGGCACGGCTTTCGAAAGATAAAACCCTGCAGGGGTGTCCCAACTTAGCCCATCATAAGCTCTCACGGTCAACGAAGGATAAACCTTCTCCCGGAAAGACCCGATCAGTCTCGGAATCCCGGTTTACAAGACATTTCGACAATGGTAAAACAAGACCAGCAAAGCCGCCCGATGCGCCGACATATCCCGATAGGAGTTGCACATATCTTGTTCTCAGGGCACACCGGATGAGACATCCTACGAGTAAAACCAGACCTCGAGTTTCCAAGAGGGGGCCCCGCAGTCTACTCAGTTCGGACCAACACTCGAAGGAGCACTGGCCCAGGGGGGGCTAAAATAAGATGACCCTCGGGCTCGCGAAACCCGGGGGAAAGGCTTAGGTGGCAAATGGTAAAACCAAGGTTGGGCCTTGCTGGAGGAGTTTTATTCAAGGCGAACTGTCAAGGGGGTCCCATAAATCACCCGATCGCATAAGGAACACAAACTCAAGGAACATAATACCGGTATAACAGAAACTAGGGTGGCAAGAGTGGAACAAAACACCAGGCATAAGGCCGAGCCTTCCACCCTTTACCAAATATATATAGATGCATTAATTAAATAAGAGATATTGTGATATCCCAACATATCCACGTTCCGACATGGAACAATCTTCAACTTCACCTGCAACTAGCAACGCTATAAGAAGGGCTGAGCGAAAGCGGTAACATAGCCAAACAACGGTTTGCTAGGAAAGGATGGTTAGAGGCTGACATGGCAATATGGGAGGCATGATACAGCAAGTGATAGGTAGCGCAGCATGGCAATAGAACGAACAACTAGCAAAGCAAAGATAGAAGTGATTTCGAGGGGTGGTCATCTTGCCTGCAAGGTTCTCAGAGTTGTCGAAAGTTTGATCCTCGTAAGCGTACTCAACAGGTTCCTCGTTCACGAACTCGTCTCCCGGCTCTACCCAAGACAAGAACACAAACAAACAGAACCACAATCAATCACGAGAAATGCACAAGCAACATGATGCAAAACATGTATGATATGCGAGATGTGATATGCGATGCATATGCGTGCTCCGGAAGAAAAATGATGAACAAGGCAGTAACTTGGCAAACCAATCATGCCACTGGAAAGGTGAGATGATTTCGGTCGAAATCGATATAAAGATCACCGGAAACGGATGCACGGTTTGCAAATGGCAAGCAAAACAAGAATGACACGAATCTGCGATTAACAGCATGATAGCACTTAAAATGCAATAAGTAATAATGCTACAGCACTCCAACATAGCAACAAAGCATATGGCAGTAATCTACAGGAGATGCTTGACAAAAGATGAAGACTGAGCTACGGCTAGATCACAACATAACAAGCTCAAACAAGCATGGCAAAAGTGCAAAACACAACAGGTTCACAGACTTGGTGAAATTACTGGACATGGCAGAAACAGCATCAGGTAGCAATGTTCAAAGCATGAACTCAACATGCTACAGTACTTAACATAGCAAAACAAGGAATGGAATTGTTCTACTAAATGCATATGAAAAATGTCCCTTACCAACCATAAGCCAAAAAGGATCAGAAGATATGATGGCAAGCATGTAAACATAGCAAGTTTCGTTAACAGCTTTCAGACTTGGCAGAAAACAGAGCATGGCAGAAACAATAATATGAACAGAGCTTGATGCACTCACCACAAAGCAACACATGACAAAAAAAGCATACCTACAGAAAGATGCCATGTTTATAAAGCTATCCATGGCAAGAACAAGAGCATAGCATGTATGGATCAACTACAATAAGCTTGGCAAAATTGCATATCATGTTAAGAAACTGCCAGAAATATTTTATAGCAAAAGTAGAGCAAGATTGAGTCATGCTATGGCACTCCATAATTTCAAACAAGGGCAGGAATGGCTCAACTACAATAATATCTACAAAACGTCCTTACTGAACATCTCCAAAATATGCATGGATCTCTCTGTAGCATCAAGTTTACATGGCAACAAAATAACAGCAGACAAAGACTTGGAGAAATTACTAAGTCCCTGAAATCAGAAACATTACGGGGCCTAGTTTGCATGCTTGTGCTAGTCACCACAGAGATCACAAAAATACATGGCATACATCCTTGGAAAGATGGCATGGCATACAACAAAACACAAGTAGAGCTCATGCCCAAGAGATGCACAGATTAAATGATACAAAAATGACAAATCTCCAAGTTCTGATAAGAACCAGAAGATAACAGCAACTAGCCCTCTTGCAACAGAGATTTGGGCATCAAGACGACCTCTAATGGACATGGTGCAATTGAACAAAATGTAGAGCATCACGAGACGAACAATTTGACATATTACACGCGCGAAACAAAGCTATATACAGAGAGTTATACACTGTTGAACAGGTGCAAATGCTGTAGAATTCTCAGGACTTGGGAAATTATTAGGGTTCGGTAAAAGTCAACCTGGGCAGTTTGACTCGATCCAGATCGGGGAAGAGCTCGAGCTCGGGCTCTCCGGCCGGAGCTGTCGCCGGAGGGAGCAGAGGACGAGGAGGAGGGGCGACGAGGGGAGGACGGCGTCAGGGACGACGGGCGGAGGGGCGCGGCGTCCGCGGCGGCGGGGCGCGACGGCGAGTGCGGCGGCGCCGGCGAGGTGCGGTGGCGGCGCGAGGCGTCGGCGGTGGCGCGACGGCCGGCGGCGAGCAGGGCGGCGGGTGGAGGCGAGGAGACGGCGGCGGGGCACGGAGGAGACGGCGCGGTTGCGGGCGCCAGCGGCTCGGGCCCGCAGCGGCGGCGCGGGCGGCGGCGACACGTGGCGGGTGCTGGTTCGCCGGGCGCGGCGGCGGGGAAATGTCCGGAGGGCGCCGGACACGTCCGGTGGCGGCGGGGGAAGTTAGGGTTTCGGGGACTGCGAACGTTTTTCGGGAGGGGTCACATATAAATAGGTAGAGGGAGCTAGGAGGCTCCAAATGAGGTGCGGTTTTCGCCCACACGATCGTGATCGAACGACCTACAGCATGGAAGAGAGTTTGGAGGGTTTTGGGCTGTTTAGAGAGGGGGTTTTGCTGCAACACACAGAAGGCATCTGCGGTTACCCGGTTAACCGTTGGAGTACCAAACGACCTCCAAATGGAACGAAACTTGACCGGTGGTCTACCGGTGGTATACCAAGGCCACTTGACAAGCCTCGGTCCATTCCGAGAACGTTTGACACCCGCACACGAAAGAAAACAAGAGGGGTGCACCGGAGGAGATGGGAGCGCCGGATTGCAAAACGGACAACGGGGAAAATGCTCGGATGCATGAGACGAACACGTATGCAAATGCAATGCACATGATGACATGATATGATATGCATGACATGAACAAAATGCAAAACGAAAGACAAAACCCGACCACGGAGGGAATATCATAACACATAGCCGAAAATGGCAAGAGTCGGAGTTACAAATATGGAAAGTTACATGCCGGGGTGTTACATTACCGACCCGTCAAAGCCCAGTCGTGTTGTCGTGAGGAGAGGCAAAAGGAAGATCATCGGAATGGATGGAGTCGCCAATGAGCAAGACTTCGACAAGTACGGAGACCCGAAGATGGAACATGACGACGACGATGAAGTGCCATACACCACAAGAAGAAGCATAACCACCCTACCGAAAGGACGTCCATTCAACAGAAGAACTCCATTTGTGAAAAAGAAGGGCAAGAAGATTGTGAAAAGATAGCTAGCTAAGATTGATTTTATTTAAATCGTAGTCTTCATTTCTCGATTGTATTTCGACATTTTGAAATGATATTTCTTCTGTTCTAGTCCTCATGAATATTGAATTTGTTAATATTTTTTGCACTCATGAATATTTTTAAATTACATGGGCACTTTTTGAATTCATGAATATTTTTTCAAATTTGATGACATTTTTTCATATTCATAAATGTTTTACCAATTCACAAATGAATGCAACTAAAAGTCCAAAAAAAATATTGATGATATTTTTAAATAACAAATTTGATGATATTTTACAATAACAAATTTGATGATATTTTCAATTAAAAATAAAAAAACAAATTTGATGATATTTAAAAAAACAAATTTGATGATATCTTCTGTTCTAGTCCTCATGAAAATAACAAATTTAATAAAAAACAAATTATTAGATGCAACAAAAAATAATGAAAAAAAGTTACTAATGGCGCACCAGAGGAGGGTGCGCCATTGCTATCAGAAAAAAAAAGTTACTAATGGCGCACCAGAGGATGGTGCGCCATTGCTATCAGTGTTTTTATGGCGCACCCCTAGATGGTGCGCCATTACTAACATTCCCCCCTCTAGCTGGATACCCCTTCGCCCGATCCCCCTTCCCTCTCCCTCGCCAGAGCCCCCTTCCGCTCCGACGACCCCCGCGCTCGCTCCGCACCCGCTCCGGCTCCCCTGTTGGATAAGGCCGAGCCAGACCCCTGTGCAAACCCTAGCACCTCCCCACTTCCCCTCCCCTCGCGCTGCTTCACCCGACTAGGTCGTCGCCGTCACCGCATCGTCCCCGCGACCACCGTCGTCCCCGCACCCCACCAAGGAGTCCAGGAGCTCTGCAGTGTTCTTCTACATCATATACGGCCACCCGTTCGAGCTCGACGACTCTGCATCGTGCAGATCGAGGTCTTCTTCCACCTCCGGCCACCACGGCCTCACCGTCGATCCGCGTCACCTCGTCAACCCCGGCCCCGCACGAGCTCGCCATCGTCTTCCTCTCGGTGAGCTGCACCGGTTCCCCTCCCCCCCTTTGATTTCGTCGCCGTAGACTGTCGCACCACCGCGCCCCAGCTCCTGGTTGCCGCCCCCCGTGGCCGTGCTCCCCTCGGCCCCTGGCCGTGCCCTGGCCCCGCCCAGGCGCGCTCACCGCACCGCGACCGCGCCTCCACTACGATCGGGCCCCGCCCACCTGCTGTTGCTACTGTGGGACAATGTTCCTTCTTTTCTTCCTGATGTTGCTATTTCCATTGAAGTACTCACATGTGTTCTAGATGAGCTGTTGCTAGTTAGTTCCCCTTAGACTACATTCTAGATTGCATAGCATAACTCCAGAATTTTGTCATTGCACACCTGCGCATATATTTCTGTTGTGAGCATAACTCCAGAATTTATTTATCTGTGATTCGTATTGGGTTAATAATCTGCAGCTAGTTGTATTTTTAATTCACTAGCCTTTTACTTATACATGAGAGAAGTGGGAAGCTATGTCAATAGGAGCTAAACTCAAACCTTGGCTTGTTACATGAGCTCAAACTAGTACCTAGTGAGTGTTTCATGTACTGAACTTGGATTTCCGGTGTTTTTGTAACATCCATGTAAGGTGCATAACAACCCTATTTTATGCTAGATCCTTTGTTTAACCAAATTAGTTAGGGATGATAACCCATTCATGAGCAATATTGCGAGATGTTGGTTGCCTTTTAGAGAAAATCTGGATCGTGGGGTGACTCTGGCTGTAAACTGAACTTGGTTCGGTTAAAAACTACACTGTCAAATCTGGACAGCAAGCTTATATCTGAAAAATGAGTTAGCTAGGCTCAGAATTTTGAGTTGGCCCCTTTACAGAAGTTTTAGATAAAGTTTCAAGGTTTCTTTAGAGTATTAATTTGTGTCGTTTGGATGTACAGTTTGAGAGCAGCTATCAGTTTAGTTTGCTGTCCCGAAATATATGTTCCTGCGTACAGTATTTTGATATGGGAGATTAGGCCCTGTTAGAGGTGGTATTAAAAGAAAGTTACAACATGAAAATTTTAGAGGCTGTTCTATAGATACTTAAAACACATATCACTTGTCAGGTTTCGTTCGGTATATTAAATCCTATGAAATTATCAAAGTGTGTTGTACTATGTTGGACAGAATTTTATGTTTGAACTTGGGTGAATGTAACCAGACTTTTACTCTCAGATTTTGTCATAGTTGATGGTGTGAGGACTTATAATGTGATAAAGTATATACGTTGTTGCAACACCTATATAATGTGATAAAGTATATACATTATCATCTAAGTTGAGCTGATTTTGATTTCCGTATGTTATGGGGGACAACAGATATTGCTATATGTTCATTCTTGAGGGTACAGACTTGCTAAACTATTGATGATTTTTTGTTGGGTGACCTATTAGATCTGGAATGGAAGCTCACATAAGTTGAGCTGATTTTTGTCCATATGAAAGCAGAGGACCATATGGTATGTGGCCTTTTCATCCATATGAAAGTAGAGGCACATTGTGGTGCTAGTTTGCTGGGTTTTGTCTCCGACCATCGTGTCATGATGATTTTGCAGGTACCCCGAGAGGCCCTTGAGTTTGCCGGAATGTCGATTAACTTCCGTTCCGGCAAATTTGGGTACTCCATATGTCCTATTTTCAGCAAAGGTCATGCTGAAATTTTTCCGTGAATTTTAGCATGACTTTGCTAAAAATAGGACGTATGGGGTACTTGCGACTAATGCATGGGCCGGGGTATCTGAGTACTTAATTAAGTAGGATCAACTACCTCTTGTGTTATGCATGGGCCTCGGCGTCGACAAACCCTAAATGATAAAACCTTGGCTTTTAGGGTGCCTCGGTGTCGATAAAAACCTAAATGATGAAAGCTTAGGCTTTTAGGGTGCCTCGGCGTCGACAAACCCTAAATGATAAAAGCTTAGCTTTTAGGATGCCTCGGTGTCGACAAACCCTAAATGATGAGACCATGATCTTGTTCCTTGACAATAACCAACTTTTTGACCAATTCTTTTCCTATTTAGAGCGAAACATGGCCCACAACGATGAGGCCGGCATGATACCCATTTCCTCAAACATGATAGGCGCTCCCACCCCCACCCCGGCGATCGCCACCTCCTCCGGTGATCTCCTCCCCTAGCCACCAAGTTTCCTTTCCTCTCCAATAGATCTCTCCGGCGCTCTGAGATCTACGTTCTAATACCCATTTCCATGGGTTCTGCTGATGGATCCACCCTTGGCTTGGACTTCTCTAAGGTTTGGTTTTTGCGGAAAAGGTTTTTCAATCTACGGGTTTTCCGGTGCACCCCATGGATGACACGGGCTTCTTCACCATTGTAATTTCTTTTGGCCGGCATGATTTTCGTTTGACTGAGGATTCGGTGGCAGCGGCACTTGAGGCGGCCATTGGAGGTTCTGCTATTGAGTTCATGGTTTTTATGATCAAGGATAGGGTTTTTGGTTTTCAAGTTTCGTGCAAGGCTGTGGCTTTGATCATTCTCAAGCTCCATTCTTTCTCTTGTGATCATTTTAAATGTTTCTTTCATCTTTGGGGTAATGGTGGCCCAAATTGGGGCCGTGAGTTTAAACTTTGGAAATTGGAATGTGATGCTGAATGGATCATTGTTAGTCCTTCCAAACGTCGAGCTACCCTTGGCATGTTGGCTATGCACACCAAGCCGCGTAAATCTTCGATAAGATCATCTCATGCCCCTGCCAAGAAGCTCTCTTTTTCAAAGTTCCAGAATTATCCTGCTTGTCATGGTTATCGTTATCCGGCCACGCAAAATTGCATCCAGACTATTGAGGAGGCGGGGTACACGCTTTCGGCGCATGAGAGGGTGGTCATCCACCCCCCGCCGCCGGCTGAACTCCGATGGACGTCGACTACCCCCTCCATTTCTTTCGGAACGGTTAGGGATCTTCCAACAGCTGCGAATGGGTCGCCATCTATCTCGGGCGGAAATTTTGGTTCTCCGAATGTGGACGTGCCATCCCATGTTGGGCCGTCATCTTCACGTTCCTCGGTCCTGGAGGAGCCGGGCTTATCTTATGGGCCTTCCATTCCTTCTTCTCAGCAAGCTGAAGAAGATTTTGATAACTTGGTATCGGGTATGGTGGACGAAATATTAACGTGTCAGTTTTGCTTGGCTAAGGGTCATTTTGCTGCGGCGTGCACGTCTAAACTACGTTGTACCTCTTGTTTGCGGGTGGGGCATGGTAAAAAGGACTGTAACAAGTTTGCAAGGATTTTGGGTCTGGTTTGGAAACCAAAACCCGGTAACGTTGCAACTTCCGAGGATCGCCCAGCTTCCACCGAGAATATCTCTCTGACACAGCTTTTACCAAACTTGGACTCCTCTTGCACTTCCGCATTTACTCCTTCGCCTTGTTCCATCAGTCCTGGTCCCAAAACACCTTCGACCGCGCCGCCTGAGACCCCTCCTCCGCCGGAGTTCTCGCCGTCTGCTTCCAGCCCGGGCTGTTCCCCTCCGATGGCCAACTTCCCTCTCGACCCCTTGCTGTATGTGCCGGCTGGCCATCACATTGTGGATGGTGGAGATGCTCGTTTGCCTCGGACCTACGTGACGCCACATACCCCACTTGTGCGCCGCCATGAGGAATTTATGCTTGCTGAGGTAATGCCCATCCCCCCTCCCGATCAGATTGGTGCTGCTAGAGAGGAAGTGGTTCAATGGTTGCAAGCTCATGGGGTCTTGGTGAGGTCTGCTCAGCCTTGGATTAGATCGGTGGGTCTTTTTGAGCTTCGGGATGCTGCAGTCAGGTTTTCTCTTCTTCAGATGCCGCCCCAACCTATTGGCAATGATCGTTTCGTGCGTTTTATGAAACATGATGAGGGGGAACCTTTTAGAGGTGCTCAGGGTTTCCGTCAGGGTCTGCTCATGTTCTTGGGGATCCCACTTGATCTTCGCAATACGGATAGCATTCGGGCAGCGGTCAACACTTTTGGGAAGTTTCATCATTGGATTAGTGAGGATCCATACCTTGTGCGCACTCTGGTCTTTGCATCTTTTCCAGAAGATATTTTGGTGCCACGAGATGTAGTGTTCATGGAGTATGCTGCCTGGGGTGGTGCTCGGGTGTCTTGGACGGTGCCTCTGTATATCCTTGGAGCCAATTTTGCTGAACAGATGCCCCAGGATGAAGACTGGATGCCCATCAATGGCAATCCTCATCCTCTGCCTGGTGTTCCCTTCCCGGAGATGCCACCTTTTATTCTGCCTCCATTCCCGGCTCTGGGGTGGAATGATGTGCCGCCACCTCCGCCTGAACCTGCACATAATGAGGTGCATGAGGACAATTGGGGAAACTGGGAGGAACCTGCTGCTGTGCCTGCAGTCGACGATCAAGAATCTGTGGTGTTGAATGCCTCGGCTCAACCCAGTTCTGCTCACCAAAGTTCTGAAGCTCAACCTCAGGTGCCCCCTGCACCTATCGTTCTCATTGATGGGGCTCCACAGGACAACCTGTATGATTTGATGGAGATTGCACCAGACCTGGAGGATGCTAGTAATTGGGCTATTGTGGTTTATCAACCCCCTCCTTTTGATGTCCAAGCTCTGGATCCGCCTGTGGTTAAGATCCCCTTTGGTCCCCCTCTGCCCCCTGAAATGATTTGGAGGCGCTCTTTTGAAAACCTGCTGAATGCTCCATTGATGTTCGAGGTGCCAAAACCTCTGCTGCCCAAACCCCTGTCGCCTGTAATTTTGGCCAAGAGAAACTGGGACTTTGCGTTCCAGCAGGATGATCTTCCTTTACTGACATGGAAGGAGCCGGCACCTGCTCGACCTGTGGCTAGAGCTTTGTTTGTTGATGATGCTGAAATTGTTGCGCCTGTTGTCCCTTCTCCTTCTGCGCGTGCACCTACGAGGAGGCCACGCAAAACTCTGGCGCCAACGCCTCTTGTTGATACATCTGTTCGAAGGTGTACCAGAAGTTCGGCCCAGCGGGATGGGTTTAAGCCCACTTTTCATGAGCTAGTTCTGCAGCCCAAGAAGAAGAAGCCCAAGGCCAAGCCCCTTTCTGCAGAGATGTCTGATGACCCAGCATTTGGAGATGCTCCTCCACCTACTCCCATCAGTCATCTACAAGCTATTGGCAAGGAGCTGGAGATTGATGCAACACTGCTCTCGGAGGATGCACTTATGGTGGACCCTGCTGCTGCTGCAACTCAAGCTTCCAATGAATAGTGTGCTCTTTTGCTGCTGGGTCTGGCAAGCCCATAAATCTGCTTTATGCGTTTGGTTTTCATTTTCTGATCCTTGGATATGTAATAATGTCGGTTCGGAACTTTTATGTGCTTTTGGGCCTCTGACACTGTGTGTCATATGCATGGGAGACTTGGTTATGTTATTCCTTTATGAATAATAACTGTAGAAACTGGAATGTCCTGTGCTGGAACGTCAGGGGTTTAAACTCTGAGGCTAGGCAACGAGCTGTTAGACAAAAGATTGACGAAAGTCACTGTGCTATTGCTTGTCTGCAAGAAACTAAATGTGCTTCATTCGATTCCAGAATGCTTAAAAGTTTTTGCCCCAAGAGATTTGACAGCTTTGCTTTCTCTCCTTCCTTGGGGGCCTCTGGTGGAATTCTAGTTGTTTGGAACTCGTCTATTTTTGGTGGGACTTTATTGCAAGTCCAACAATTTGCAGTGGTGATCGAGTTTGTTTCCAGGCAAAACAATGAGCGGTGGACTCTTGTGGTGGTTTATGGTCCTTGTCAGGGGGAGGCTAGGGACAATTTTGTATCCTGGCTGTATCACCTGAACATTCCTGTGGATGAGAATTGGCTGTTACTGGGGGATTTTAATTTCTTACGTTCTATGGATAACAGAAATCTACCTGGTGGTGATTTGAATGACATGTTCATCTTTAATGAGATTATTGGACACCTCGGCCTTTTGGAATTGCCCATCAAAGGCAGGTCTTACACTTGGTCCAATATGCAGGATTCTCCACTCCTTGAGCAGCTTGACTGGTTCTTTACTTCTGTCGATTGGATATCTGATTATCCCATGACTGAAGTGATACCTCTTGCCAGAACTGCTTCTGACCATGTGCCATGTATGGTTACAATCAAAACTTCTATTCCCAAGTCTAACATCTTTAGGTTTGAGAATTATTGGTTGGAGTTGGAGGGTTTTATGGACTGTGTTGATTCCTCATGGCAAAAACACTCCAGAAAGGGCCATATTACTGCCAGGATAGCTGACAAATTTAAGTCCTTGAGGATGTGTCTAAAGAGATGGCAGAAGAACATCTCCAAACTGAAAACTCTAATTTGTAAATGCAATAGTGTTATCTTGCTCTTGGATGAGCTTGAGGAATATAGACCTCTCTACAGACATGAATCTAATTTCAGGATAGTGGTCAAAACCCATGTTGAGAAATTACTTCACCTTCAATGCCTCTATTGGAAGAAAAGATGTACTATCAGATACATAAAAGTGGGTGGTGAGAACACCAAGTTCTTTCATGCTATGGCCACAGAGAGGTATCGAAGGAATTCTATTGCTAGCCTAAAATTGTCTGATGGTACGGTGGTGACTGATCATTCACAAATGGAGGGTATTATCTGGAATTGTTTTAAGAACAGAATGGGTTCTTCCAGGGGAATTAATATGGGTTTTGATCTTTCTTCCCTCATTGAACCAGTTGTGGGATTGGATACTCTCACTAAGCCTTTTGAGAAGGAGGAAATGGACTTGATTGTCAAGCATATGCCAGTTGATAAAGCTCCAGGTCCAGATGGTTTTAATGGTCTTTTCTTCAAAAGGTGCTGGCACATTATTTCACATGATTTTTATGAACTGGCCCAGGCTTTCTTTGAGGGTACTGCTCATCTGGAAAATATCAATGACTCTTACATAACTCTGGTGCCTAAGAAGCCCTCCCCTGAGGAGGTGGGTGACTTCAGACCTATCTCCTTAACTGGAATGGGTCTTAAGTTCTTGTCTAAGATGGTTGCCAATAGGTTTCAGGAGGTGATTATGCAGTGTGTTCACAAGAACCAATATGGTTTCATAAAAAGTAGAACAATTCAAGATTGTATTGGGTGGACCTTTGAATATTTGCACCAGTGCCACCAGTCCAAGAGACCTATTGTGATTCTAAAGTTGGATTTTGAAAAGGCTTTTGACTCCCTTGAGCATGAGGCCATTGTGCAAATTTTGAAATATAAGGGCTTTAATGACAAGTGGATCCTCTGGATGAAGCAACTTCTATCCACAGGTACCTCATCAGTTTTGCTAAATGGAGTCCCTGGTAGGAAGTTCAGGTGCAAAAAGGGTGTCAGACAGGGTGACCCAGTCTCTCCCCTCCTTTTTGTCCTAGCTGCTGATCTCCTGCAGACTGTAATTAATGACATGTTCAGAAGGGGCATTCTTCAGTTACCAATTCCTGTCATGATCAGGATTACCCTGTGATTCAGTATGCTGATGACACTCTTATCATCTTGCCTGCGGTCAAGGACCATCTCATAGCTCTCAAGGACATGCTCAGGGTCTTTTCTGTGTCCACTGGTCTGGATGTGAACTATCATAAATCCTTCATTATTCCCATCAATGTGGACACTGTTGCCTTGACTGAATTAGCTTCTGCTTTTGGCTGCCAGATTGGGAAAATGCCTTTTACTTATCTTGGGTTGCCAGTGGGAACTACTAGGCCTAAAATGGTGGATTTTATGCCATTAGTTGATTGCATGGAGAGGAGAATGACAGCTAGCTCATCCTTTTTGAATCAGGGGGAAAGGCTGCAGTTTCTTAACTCTGCTCTGTCATCTATGCCAATTTTCTTCCTGTGCAGTTTGGCTGTCCCAGCTGGAATCCTTAAGCAATTGGAGAGAATCCAGAGACAATGCCTCTGGAGGAGGAATAGGGGTCAGCCTGCCCCATCCCTAGCTGCGTGGGACCTTATATGCAGGCCAAAAAACAGGGGAGGTCTTGGTATTCTCAACCTTGGCTCTCAGAACGTTGCTCTTTTGATCAAACATGTGAATAACTTCCTTAATAAAAAGGAGCTCCCTTGGGTTTCTTTGATTTGGGATTCCTACTATCATAATAGGGTCCCCCAGGGAACTTCTGATTGTGGATCTTTCTGGTGGAAGGATATTTGCAAGGTCATGCATCATTTTAGGGAGTGTGCTTGGGTTCAGATTAATGCAGGGGACACTGCTCTCATGTGGTCAGATAATTTGCAATTGGATGGTCAGGTGTCTACCCTCCAACTCAGATTTCCCAGGCTCTATTCCTATGTTAAGGACCCCTGGATCACTATTCTTGAGTTCTTGGACTCTCAGGACATTTTCCAGCACTTCCACCTTCCTTTGTCCAGCCAGGCTTTTGATGATCTGAATATTCTCCAGTCCATGTTGGGTGGCCTTAATAGAACACCTGGGTCCAAGGATATTTGGTTTTGGAAGGGCACTGCAAAGGGATACTCACCAAAGTTGTTTTACTCTCACACTTTTGCTTCAGCATCTTTCAACCCTTTGACTGCTTGGATCTGGAAGTCCTCTTGTACAATGAAAATCAAAGTTTTTGCTTGGATGCTTATTATGGACAGGTTGAACACCAAGGACATGGTGGATAGGAGACACTGGCATTTGGAGGATGGAGTAAACTGTGCTCTTTGTCCTTTGCAGACTAGGGAAACCAGGGATCATTGTTCTTCAATTGCAACTTTAGTGTCAGAGTTTGGAACTATCTGCAAATTAATTGGGCCTCTGGTGACTCCATGACTCATCTGGTTCTTAATGCTAGCAGGAGTTTTAGGAAGCCCTTCTTCACTGAAGTGGTGTTCATTGCTTGCTGGAACATCTGGATCATCAGGAATGCTAAGGTCTTCAGGCATGAGAGGGCTAGATTTAATAGATGGAGATCTTCTTTCATCCATGACATCACTTTAATGCAATATAGAGTGAAAGCTGCCTTCAAAGATGATCTTCTTCGCTGGATTTCATTTCTGCCACCTTGAGGCCAGTAGTTTGTATCTTTTTAACTTGTACCTTTTAACTTGTTTTTTCTCCTTCTTCCCCTAGTTACTTTGATTACCTCTTGTAATCCTCCTTTGTACATGTACTGTAACTCTTTTACTCAATAAAGTGATGATATGCTGTGGGGGTTTCCCCTACAGTTCCCAGTCAAAAAAACGATGAGGCCGGCGGTTCGGGCAAGGCATTCTGGGAGCTGTCCCAGGAGATGGAGGAAGAACCTCACCGCTATGAGGATGCCGCGGAAGACACCGATCCCGACTACACAACCCCTAGTGGCGTCGGGGATGACACCACTGATGGTGCCGCAGAAGACGCCACCACTGATGAGGGCGGCGCACGCATAGATGGCAGCCAACCGAAGAGGCAACGGAAGGACCGGCGCCCGAACGTGCTCGGTACCGTCAAGGAGGAATTTACTGAAGTGTCCTCCCAGGGGCATCCAACGGCGCCCAAAGAAATAGTCAAGGGGTACGCGGGACAGCTCGGGTGCATTCTCCGGAGCACCGTCTCGATCAACACCGAGAACCTAAGGCATCGTGACCGAGGGAATTTGCGCAACCTCCTCTTCACGAAGCTGCACGAACGATACAAGTTCCCCGGTGACTTCGCAAACACACGCCTCTCAGGGAATAAAGTGAACAGTGCCGCCCTCACGAAGATGAGCAAGGCCCTGGCTACTTGGAGAGGCGCGGTGAAGAGCATGATTGAAAAAGGTGATAGTTATGAGAAGATCAAGGAGAAAAATCCTTCGATCAGTGAAGATGACTAATGGGAGTTCAAGATCAAGTGTGAGAGCAACGCATCCGAGGAATCAAGTCAGTGGGGGAAAGATATGCGGGACTTGAATTTAGGGTTCCACAAACTCGGTCCCGGCACTTACAGAGTGGCGGAACCTATATAGGACAAGGAGGACGCGGAGCGTGCCGAGCAAGGCCTACCGCCCCGCTTTGAGAAATACCATAACAAGCAGACCAGGAACTATGTCAGGGCCCGGTACAAGATAGACCCGGTAACCAAGGAGCTTACCACGCATCCGAAGACCAAGGCGCTTGAGAAAGTTCTGGTAAGGAATACACCCCCGCATAATTAGCTACATATATGGTTGCATTCTAGTTAATGAAGCCAAATTTCTAAATGGTTCACGTTCCTTCCGCAGGACACTGAAAGCAGTAGCGCGGGGTCGTCTCAGAGCTCCCCTTTCGACACCCCTTTAAATAGGGCGTTGAACATAATGAAAAACAAGGATAAGCTCAGTAAGTCGTCGTCAGCTGGTCGTGTGGCCGGCAAAAGCTTGTCCACGAAATGGTCGGAATACTATACCGCTGGGCGAAAGGAGAGAAAGACCAGCTCGGAAAGCCAGCTGCGCGAGGTTGAACAACTCAAGGCACAAGTGGTGCGGATTCCAGAGATGGTCGAAGAGCAAGTGCAATACCAACTGGGAGCGACGATCACCGCCATTATACCTACCTTGGTTTCTGGGCTGCAGGCGTGGGTGGCGGGCGGCCAACAAGGGCCGCCCCCGATTCCCAGCTTTACGGGCAGCAACTCACGCAACGCGCCGGCGGCGCCATTGGTGTCTCCGGCGGAGGCGGCATTGGTGTCTCCCGCGGCGGCGCCGGCATTGCAGCTTAATACACCCGGGTGTAGGAAGAATACGCCGGCCGGCACCTCGGCAGCAAGCGGCCCCTCCGTCAATTGCACGCCCGCCGTTGGCGGAGCCTCGACATTAGCCGAGCTCGACGCCATCACGGTAACTAATTAAGCCTCTCGGCCGATGACTTCATCTCCTTGCCTTTGACTAGGCATCCCTGACGCCCTACATGTTTTCACAGGGTGCCGCCGATGTTCCTTGCACTCTCCTGCACTTCGTGAACAATGACTTGGTCGATGTCGCCAAGGGCAGAATCGTTCAACCGGGCAGCCGCGTGTTCCACAGTAATCCGATGCCACCCACCGTTTATAGGGTTCAACTAGTTCGGGTGCTGCCGGGCTTCGACGACATGTTACCTCCGTATCGACCCTATGGGGCCGACGAAGATGGTGTGATGACCCTCAGCGCCTGCATAAGCTGGCCCATGGTTTGGCCGAAGATCCAGATTCGTTTGGGGCGGGGGACACCACCCCACAGACAACACCGCCAGTTGTGCCGGTGCCAAGCCATTGCAGGACCCCCGCAATGCTACCGGACATGCCGGACGTGCATATGGCACTGGATCCGGACATGCATATGGCACAGGATCCGGACGACGACGACGACGGTACATTTACCAACGTCTATAAGTACTTCAACGAACATGGGTACGATGACATATTCTTGGGGCCTCCTTCTCAAGAACCCAACCCCGCAAAAGACGATCGCGATCTAGCTGGTACCGCGGAGAAACCAAATTGCAACAGGCGTCGTCTGGCGTTCAGTTCTCAGGAGACGCCTCCAGCTGCCGCCTTCACCGAGCCTCAGATAGCCGAGGTGCGAAATATTATCAGCCCCAACACACTCAAGAAGGCGGTCTCTGAGCAGAACTCGATCCCATTACAGCAGAAGAAGAAGGGACGGAAAAGAAAGATTAACAAGGGTGCGAGCCAGCCGGCACCGAGTACGATCCGTGCTCAGGACGTTCCACCTTCACCTAAGGATATCTCGAGGAATGTGCATGTGGTGGGTAGGACGATGCTACCGACTAATCTGCTCAATGCTGCAACCGGTGCTATGCGGAGTCTGCATGACAGTGTTCTTTCTTTGGAGAAGCGGCGTCTCTCCGAGAATGATGTGGCATACCCGGTTTTCGTGGCCAAGGTGCCAGAGGGCAAGGGCTTTGTGGATAGTGCCATCGGGGGTACGATTGTCCTGCGGTTTGATGACATCTTCGCTATGTTTAACCATCATCCGCTGCACTACACCTTCGTTCGGCTATTTTCGCTGAGTATGGAGATGTGGATCATTAGAGACAAGACCCCGGACATCGTGATAGTCGACCCCTTCTACATGTGTGCCAAGATCTTGGGCAGCGCTGGGGACCGGCAAGTCGCGAGTTCATACCTCGAAGGCGTCATTCTGGCAAACCCAGATAAGGATAACTTCCTCGTGCCTTACTTTCCCGAGTAAGTCATCCCCTCACCGCCCCGTAACATATGATTTCATAGATTTCGATCATTCTTTTTTTTCTAACATTCCGTATTTTGTGCAGTGACACACATTGCACACTCATCCTCTTAAGCCCGAAATATTCCCTGGCCACGTATTTCGACTCGGACCGTCAGTCGAAGAAAGACTACACAAATATCAAGAAAGTTCTCGATGATGTTCTCCCCGGCTACGCCAGATCTGGAGGCACCTTCAGCAGGCCAGTTCGTAGGTACGGCAAGCACGTGTTCACCCACAATACGACGTTCCCCTGCGTCAAGCAGCTGTCTGGCGGTCAGAAGGATGCCTACAACACCCTCCATCACATACGGGCGATCATACGGGACCATAATCACCTTCTGCTACCAAATAATCTCAAAGATTGGGCCGCAAGCTTGTCGGCAATCCAGGACGCGGACATCAGACAAGAATTATTTCGCATTCAGTCGGAGTTTGCGGAAATCATCCATCAAGATGTCCTTCGTACCTCGGGGCAGTTCTACCTCAGATATCAACCATCCAACAGTGAGATAGAAACAACGCTACAAATGCAGGCTGACAACGCACGCGATTTCATGACCATCACGATAGACGGCGGCTTCATCCACGCTCCGGTCCCTGAGTCGAGTCGAAAGTAGTGATGCTATGTAGTTCTGAAATATCGATTAGCTCATGTTGTAATTAAACTTTAATGAACTTGTATGTCTCTTTCGTTTGGACAGTCGCTCAACTTATATGTAATCGATGCTATTTATTAGTAGGACCATGAATCGTGCTATTAATGTCTTGCTGTTCTCTTCCGATCCTTTTGTTGCATACTTACATATTGCTTATGTATTGTCTGTGAATTGCTACTAACATTTTGTTTGGCTAGTGCATAGAGATGCCGTCGTATGTCGTGTACAAGGGTAAGGTTCCCGGAGTCTACGACGACTGGGAGGAGTGTCGGAGACAGGTTCACCATTTCAGCGGTAACAGTTACAAAGGGTACACCACTAGGGCGGAGGCGGAAGCTAGATACACGCTGTCTAGGGGGAGAGAGGAGGGAGCTGAGGAGGAACCAGATGAAGACCAGTTTCATCGCGATGATGCTCATCGTGATGACCGTAGCTCTCTTCTATGTGATGGTAGTTTAGATGATCGATATCGACTTGTAATGTGAAGACAAACTCGCTACTCGCGGTCTCGAGACTTGTAATGTTCTAACTTTGTTCGGTATTTTGAATTCGGAGACTAGCAAATATGATGAATTGTATTCGGAGACTAATCTTCTATTGTATTTGATGTATCTGCTATTTATATGTTTTGCTGTCTATATTCTGTGCAGTAATATATTTTGTAACCTGTGCAAATATTAGAAAAGAAAAAAAATAATTCCTAATATTCATACTATTGGCGCACCATACAGCACATTAGTGGTGCACTGCTATAAAAAAACTAGTGGCGCATTATCTGTTAGTGCGCCATTAGTAACCCAGAGCACAAGGTAAATATGGCCCCCTGGGAGGCATACTAATGGCGCACCAAGTGACATACTAATGGCGCACTGCCTGGTGCGCCACTACTGTCTATAGTGGCGCACCTGTAGTGCGCCATTAATGGCCAAAACAGGTGCGCCACTAACAGGCCTTTTCCTAGTAGTGAAGACTTAACCGATATGCTCGATTACGGCTCCGAAGACATCGACGGTATAGACGACGATGCCGATGAGGAGGAGGGCCGAAACCCGCCGTTTACCGGACGATGGACGGCCACCTCCTCTTACGACGTGTACATGGTGGATACACCTAAAGGAACTAATGACTATGACAAAGACAATCCAGTCGAGGATAAACCTCCTGAGATACAACCAAAGCGCCGGCGTCAGCGGCGCCGCGCTAAGTCACGTCGTGGAAAAGAAAGCAATACCGGCACGGAAGAAAATAATACTCCGGATGATGTCGAAGATAATGAAGACCCCGTTGAGATAAGTTCCGAACAGGAGGAACGGGAAAACAGGCAGCCCTGATGAACAGGCCATAAACGATGACTCGGAGGACAGTAATTATCTTCCACTCTCCAAGGATGAGGTGAGCCTTGGCAACGAGGATTTTATCGTGCCTGAGGAACCTCTCGAGCAGGAGCGCTTCAAGCGCCGGCTATTAGCCACTGCAAGGAGCCTGAAAAAGAAGCAGCAAAAGCTTCAAGCTGACCAAGATCTGCTCAACGATAGATGGACTGATGACCTGGCAGCCGAAGAATACGGCCTCAAGCGCCCAACCAAAAGTTACCCGAAGCGCAAATTGCTACCTCAGTTCGATGACGAAGCGCCGGAGCCCGTACCATCATCGCACAATGCGGCTGACCGACCACCACATGGTCGGGACAAAGCGGCAGCTCAAGCCGAACACCAGCCTACCCCACGTCGCTGTAAAGGCAGAGATAAAATAGCTCGGGGTTATACATATGACCTTCAGCAAGACCTAGACAGCAGAGCAGGACAAACTATATCGATCTTCGGATCGCGAGGACACGCCCCGACATGCGACGACGGCTATCTATTCGGACGTGACAAGCCCAGTCACGCTTGGACCAAAAACCGCAGACGGACTCCATCGGAGCTACGTCGTGATGCGGCCCGATATAGAGGCGCCGCACACCCTCTTTGCTTCACTGACGAAGTAATGGAGCATGAATTTCTAGAAGGGTTTAAACCCGTGAATATCGAATCATATTATGGAACAACTGACCCCGCGGTATGTATCGAGGATTTCCTTCTCCATATCCATATGGCCCGTGGAGATGACCATCATGCCATCAAATACCTCCCACTAAAACTCAAAGGGCCAGCTCGGCACTGGTTAAACAGTCTGCCCGAAAATTCTATTGGCAGCTGGGAGGATTTGGAAGACGCCTTCCACGTCAACTTCCAAGGTACATATGTCTGTCCACTAGATGCCGATGACTTAAGTTACATCATCCAGCAGCCCGGAGAGTCAGCCAGGAAGCTCTGGACTAGGTTCTTAGTTAAAAAGAACCAAATCATCGACTGTTCGGACGCAGAAGCCCTAGCGGCCTTCAAACACAGCGTCCGGGACGAGTGGCTCGCCCGCCACCTCGGTCAAGAAAAACCAAAATCCATGTCAGCCCTTACCGCTCTGATGACCCGCTTTTGCACGGGAGAAGACATCTGGCTCACTCATAGAAGCAATAGCGCCAGCGATCCGGGCACTTCCGAAGTCCGAGACGGCAACGGCAAGCCACGACGCAGGAAACACAAACGTCGCACTAATAATGAAGGAACGCACGACACAGTGGTCAACGCCGGATTCAGCGGCCCCAAATCCGGTCAACGGAAAAAGCCATTCAAGGAAAATAGAGACGAACCATCCAATTTAGACAAGATATTGGATCGGCCCTACCAGATTCATGGTAACCCCGATAAACCTGCTAATCACACCAATAGAAGTTGTTGGGTCTTCAAACAGGCCGGCAAGCTCAACACTGAACACAAGGGGAAGAGACCGCCCGGTGATAGCAACGACGAAGAGACTCACCAAACAAATACCAGGGGTCAGAAGCAATTTCCCCCCGAAGTAAAAACAGTGAACATGGTATACGTAACACACACCCCTACAGGGGAGCGCAAGAAGCGCTCCCTCCGAACAGAGAATCATAATGCGGTTACTTCAGCCGAAGTACAAAGCGGCCTTGTTAAACCGCACACCTCGTCGGCCATTAAGCCGCCGGACTCCATCCAACAGGACCGACCAAATTCGGAGCTGGACTAGCAGTTCGGCTACCGCCGACCGCCTCATATACCCACGAAATATGTACTGCGCATACATAACTATGCACTTCAAATACACTGGGCATCAACGGAAGCAAAATAGTGACGGGCCTACAAGTACTCCCATAAAATCCTTCTTTCTTTTCTAAACTACTCTTTCTTTTTCATTATCCTTTACTACAGGTGGCTCAAAAGGCCGGTCATCTCACGGACTATATCGGAGTTCGGGTTTGTACATTTACCCAAAGGCCACTCCTGTTAAGAAACCCCTTCACCGAGGAAAGGCGACGCAGACGTGCGCCGGGAGGTCCAAAACAACTTTTTGTAGACCGCACTCTCTATTTTTGAGCCTGTAAAGTGCCTTTTTCCTCAGCCGTCGACCCATAGCATGTCAAATAGCCCGGGTTGCAACGTCATTATTTGTAAAATGACGATTGGCATATCACTCAGGTTCCAGTAAGCATAATCCATACTCAGTACTCCATTTTCTCTAAAGAACTGAATTTTGCTCTTTTGGTTGTTTCACACGCGCACGCCGCCATAACTTGCCACGGGCTCAGTATGGGAACAAAATGAGTTGCCAACAAGTCCGAACAGCTTTATAGCATACTTCGGCGTTGTGAGTTTGGCCTTATATGCATCAGCTCCGAATCATGTCTTGGGTCAACATTTGGGTTGCCCGCCTCCTGTGCTTACTACCTTATGTTCGGCTCTATCGACTAGGGTAGTAAAGGGAGAACTACTGCGATTGTGTTTCCAGTTCATCTGGTCAAACACCTCAGTAGTGAAAGCCAAAAATTGACTGTCATGGTGCGGCGAGAGCTGGTCAACCACTCGATGACTTATCGGAATCTTTCGCGATTCCCTCTGTATTACACGAAGGACCTTTCTTCAGGTCATACATGTAACGCACCATATTGGGATAACCGCGTATATACCAAGGTCTATATCGTAGACCCACCGTAAAACTCCTAGGGCTAAGTGAAAGTGTTAACGCCATATTGTCCGATTGCCTAGTTCGCCACATTGACACCTCCTTCATGGACCAAGACGTTGGGTTAAGAGTGATCAAATGCTTTCCGAACACCCCCGTATTTTCTAAGAGGGGGCTGAAGCCGACGACTAGAAAACTTTCAGATTATACAAAAACGGCCGCACAGGAGGAGCCAATGAAAAATAACTTTATTATATCATAATATTGTCTTTCACAATTCCAATACATTTCACTCGAATATTATGTCTTTCGAGCACTGACCCTCTATCAAGAGGGCACCCTCTAAAACATCCTCGAAATAATGCTCCGGTGCGTGGTAGTCCTTGCCCTTGGGCGGACTCTTCGCTGCAACGTCGGTGGCCTTCATCTTCGCCCAGTATGTCTTGACACGGGCAAAGGCCATCCGTGCACGCTCAATGCACATTGACTGCTTAACGGCGTCGATACGCGGCACCGCATCAACGAGTCGCTGCACCAAACCTAAATAACTATCCAGAATTGGCTCGGTCAGCCATAGCCGGACCACGACATCTTTCATGGCAGATCCGGACATCTTGTGGAGCTCTGCCCACTGAGCCATCTGTTCGTTCAGCAGCAGCGGACGCTTCGGCACGCTAAACTGCGACCAGAACAGTTTTTCTATTGCACGTCCTTCTTGCGCTTGGAAAAACTGCATCGCGGCCGAGACACTCTTCGACAAGTCCAACAATACGTCTAGAGAACTCCACACTTGATTCAGCGGGGCATAATTCGGATCGCCGAACTTAGTTTGTAATAAAAAGGGCTTACCAGCCGCGATCGCCCCCGCTTGCCGGATCTCCTCCCGGGCCGCTCTAGACTTGGACCGCGCTCCTTTCGCCTCTCGTAAGGCCTTGTCAAGATCAGCCGTTTTGGCTTTATTATCCTTCTCAAGAAATTCGCAGCGGGTAGCAGCATCCTTTAACTCAAGCGCCATCGTCGATATTCTCTCCTCATACTGGCGCCGAGCAGCCTGTTCGGCCTTTAATTCAGCCGATGCCTTTTCGGCAGCCGCATTACTAATCCGGGCCTGCTCCTTGGCCCGGGCCAACTCAGCCCGAAGGATCTCAACTGCGGCAGCACCATCTGCAGTCATGCATATTTCAGTATACAATGCTTAGCACCTGCTTATATTATAAGGACGCGCATGGAATGACTACCCCCAAGACATACCTTGCGCCTCGTCAAGCCACCTGTTGATAAGCGTGATGTCTTCATTCGCTACGTCAAGCTTCCGCTGCAGATCTGCAACCTCTATAGTTTGGGCAGTCGCCAGGGAAGAAACAGCCTGTGTTCCAATTAATCAGATTATTTCCTCGGCATATCTTTTTGATCCTCTGGTCGCCTCCCTTGAGAAGCCAATCAGAGTCTCAGGGGCTACTATCTATACACGGGTGTATTTTGTGAATAAAGCACAATCGAAAATATTATAGTACAAACCTCGAAGCCTCTTAGCAGGCTCGTGAGGGCTTCATTCAATCCGCTTTTTTGCGGACAGAACCCATTCAACCGCCGTACCCATCAAGGTACGATGTTCCTCTGAGACGGACGCCTGACGCAGCATGTTCGTCAATATATCCGGCGCTTCTGGATCTCCGGAAGCTGCTGTAGGAGTATGGCCTCCCTTCGAAGGGATCTGTTTATTCGTCCCTAGAGTCATCTCTGGCTGAAAACCGGACAGTCCGGGGCCTTTATTGTTGGCCCTCGGACCATGGGCTACCGAAGTATCACCTTCGGGTAGAGCCTTCATCACCCCTCGCACCACTTGTTGATCAGGAGAGACCCTCTGGGACGACACCTCAAAGTCATCGTCCTTATTGGGCGAGGAGACTAGTGGAGGTGTCTCGCTTTCCATCATCTCCGGAAGAAGATCCCCCGAGGAAGAGGATTGGTGAAGGAGACTGTTCGCCAAGCTGCAAAACATATATTCTAGATGTTACCTTGGTAACAGGAAAGGAACAGGATATGTTTAAAAACACCCTTGTTCACTTACGATTTGGCTAGAGGCTTGTCCTCATCGTGGGACTGTGCGTCGACGTCGTCCTCCAAGCCCGAGCCACCCGACAGGGGCATCTTGCCTCGCTTCGGAGCCATTTCCTCCCAACCTTCGGAGGCAGCCCTTTTCTTACCATGGGGAGAAGGAATGTTGGCTTCTCCTTCACTTTTGTCTTCAGGCGGGGGAACCTTGATCTCCCCGGACACTGTGTATGATATCCCCTCGGAATGGAGGCTACCTTTAGCCTTCCCGCTCTCTGCCTGGTCCTCCTTCTGGGGCACCTGATGCGGTGCCGGGGCCAGCATCCTTGTTAGCACGGGATCTGTTGAGTCTTCGGGAAGGGGGCCCGAACCGCTGATTCGCTCCGCTTTCTTTATCCATCCCTGGAAGGAGACAGTTTGCTCAGTAACATATTACGGCATACTTAACTAAAAAAATGTTTGGGGGTCGAGCGCTTACCGAGGTATCCGGATGCTTGCAGTCGAGGCCGATGTCCTCAGTGGTATCCGACCACTGTTTTCGTTTCCCGAAAAATGACTTCCACATTCCTTTGTGCGTAGCGCCAAAGAAGTGTTGGAGGGTCCGCTATTGGTGTCAAAACCGGCGGATCTCGGGTAGGGGGTCCCGAACTGTGCGTCTAAGGAGGATGGTAACAGGAGGCGGGGGCCACAATGTTTACCCAGGTTCGGGCCCTCTCGATGGAGGTAATACCCTACTTCCTGCTTCATTGATCTTGATGATATGAGTATTACAAGAGTTGATCTACCACGAGATTGTAGAGGCAAAACCCTAGAAGCTAGCCTATGATTATGATTGTTCGTCCTACAGACTAAACCCTCCGGTTTATATAGACACCGGAGGGGGCTAGGGTTACACAGAGTCGGTTACAAGGGAGGAGATCTACATATCCGAATTGCCAAGCTTGCCTTCCACGCCAAGGAGAGTCCCATCCGGACACGAGACGAAGTCTTCAATCTTGTATCTTCATAGTCCAACAGTCCGGCTAAAGGATATAGTCCGGCTGTCCCCGAACCAGGCTTCAATGATGATGAGTCCGGCGCGCAGATTGTCTTCGGCATTGCAAGGCGGGTTCTTCTCCAAATTCTGAGTACCTGTAGAGTAGTGTCCAGCTTCCCATGAATGTTGCACTCCTCGGCTTGTGCGCCTAATAATGGCTATCCTCCACCTGTCGAGCGAATGCGAGAAGTCGGGGGATTTTTACACCTGCCACCTTAACCTTGTCAATAAACCGTCTATTTAAAGAGACAGGGAACTTCATATCCAGATCACACCATCCTCCCACAGCGAGCATCCATCGAAGAGCGCCCGAAAAAATCCATCCCATCATGGCCGGTCATCGCAGCTCCTCCTCTCGCTCCCGTAGCCCTAACCCGGGCAATTGGAAGAAGTGTTCTATTCCCCACAGCCAATTAGTCGAGTTACAGACCCAGGGGTTTCTCCCTCCTGTGTATATGGTCCCCGTCCAAGCTGGATTAGCCACTTACAATGGCGGGGAGCAAGCAGAGAGCTTTCCCAACCCATCCATGGGGGAGCGGGTATGCCTTTTCCATTACTTATTGAGGGGACTCAGATTTCCAATCCATCCCTTCCTCCGCGGGCTCCTGGAGTTCTACGGCCTCCAGCTGCATAATTTTACTCCCGCCTCCATATTACACATCGCTGGCTACGTCGCCCTTTGCGAGCTGTTTTTGGGCTGCGAAGCTCATTTCGAGCTATGGAAGAGGCTATTCTGCCTTGTACCCCGTACACAGGAGGGGTCAATATATCAAGTGGGTGGAGCCGAGATATGGCGCATCGTCGGGACCGGATACCTGTCCGGTACTCCGAGGACGTCCGAAGACTGGCCTTCAGAGTGGTTTTATATGGAGGATGTCCCCCTTCCGGACCCTATTCGGATGGGCCTTCCTGAGTTTAGTAACGCCCCTTTGAAGAAATGCCGCAGCTGGCACCTTCGGAGCCCCCAGGAGGAAGATAATGGAGAAGTCCTTTACCTGATGGACCAGATAAAGACACTGGCCAAATCAGGATTGACAATAATCGAGGTTATGTCAATATGTATAATGCGGGGGGTGCAGCCACTTCAGTATCGGGGACACCCCATGTGGCACTTCAAGTGAGAACACGATGCCACCCGCTGCGGTCGTAAGCGACCGGACTCCATCGCTGCTTTAGCGAAAATACTGTCTGATTTATATAAAGGAGAGGAAGAGGAGTTCATCCGCATTAAGCCACGGGATGGATTCTCCATGTACAACCCCCCAAGCCGGGTGAGCTGCTACCTTTTACTCCTAACCTTACCGCATTTTTCGTCATAGGTATTTACCTTGCTATTTCATAGCAGGAACTGCGAAAAGCCGTGAGGGAGGTCCACAGCCCGCCTCCACAACCAGAGGACCCTGACCGGGCCCTCGACCCCGAACTCGAAGAAGATCCGGACACATTTGTGGAGCTCATCGACAGGACGTTCTATCAATTAAGCTGTGGCGGTGCCTTGGTGGCCATTATAGCCGATTATCCTGGACTACTCCCTGCGTCGCATGTAAGTAAAACCGGAGTCCCAACTTCTGAGAAGGATCCCTTTTTTTGCATTTCACCTACCGCACACCTATGGTGTCTTACATGGAATGTCTTCGGGATGCCATGCCGAACCCGCAGTGACTCACCAACACGGGGCACCGAAACCGGGTAGGCTTAAAAGGAAGGCAGTCAGGACTGAGACGTCGTCGCAGAGGTACGAAAAAGAACCCCGCTCCGTGGTTGTCGTCTTTTAAAATGTAACATCGTCCATGTTTCCTAGCAGAAAAAACGCTCGCCAGACTATATCCGGGGAGCCTGCCGGCCACGCCTCCACCAGCCGAGCTATAGAGTCGGACTTAGAGGTGGAAGCTAACATGGGGCCAACACTGGACGTTCCTCCTACAGAGGATGCAGATAGGCTGTCCCCTACGAATTCCAAAGTGGAGAGTGCCATGAATCACAGACGTCGCTGGGTCGTACTTCACGGCGCTTGTTTCTCTCAGGAGGCGTTTGATGCCTTCAACTCGGGAGACGCGTACATCCGAGCTGCTCAAAATGGCCTGGCCAGAGCGACGGACCAGTATGTAAAGGATATACGGGTAAGAAAATCTGATAATTATGTATACCAGTAACCCCTGAGACTTGAAACAGTTGGCACAACTGATTTAAGGATCATTATATGCGTAGGTTCTTATGGAGAAGAATACCCAATTGTCTCAAGAGCTGGAGGATTGCAAAGCCCAGCTACGGGCCGCAGTTGCCGCAATGAAGGAGTCCGAGAAGGCCCCATCTGGTAACACTTGTTTCTATCAAAAAGAATGACATGTACCAGTTAGTATTCGGCATGCATGGAAATCTAACAATGGATTCTGCAGATGACCCTGGAGTGAATCCGGGGGTCGTGCGAGGTGATGAGCAACATGCTCAACGACAGCTAAAGGCTGGCGAGCGCATGCTTACGCAGGTTAGGCGGGAGAAAAATGATCTCCAAGATGCCAATACCCGGCTGGGCGTTGAACTGAAAGATGTTCGAGCCCAGCTTGCGGACTCCGTAATGGAGAATAAGAGGCTTCGATGCGGCATATTTAGTAAGTGCTTGAACGAACTTTTATAGAGTTCGGCGAAGAAACCGCCTAACAGAGTTATATCTGTAGGTATGTTGACGGGTCGTCCCGAAGAGGAGATGCCCGGATCTGCAGGCGATCTTCTGCAAGAGCTCTCACAACTGCACGAACAAGTTCGGCAGGTGATGCAGGGCATTGCCCAGGCCTTGTGGCCATCCGCCTCCCTGCCAGGAGGCATGGGGGAGCTCGTAGAGGTGCTCAAGGAGCGCAGCGGCACTTCCGATTATGGAAGATATCGGCCTGCCGACAAGGTGCAAGGGAAGCCTGGGCCATGGTGAAGACGCGGTATACCAAGGCTGACCCGAACCACATGGCCGAGGTCAGACCTGTAGGGTCTGATGGGAAAGAGATCCCCGTTAGTCTGGTGTATGACCAGGTAAAATTAGCCGCAAAGTATTCCCAACAGGATTGTAGGCTAGACAACCTGTTGGATGGTATAGAAGAAGAATTTAGTCAGTCTAAGTGAATGTGTACTTCAAATGACATATTTCGTCCCTAGCCGAATTGTAAATCATTTGTCATGGCGGACCTTTTCGCTTCTAACTCCGGACCCGACAGTCCGGAGTGTATCCGAATACCCGCTCAGCTATGTAAAAACCGGGGTATGCGTGGAAACCAGGCGTAGGGGTCATAAGTGCTTGAACAGACAAGTATCCAACTAGCTATGTTATATTACATGGATAGTAAGAAACATCTTCTAGGGAGAACAGTTCCGTTAAGGGTTCCTTTCCCTTGGTACGCATGCATTAACGTGCATGTTTGAACTACGAAAAGAGACGCAAGATATAAACATCTGGGGGCATGTATTACAGTAAATAAAAGTCATCTTTTGTTCACCGGACGAATATTCCCTTAAGAACGCTAGCTTTCGGCTTCAACCAGTCTGAGGTACACATCCGGCTGACCCGGCAGTAACAATCGCAGAGGTGCTCCCCTTATGCCCTAGCCGAATTAACGGGAATGTAGGGCATAAACACAAGAGCCAGGCAACCCAGCTTGGCCAAAACTTAAGTCATATCGATGCATATAATGGCGAAGAAAAGGTACATGTGGAGAAGTAACACATGTGCGGGGGCATAAAGCCCTGAATATAACTATATTAAGCTTCTGTAGAAGAAGCCCCCAGGTATAATGAGCACGCATGGCGCGTCAAGATTGTGTAGTCAAGACATACTTTAAGCTTTTAATGCCATGAAGAAAAAGGGCAGAAGGAAAGAAAGAAAGACATATAGCGGATATATATATATATATATGTATAAAAGGGCGGAGGTAAGGAGACGAACGCAGAGTCCGGCACTAGGCGTAGAATCTTCGGAGTCTGGTCGCGTTCCATGGGTTTGGCTCGAGTCGATTGTCCGATGCATCACGCAGACGGTACGCTCCACCGGTGAGAACTTGGTCAATAACGAAGGGACCTTCCCATTTGGGCTTGAGCTTGTTTTTTTCTTCTCTGGTAGGCGTAGAACGAGTTTGCCAACGTTATAAGTTTTGGCCCGTACTTCTCTGCTTTGATACCGTCGAGCCTGCTGCTGATAGAATGCGGAGCGGGCTTTTGCCACATCACGCTCCTCCTCCAGGGCGTCCAAACTGTCCTGCCGATCAAGCTCGGCTTCTTTCTCTTCATACATGCGCACTCGAGGTGAGTCATGAATTATGTCGCAGGGCAGTACCGCCTCTGCGCCGTACACCATAAAGAACGGTGTGTATCCGGTAGTGCGATTCGGCGTGGTCCGCAGCCCCCATAGTACGGAGTCGAGCTCCTCGGCCCAGTGCGTATCTGATTCCTTCAAGGATCCCACTAATCTGGGTTTAATGCCACTCATAATGAGACCATTTGCCCGCTCAACCTGACTGTTTGTTTGGGGGTGATAGACAGAGGCATAATCGAGCTTAATGCCCATGTTGCCGCACCAAGTTTTTACCTCATCGGCTGTAAAGTTGGAGCCGTTATCGGTGATGATGCTGTGGGGGACGCCGTAATGGTTTACAACCCCGGATATAAAGTCTATCACTGGTCTCGATTCGGCCGTTTTAACTGGTTTGGCTTCTATCCATTTGGTGAATTTATCCACCATGACCAATAGGTATTTTTTCTTATGGCTTCCCCCTTTAAGGGGTCCGACCATGTCAAGCCCCCAGACCGCAAAGGGCCAAGTAATGGGGATTGTTTGGAGAGCGGTAGGTGGCATATGGCTTTGGTTTGCGAAAAGCTGGCAACCGACGCAACGTTGAACGAGGTCATGTGCATCTGCTCGGGCCGTCGGCCACTAAAAACCAGTACGGAAGGCATTGCTTACAAGGGCCCGAGTTGCGGCATGGTGGCCGCCAAGTCCAGCATGAATTTCTGCCAAAAGTTGCCGTCCTTCCTCTTCGGAGATGCATCTTTGAAGTACGCCGGTAGCGCTTTTCTTATAAAGCTCTCCCTCGTGGACCTTGTAGGCTTTAGACCGCCGTACAATGCAAGGTGCCTCGTTTGGGTCCTGAGGGAGTTCTTTCCTAATTAGGTAGGCCAAGAAGGGTTCTGTCCACGGGGCGATGACAGCCATAATCGCGTGGGCCGAAGGCGTTATTTCGCTGGCAGAGCCCCCGATTATGTCAGAGTGTTCGGTATCTGGTGTTGTGGCCAGGTCTGGACTGTTGTTGCCGGTCTCTCCTTTCCCATACCACGGATGGCTTAAACAGCCTTTCCAAGAAGATATTAGGTGGGACAGGGTCGCGCTTAGTGCTGATGCGGGCGAGGATATCTGCCGCTTGATTGGTTTACCTAACCACATGGTGGAGTTCAAGCCCCTCGAACCGAGCTGACATTTTGAGGACGGCGTTGCGGTAAGCCGCCATTTTTGGGTCCTTGGAGTCAAAGTCTCCATTTATTTGAGATATTGCGAGGTTCGAATCCCCTAGGCGTTGAATGCCCATGGAGACTGCTATCCGGAGACCGTGCAACAGGGCCTCATACTCCGCTGCATTGTTGGAGTCTGTGTATAATATTTGAAGTACGTATTGGACTGTATCTCCGGTGGGGGATGTCAGGACGACGCCTGCCCCCAGACCAGCCAGCATCTTAGAGCCGTCAAAGTGCATGATCCAATTGGAGTTTGCGCCGTACTCTTTAGGGAGTTCGGCTTCTGTCCATTCGGCAACGAAATCAGCCAGTACTTGCGACTTAATGGCCCGCCGTGGTTTGTATGTTATGTCGAACGGGAGGAGCTCAATTGCCCATTTAGCAATCCGGCCCGTGGCATCGCGGTTATTTATTATGTCGTTGAGTGGTACTTCAGAGGCCACCATAATTGAACACTCTTGAAAGTAGTGTCGTAATTTCCGGGATGCAATGCAGACCGCGTATGCTATCTTTTGATAATGTGGGTACCGTGTTTGCATGGAGTGAGGACAGTGGATACATAGTATACCGACTTTTGAAGTGGGAACTTATTTAGCCGGATTTGCTTCAATTCCTCTACTGGAGATGATGAAGCCCAAGAGCTTTCCGGCGGGCACGCCAAAAACACATTTTTCCGGATTGAGCTTGATGTCATATGTTCGAAGATTGTCGAACATGAGCCTCAAGTCGTCTATTAAGGATTCTTAGTGTCTGGTTTTTATGACCACGTCATCTACATATGCTTCCACTGTTTTGCCAATCTGTGTTTCCAGGCATGTCTGAATCATGCGTTGATAGGTTGCACCGGCGTTTTTGAGCCCGAAAGGCATTGTGTTAAAACAGAAGGGGCCGTATGGAGTGATAAATGCCGTTGCGGCTTGATCGGACTCCACCATCTTAATTTGATGGTATTCGGACTATGAGTCGAGGAAACACAATGAGTCGTGTCCTGCGGTAGTGTCGATAATTTGATCGATGCGGGGGAGAGGGAAGGGATCCTTGGGGCAAGCCTTCTTAAGGTCCTTGAAATCGACACATAGGCACCAGGATTTGTCCTTCTTTGGTACCATCACCAGGTTTGCTAGCCAGTCCGGATGTTTTATTTCTCTAATGAATCCGGCCTCAAGTAACTTGGCTAGCTCCTCTCCCATGGCTTGCCTCTTAGGCTCAGAGAAACGCCGAAGAGTCTGCTTGACCGGCTTGAACCCCTTTAGAATGTTAAGGCTATGCTCGGCCAGCCTGCGTGGGATTCCTGGCATGTCTGAAGGATGCCACGCGAAGATGTCCCAATTCTCGCACAAGAACTCCCGTAATGCGGCGTCTACTGTGGGGTTTAACTGTGCCCCGATGGATGTTGTTTTTGAAGGGTCCATTGGGTGGACTTGGAATTTTACTATTTCGTCCGTTGGTTTAAAAGAGGTGGACTTGGGTCTTTTGTTGAGTATCATGTCGTCCCTGTCCACTGTGGAGTGCAGCACAGTTAGTTCTTCGGCCGCAAGGGCTTCGGATAACGCCTCGAGGGCTAGTGCGGCGGTTTTATTTTCGGCGCGGAGTGCTATGTCCGGATCACTAGCTAGAGTGATGATTCCATTGGGCCCGGGCATTTTGAGCTTCATGTACCCGTAATGGGGTATAGCTTGGAAGATCGTGAACGCCTCCTGCCCTAAAAGGGTGTGGTATCCACTACTGAACGGGGCCACTTGGAATGTGATTTCTTCGGACCTATAATTCTCCGGCGTGCCGAATACCACGTCTAGTGTGATTTTTCCTGGACATCGTGCCTCCCGACTAGGGATGATTCCTCTGAAGGTCGTGCTGCTTTGCTCAATGCGGCTCTTGTCTATTTCCATTTTTCGAAGGGTTTCCTCATAGATGAGGTTTAATCCGCTGCCACCGTCCATGAGCACTTTAGTAAGCCGGAAGTCGTCCACAATTGGACTAACGACCAAGGCGGCTGGTGCTCGGGCTGTTCGGAATTTTGGTTCGCCACTGGCATTGAAGGTTATAGCCGTGTCGCTCCATGGATTTATTGCTGCTATGTGGCAGACTTCGGCAAGGCTGCGGAGTGCAAGACTGTATTGTTATTTTCCAGGGGATGGTGCTCTGTTGTATTGTTGGTGAGGATATCCTCGCCGCTCTTGGCCACCTGCCGGAGTATCCAACATGCTCTAAGGCTATGTGTTGGCATGGTATCCGTTGTGCTGTGAATTTTGCCTGGCCCGTTGAGCCATCCCTCCAATACAGTTCCACGCCCTTTAGTGGGCTTTGGTTTCTTTGTAATTGGATCGGGTGACTTACGAGAGTACACCCTTTTAGTTCGGACGGGGGGGTTTGATTAGGGCCGGAGGATCCCAGAATTTTGTTTGGGTTTTCCAGGCGCTTTCCATCGCACAGTACTTCTGTACTATGGCCGCCAAGTCGGCGAAGTGTGCTATGTCACGGCGACTTATGGCGTTGAGGATTCCCTTGTCCGTCAAATTTTTGCAAAAGAATGAAATTGCGTCTTCCTCACGACAGTCCTTAACCTTGCTCATTACAAGGGGGAATCTGGCCCAATAGTGATGTACTGTCTCTTGGGGCTCTTGTCTAATGTGGGAAATATCACTTATATATGGGTGGGTGGGTAGATTTAGGTCCGAACCCTGACCCGATCTGAGACCCAGGGGCGGAGGAGTTTCCGAGCTTGGAAGCTCGGGCTCCGAGATGTTGCCCAATAAATCTGGCCTGCTGTCTGCTTGCAATTTCAAAGCTTGGGCAATGTCCTCCCGTAGGGGGGTATTCGGCTCGGAGAGCTCGGGAATCCGGACATAGTTCGTCCTCAAGATAGAGGAAGAATTGCTGCGTTGCTCCTCCACCACCGCTATCTGATGGGTGACCGGCGGAGAGTTAATCTCCCTTTGGTCGGGTTTAAGCCCGATCCGATCATAGTCCGTAGCAACTCCCAAGGCGGCGATGCGATCCAAGATCTCGTTCAGGGAAGAGAGCTCCATTGGATCCATCTGCTCGGCGAATCCCGAGCCGATGTGGAGGGTGTTCTTGATGACCCGAGGGCGGTCATGACGAAGCCGCCTAATCGGAGGGTTTGGCCTACAGCCAGGGCTCCCCCCGAGGTGATGTTGTCCTTGACAACAAGACGACCCATCGAGCCTTATGATGACGGCACAGTGGAACTCTCAATGAAAGCACCAATGTCGGTGTCAAAACCGGCGGATCTCGGTTAGGGGGTCCCGAACTGTGCGTCTAAGGCGGATGGTAACAGGAGGCGGGGGACACAATGTTTACCCAGGTTCAGGCCCTCTCGATGGAGGTAATACCCTACTTCCTGCTTGATTGATCTTGATGATATGAGTATTACAAGATTTGATCTACCACGAGATCGTAGAGGCTAAACCCTAGAAGCTAGCCTATTATTATGATTGTTTGTCCTATAGACTAAACCCTCCAGTTTATATAGACACCAGAGGGGGCTAGGGTTACACAGAGTCGGTTACAAGGGAGGAGATCTACATATCCGAATTGCCAGGCTTGCCTTCCACGCCAAGGAGAGTCCCATCCGGACACGGGACGAAGTCTTCAATCTTGTATCTTCATAGTCCAACAGTTCGACTAAAGGATATAGTCCGGCTGTCCGAGGACCCCCTAATCCAGGACTCCCTCATCCGTGGCCCTTCCGGATTAAACTCCCACATACGGAGAGGCCGACGCTGGCATGGCAGGGCTCGGCGGACTAGCATTACTTGATTCACGTTGACAAGATCAATATCCTTCTCAAGGAGGCTTCGGATGCGGCTCTGTAGAGTCTGCACTTCATCAACTGATCCCCAGTCCATCCCCTTGGTAATCCATGATGCAAGTTGTAACGGAGGGCCAGAGTAGAACGCAGGTATAGCTGCCCACTTGGTACCGCGGGGTTCAGTGACGTAAAACCACTCCCGCTGCCATCGGTTGGAAGTTTCGGTGAAGGAGCCTTTTGGCCAGAGAGCTTTGGTAAGCTTTGCTCACTATAGCACCACCGTACTCCGCCTATTTCCCGTCGACCACCTTCGGCTTCACACTAAAGGTCTTGAGCCATAAGCCGAAGTGTGGGGGAATACGAAGGAAGGCCTCGCACGTGACGATAAAAGACGAGACGTGGAGGAAAGAATCTGGGGCTAGATCGTGAAAATCTAGTCCGTAATAAAACATGAGCCCCCGAACGAAGGGATGAAGAGCAAATCCTAGCCCTCGGAGGAAGTGAGAGATGGATACTACCCTCTCGCCGGATCTGGGAGTCGGAATAACCTGTCCTTGGGAAGGAAGTCTGTGGGGGATCTCTGCGGTCAGATATCTGGCCGCCCGGAGCTTTGCAATGTCCTCCTCTGTAACGGAGGAAGCCACCCATCGGCCTTGTGGGCTGGGTCTGGACATGACTGGGAAGCTGGAAGCGATGAAGTCGAACCTTGGGTGCTGGAACTCAAGGTTGGAAGGGCTCGGCATAAAAGAAAGAGGCGACCGTTGGCTCCTTTATAAAGGCAATAGATATCGAACGCCTCCTCCTAAACCTGGAAACCCGCCTATTCCTAACGAATCATGCCGACGGACGGTTGGGTTACCCATGCCCGTATTGATGAGGATCCCGCAATAAGGGGACACGATCTCTGCTTCGACAAGACATGCCAATAAAAACCGCGCCTCGAAACGTGGAACGGCAGGACAAGAAACGGTTCAAAATAATGACCGGGCAGACGTGATGTCACATTGCAAAAAAGTTGTCGGCGGATTGGACTCGTGAAATATTATACTCTTTGCGGTTGTGTGTGCGCGGTACTTGTGTTGCGGATTCGGACACGTTTGTTGCGTCTGAAGACTATCTTGGAGTATTCGGAAAGGGGAACCCGCCTTGCAATGCCGAAGACAATCTGCTCGCCGGACACCTCGTCATTGAAGCCTGGTTCAGGGGCTACTGAGGGAGTCCTGGACTAAGGGGTCCTCGGGCGTCCAGCCTGTTGGACATAGGCTGGACTGATGGGCGGTGAAGATATAAAGACCGAAGACTCTACCTGTGTCCGAATGGGACTCTCCTTGGCGTGGACGGCAAGCTTGGTGTCCAAATATGAAGATTTCTTTCTCTATAGCCGACTTTGTACAACCCTAGTCCCCTCCGGTGTCTATATAAACCGGAGGGCTTAGTCCGGAAAGGGATATAGTAAAACAGGCTAGACTTCTAGGGTTTTAGCCATTACGATCTCGTGGTAGATCAACTCTTGTAATACTCATATTCATCAAGATCAATCAAGCAGGAAGTAGGGTATTCCCTCCATAGAGAGGGCCCGAACCTGGGTAAACATTGTGTCCCCCGTTTCCTGTTACCATCGACCTTAGACGCATAGTTCGGGACCCCCTACCCGAGAACCGCCGGTTTTGACACTGACACTCATGGCTAAGGCTTTTCGTCATCGGTTCTATTGGCTGACGGCTCATGCTGATGTAGAGGATCTGGTTAGCAAATGTGATGGCTGTCAGAAATTCTCCACACGAGCTCACGTGTCGGCTCAAGAATTGTGGATGATTCCAATTACTTGGTCGTTTCCAGTCTGGGGGCTGGATATGGTTGGGCCTTTCAAAAGATGCAAGGACAAAAAGACTCACCTCTTGGTCGGAGTTGACAAGTTTACGAAGTGGGTTGAGGCAGAGCCGGTCAGCAAGTGTGACGCGGCAACGGCGGTTCAATTCATCAAAAAGGTGATTTTCCGTTTTGGTTACCCTCACAGCATCATAACTAATAATGGAACTAATCTGTCTACAGGTGCTATGAAAGAATTTTGTCAACGCGAACATATTCGTGTTGATGTTTCATCTGTGGCTCACCCCCAGTCCAATGGTCAAGCTGAAAGAGCCAATCAAGAAATCTGGAGAGGCATAAAACCCCGGCTTATGGTCCCCTTGCAGAGGACGCCGGGTTATTGGATTGAGGAGTTTCCTTCAGTTCTTTGGAGTATCATACTACCCCAACAGATCCGCAGGTTATACGCCTTTCTTCATGGTTTACATAGCAGAGGCAGTTCTTCCTAGTGACATTCGTTATGACTCGCCCCGCGTGGCGGCTTATGTTGAAGCTGATAATGAAAAGGCACGTCAGGATGCTCTTGACTTCCTGGATGAGGAGCATGACCTTGGGGCACCTCGTTCAGCAATCTACCAGCAAGATCTACGTCGATATCATAGTCATCGGGTTAAAACCCAGACCTCTCAAGAAGGTGACTTGGTGCTCCGGCTCATCCAGGATCAAACAGATATGCATAAGTTATCCCCACCTTGGGAAGGGCCTTTTGTGGTCAGCAAAAATTTGAAAAATGGATCATACTACCTCATCGATGTTCGAGACCACAAGGACTCACGCATGTCAGAGGAGGAGACCCGCTGGCGTGGAACATTGTTGATCTTCGGCCTTATTACACCTGAGCCACCGGCTCTTTTGCTGTACATATTTCTAACAATGTATATATTATGATTAGTATAATAAAGCCGGCATCCCTGATAATTTAGGGCATCTGTCGTTTCATTTCTGAGTATCTGAGTCTCTATTGTAAAATTCATAAGATCACTTGGGGGCTTCCTGCTCACTGAGCATAGCTGTGACTACCCTTTGACTCGGCTTTCATGCCTTATTACAAATAACATGGGGGCTTCCTGCTCACTGAGCATAGCTATGACTACCCTTTGATCTGGCTTATACGCCTTTTTGCAAACGACTTGGGGGCTTTCTTCCCAAGTCAAAAGGTTACCAAAGAGAACTTGTTATAATGTAGAGTTCAAACATAGGTAACTTGCCTTGATGGCTTGTTCAAGGTCAGTTGGGGGTTTCCTATTCAATGAACATAGCTATATTTACCCTTTTGATTGGCTTGGACGCCGGGTGTATTGACCAAAACTCCAGGTTATCCTACCTTTGTATGTCTGCACTCCGACCAGGTAATCCTGGAATGACCCGCCATACTCTTGACAGTAAATCTTATAAAGACCCTGAACTTGTACAAGCTAAAACGGCGGTTGGTCATGTGAGGCCCGGCTTACAGGTTCGAATAAAGGATTAACTCAGTGGCTGTGCGGCCCTTGAACAACACTTGATATTGAGGTTTGGCAGCCTATGAAAGCCTTGTTTTTCTGGTCTATTACTTTATTTGAACATTCTTTTGGTTCATCTTTTTGTACCATATTGACATATGGTTTAAAATGATTCAGGCCATGTAGCCTTAATCTTTACGGCTCATATTTGAGTGTATATGGAGTTTTAATAACCTGGTCAGGCTTTGGATGATAAGTCGCCAGTGTGCTTTGATTGTGCACTTGGAAGTTCTGCACTCTAAGTTTTTGGGCCGCTACCCTTGCTTCATCTGGTGTTGTAAGCCGACAATATGAACAAATCTCATAGGTATGTTATTTACTTGTTATGAGTATGCGAGGTTTGATAACCCGTCCTGGTTATGGACTATTTAGTCACCAGTAAACTTTATATGGGACATCATGACTCGCCCTGGTGTGAACCGCCAGGGCACATGCTATTTACTTGTGTACAGGGATTATGATAACATGATCAGCATGATTGATAAAATTATGAGCATACGCAGTAGATCTTCAGCATCAGATCGGGCGGCTCAAAATGTTATACTCATAAACATGCACGATGGCATGGCAGATCATCGTTTTAACTACCCTATTACACGGCTTTCAAAGCCCAAATGATTCATTGTTTTTTCATGAAGAGCTGGCAGATAGTATCAGAGACACCTTGTGGTTTAGTTGCCTTATTCTTGCTGGGTTGAAGCTTCTAGTTTATCCAGCGTCGGTTCTTCCTCTTCCTCCATTGGCTGGAAATCAGGTGATGTCCAATTCATGCCAGTTACAGCTTTGAATGTAGCTTCGTCATCTATGAGAGTGGATGGATCAATGTCAGGGGCGAAAGTGTGCTTATGTGTTGGGGGAATCAGGATAAACCAGCGCTTTCAATTTTTCATTTTGAGCGGTGTAAGCCGCCTGATACTTGGAGAGCTTAGATTCCTCCGCCAGCTTGCTTGCAAAAGGTTGCATTTCCCTTACAATTTTGGTGAAGTCCTCTGCAGTGAAGGGAGAATCGTCTTCTTCAAGCTTGGGCAGCTAGTAGCCAGCTCCTCCGGGTCAAGCTCTGCCTACCATCCTTTGGCCTGGCTCAGGGCAGTAATGGCGCTAGCTCTGACGGCTGACCGTTTTATCTCCTCTGCCCTCTAGGGCATGACTGACAGCTTGTCCAGTGTTTCTCTAATCAGGGTAGGAGGTTGTTTAGTATAAGAGTCGGCAGCCATGGCTCGTTGAGTGCCAGTGTAGAATTTCTCTACAAGAGTGTAGGCGGCTTTCAGCTTCATGCGCATGTCTGAGCCAAAGTGGGACCTGGGGCCTGCATTACCAAAGGTATTGATAACCCGGCTGAATGGTTGTTCAACATTGATGATGAAAGATTGAGGTACAATATTACTTACCAAAGATGGCGGTTGTCATGCTATTGATTTGATGCTTCAAGCCGGACAACTCGTCAGTCACCGGCTTAAGGGCAGCTTCAGCACCTTCTGCTATTTTCAGTAGAGCTGCCTTCTCGGTGTCCCAGCCGGTTCTCTCAGCGCTGAAATCCCATTTCAACCTTTCGATTTCGACTAAGGCGGTTTTCAGCTCTGATTTTGCCTTTGAAGTTTCTGATTGTTGGCACTGGATGTTTTGACGCAGATCCCCCACTTGAGATTCTTTCATATTTAATTCATCCTACAAGATAAGGCGAGTCAGCAGCAATACATGATTGTGATGATCACCTTCTTTGAACCCAAGCATAATACAAGTATTTTACTTGGCACTTGGGGGCTAATGTACATTGCTCTTTTTGAAGACAACTTTGTGATGACCCGGCTAAATTTCTACGACTATAGCCAATTCATGGGGGCTACATATTTGGAGTTTATTCATAAATATGGTGATAAGTCCCGGCTTAGCCATGCTGATTAAGCCGGCCCTTGGGGACTACATGTGCGAAATTAAGCACTACTATTTGAAGTCCTGGCTTAACTTTCCAGTTTAAGCCGGCCCTTGGGAGCTACATGTGCGAAATTGAGTACTATAATTTGAAGTCCCGGCTTAACTTTCTAGTTTAAGTCGGCCCTTGGGGACTACTCGTTTTGACTCACCTGTTACAAATTGTTATGACAGGTACACAAGATCAACCAGGATATTTAAGTCTATAACATATTCAAGTTTTTCATATTCAGTAGACTTTGCGGCTGACAGATATATACTTATATAAGAAGTTTTTGTTAGTGCTTACCTCAAAGCGCTCCTTCATGAGGTTAACCAAGCCGGCTTCAAAGTCTCGGCTGGTGTGAAGGCGGTTCAGATAACCTGCGTGAATCTCATGGGCATTGAATTGAGTATAGTTCTCCAGATCCAGTTTCCACTTGCCCTTATCAATAGCTGAAATTTTTTCCTTGGCACTATGCTTGGATAAGACGGTGGAGTTGCGTGGTGCTGTATAAGCCGTCCCAGTGACCATTACATCTTTAGTATCTTGAGCCGGCTGAGCGGGACTGGGCGGCTTAGCATTCTCTGGGTCAACATTCATGGAGTCCATGGTGACATGGTGCTCCTCTGGCAGCAGATCGTCCATGGCTGCTTCGGAGGTTTGATGCAAAGATTCAGATATTATCTGTTTCTCCAGGTCAGCAGTTTTGGGGTCTTCAGCTGGCTTACTCACTTTCGGCTTCTAGCTGGGTTTGGCCATAGCACTAAAAGTAAAAACACATGATGAGATTAGTATATTAATTGAGTAAAGTGTTAAAAGCAAGCAGGCTTAAGTGTTCTCACCCAGGAACGGTCTTGAACAGAGGAACCTAAGTCCCAATGGAATCACCAGATGAAGAGTGAGAGGTTACCTTATAGTTTGAATTAGAAGGGTTAAGAGGCTATCGAATAAGACCCGCCTTGGGAAAAGCTAAGTCGGAAATCTGTGAAACCTCTGGATGGCGCTTACGAGGAGCCGGCGTGTTTGGTAAGCCGGAGGAGAGAATACCACCGCCACTGTTCCGGGTTGTGCGGCGAGCTTCATGCTACTGTTTCTTCAAAATAAAGTTGGGATCCGAGTAAGCTAAAGGGTGAGAAAACCTTACTCTCCGGCTCGCCTGACGAACTTTCTGTCTTTTCGGAGATTCAGAGTCGGAGGAAAGGATAGTTACCTCTAAAACATCTGCTTGACTTCCTTCCGCGTCATCCTGAGAGTTTTCAGCATCAATAAAGTGTATAAAGAAAGATCCAAGGGAGTCAAGTTCTACCTCCGACTCATCATCTAGAGTAAAGGGGTCAATTGCATCTGCCTTCTTCTTGGCAGGTTTCTTGTTCGCCTTGCTCTTGTTCCTGGTCTTCTTGGCCGGTTTATTTTGAAGCTTCTTACTCCAAAAAGGGGAATTAGCCTGTGGAAATTCAAGTAATAATGAGAAGGCAGGTTGGTAAATAATGAGTTAGTGAAAGTTGCTTGAAAAATACTTACAGCCGGCGGCTTGTTGAGGGTGCAGAAGGGGTTCAGCCCCACCATGCTGCAAGAAGCTAAGCTCTCATTGAGTAAAGTCTTGGTCATGTCATTGATTTGTTAATCCTCAAGACGGATTGAAGAATAACACAACGGATCTTTGACGTCGCCGGTATACTCACACATTAAGCCAGACCGACGGCTTAAGGGTAAGACCCTCCACACGACCCAGCAACGAACCAGGTCGACTCTGGTCAAGCCATTGGCCATCAAGGCTCTGATCTTGGAAAATATGGGCATATATTTGGCACGTTCTTCTGTGCTGATCTGCTCTGGGAGAGGATGTCTTTTGCTAAGGCGGTTTTTGTGATAACCCGGCAGAGGATTTTCGCCTTCTGGTGAGGTGTCTTTGCAGTAGAACCAAGTCTGGTTCCAGTTCTTGGGATGGCTGGGAGGTGCAGCAGCAGGAAATGTGGCTTCTTTCCGACTCTGAATGGAAATACCCCCAGTTCTAGGCTGGACCCGTCCGTGAATTCAGTCTGGCGGTTTAGGTAGTAGAATTCCCTGAACAGTTCAACTGTGGGCTCCTGTTGACGATACACTTCACAGAAGACTTGGAAGTTGCAGATGTTTGAAACAGAATTGGGCCCGATATCTTGAGGATGAAGCTTGAAGAAATGCAGCACATCACGGAAGAATTTTGAGCCGGGTGGGGTAAAACCCCAGAGCATATGGTCAGTAAAAACAATGACTTTGCCTTCTTTGGGGTCAGGAGTGGTTTCTGTGCCTGGGACCCTCCAATGGATGACGTTCTTTGCGGCTAAGATGCCCACTTGAACATGCTCGTTCAGTGTTTGCTCGGTAACCCGGGAAGCGACCCAGTTGCATGAGGTGACATATTTGGTCATTTTTTTGATGAAAGCCTGAAAAGGAAAATATTGCCGGTTTAAGATTATGTTGTTAAGCCGACCAGTGATCAACAAGTAAGTATGGTATGCAAGGCCAGTTCATAGATAGAAGAGTATGTTCTATAAATATGAGAGTGGTTAAACCGGAAGCCAATGTCGGGTTATGCAGATTGTGAACATATACTGGCGGCTTAACAAGGGGACTAATGCTATATGGCGGGTTATGGTTTATCGTATGAGTCCACCGCATGTTTTCAGTACAACGGATCTGCAAGTGATTTTTTGCTAAGTGATGGACAAACAGATTCCATAGGTTGGTTCTATGATTTTGGATCTACAGCAGTTCAGAAAATAAAGAAAATTCTAAACCTAAGGTGGTGGAAGCAGAAGAACTCGTATGCTCATATGAGATTTTGGTACAAAGGGAGGATCTTCTATGATTGAAAAGGGTGCTAAACTACTGCCGCACAACTTCAGCATGATATTCAGATCAAACTATGTGACCAAGAAAGGAAAATGAGGAACGGTGAAGAACATCAATGAACGGTGAAAACCTTAATGCAGATCTGCTATGGGGAAAAGATAATACTTACTAATGTTGAGGAATAGCGGAGGTGTGTTGCAGTGCTCTGGTCCGATCAGGTCGATGAAGAGGCCGGAGTTGAGGAAGCTAGACGGAGACGGCGCCGGTGGAGCTCGGTTTGGCTGAGGCGTCACGAGGAAGAAGGCGAAGACGAGGGGGCAAAGTAAAAGTGAAAAGAAGGACCCCCTATCCCTATTTATAAGGATGTGGATAGATGGCATGCGCGGGAATCGAGGAGGCTGAAAAATGACTATGTGGCTATGTGAACGCCTCGACTTTCAGGAGGTCCATTAAATAAAAAGATCTGTTGAGAGGTTCTGGGTTTTGTGCAAAATTAATGCGAGATGATGTCAAGGCGGGTTAACATGATGCTAAGGTGTGAAGTCATGGTGGGTTACAATGAATGAGTACAAAATTAACGATGGAAAATACATCTCAGTCAAGGAGTGAAGATTGATGTGAACAAGTTCATATCAACCTGGGGCCTAATGTTGGGGATATGACTATTGGACATGACCCGCCCAGGAGGGGCCGGGTCACGCCTTTGGCGGCTTAAAGATGAAGAAGCTCGACGAGGCCCAAGAAGACATGAAGATGGCGGTTCATGAAGCAAGCTTGTTGAAGGCCCAAGTGTTGGGGAACGCAGTAATTTCAAAAAAATTCCTACGCACACGCAAGATCCATCTAGGTGATGCATAGCAACGAGAGGGGAGAGTGTTGTCCATGTACCCTCGTAGACCGAAAGCGGAAGCGTTATGACAACGCGGTTGATGCAGTCGTACGTCTTCACGATCCGATCGATCCTAGCACCGAAGGTACGGCACCTACGCGATCTGCACACATTCAGCTCGGTGACGTCCCACGAACTCTAGGTCCAACTGATGTCGAGGGAGAGTTTTGTCAGCACAACAGCGTGGTGACGGTGATGATGAAGCTACCGGCGCAGGCCTTCGCCTAAGCACCTGAACGATATGACCGAGGTGGAAATATGTGGAGGGGGGCACCACACACGGCTAAACAATCAACTTGTGTGTCTATGGGGTGCCCCTCCCCCGTATATAAAGGAATGGAGGAGGGGGAGGGCCGGCCCTCTCATGGCGCGCCCAAGGGGGGAGTCCTACTCCCGGTGGCAGTAGGATTCCCCCTTTCCCTAGTTGGAGTAGGAGAAGAGGGAAGGAGGAGAGAGGGAGAAGGAAAGGGGGTGCCGCCCCCCCTTCCCTAGTCCAATTCGGACCCAAGGGGGAGGGGGCGCGCGGCCTGCCCTAGCCGCCCCTCTCTCTCTCCACTAAGGCCCATTAAGGCCCAATAACTCCCCGGGGGGTTCCGGTAACCCGCCGGTTCTCCGGTAAATGCCCGAACTCACCCGGAACCATTCCGATGTCCAAAGATACCCTTCCAATATATCGATCTTTATGTCTCGACCATTTTGAGACTCCTCGTCATGTCAGTGATCACATCCGGGACTCCGAACAACCTTCCGTACATCAAAACACATAAACTCATAATACCGATCGTCATCGAACGTTAAGCGTGCGGACCCTACGGGTTCGAGAACTATGTAGACATGACCGAGAATCATCTCCGTTCAATAACCAATAGCAGAACCTGGATGCTCATATTGGTTCGTACATATTCTAGAAAGATCTTTATCGGTCAAACCGCATAACAACATACGTTGTTCCCTTTGTCATCGGTATGTTACTTGCCCGAGATTCGATCGTCGGTATCTCAATACCTAGTTCAATCTCATTACCGACAAGTCTCTTTACTCATTCCGTAATGCATCATCCCGTAACTAACTCATTAGTAACATTGCTTGCAAGGCTTACAGTGATGTGCATTATCGAGAGGGCCCAGAGATACCTCTCCGACAATCGGAGTGACAAATCCTAATCTCGATCTATGCCAACTCAACAAACACCATCAGAGACACCTGTAGAGCATCTTTATAATCACCCAGATACATTGTGATATTTGATAGAACACTAAGTGTTCCTCCGGTATTCGGGAGTTGCATAATCTCATAGTCATAGGAACATGTATAAGTTATGAAGAAAGCAATATCAACAAACTAAACGATCATCGTGCTAAGCTAACGGGTGGGTCAAGTCAATCACATAATTCTCTAATGATGTGATCCCGTTCATCAAATGACAACTCTTGTCTATGGCTAGGAAACTTAACCATCTTTGATTAACGAGCTAGTCAAGTAGAGGCATACTAGTGACACTCTGTTTGACTATGTATTCACACATGTACTAAGTTTCCGGTTAATACAATTCTAGTATGAATAATAAACATTTATCATGATATAATGAAATTTAAATAACAACTTTATTATTGCCTCTAGGGCATATTTCCTTCACCAAGACCCAGAGGCGACTTAAGGCCCAAAGGAAGAGCCTCCATATGTTTAACTTGTATTGTAAGGCAAGCTTAGTAGAAACTGAGCCGGTCACGTTTGTGTGAGCCAGCCGGACTTTATAAGCCGCCGGGCATCAACCTGTATATAAAGGCGAGACCCAGCGGCGGGTTAACTCAAGAAACAACTAATAGAGAACTAGGTCAAGCGTATTCGCTCCCTGGTAATTGGAACCCAAGCAATACAACCTAAAGCAGGAGTAGGCTTTTCCCTCATTGAGAGGGGCCGAACCTGGGTAAACTCTTTGTGTCCTTTGTCCCATTTAACCCCTTCAAGCTAACCTAGCTGCGATGGCTCCACATCTAAGTACTTTTGCTAGGGCATCTGTCGTGTTAAGTCCATGAAAACTCTGGTGCGGAACGTGCTCTGTTCGATCTACGAGGTCCAGTAGTAACTTGATCTGAAGTTTCATGATCATCAACATTATCGTCCTCTTTAGTTGTTGTAGGCATCACGGGAACGGATTTCTCAGATGTGCTACTTTCCAAATTGAGAGAAGGTACAATTACCTCATCAAGTTCTACTTTCCTCCAACTCACTTCTTTCGGATCGAGAAATGTTCCATTCTTGGCAAAAAAATATCTTGCCTTCGGATCTGTAGTAGAAGGTGTACCCAATTGTTTCCTCAGTGTATCCTATGAAGACGCACTTCTCCGATTTGGGTTCGATCTTATCAGGCTGAAGCCGTTTGACATAAGTGTCGCAACCCCAAACTTTAAGAAACGACAGTTTAGGTTTCTTGCCAAACCATAGTTCATACATTGTCGTCTCAACGGATTTAGATGGTGCCCTGTTTAATGTGAATGCAGCTGTCTCTAATGCATAACCCCATAACGATGGTGGTAAATCGGTAAGAGACATCATAGATTGCACCAATCTAATAAAGTACGGTTACGACGTTCGGACACACCATTACTCTGTGGTGTTCTAGGTGGCGTGAGTTGTGAAACTATTCCACATTGTTTTAAATGAAGGCCAAACTCGTAACTCAAATATTCGCCTCCACGATCAGATCGTAGAAACTTTATTTTCTTATTACGATGATTCTCCATTTCACTCTGAAATTCTTTGAACTTTTCAAATGTTTCAAACTTGTGTTTCATTAAGTAGATATACCCATATCTACTCAAATCATCTGTGAAGGTTATAAAATAACGATACCCGCCACATGACTCAACACTCATTGCACCGCATACATCAGTATTAATTATTTCCAATAAGTCATTGGCTCGCTCCACTGTTCTCGAGAACGGAGTTTTAGTCATCCTGCACATGAGGCATGGTTCACAAGTATCAAGTGATTCCAAAAGCTCATCTGCATGGAGTTTCTTCACGCGTTTTACACCAATATGACCTAAATGGCAGTGCCACAAATATCTTGCACTATTGATACGTCTCCAACGTATGTATAATTTTTTATTGTTCCATGCTATTATATTATCTATCTTGGATGTTTTATATGAACTTATATGCCATTTTATATGATTTTTGGGACTAACCTATTAACCTAGAGCCCAGTGAAAGTTTATGTTTTTTCCTTGTTTTGGGGTTTTACAGAAAAGGAATATCAAACGGAGTCCAATTGAGCTGAAAATTTATGGTGATTTTTTATGGACCATAAGAAGCCCTCGAAGCAAAAGAGTTGGCCCAGAAGAGCCATGGGTCCTCCACAAGGGTGGAGGACGCGCCCTACCCCCCTCCCCCACCCCCGGGCGCGCCCTCTGACCTTGTGGGCTCCTCGTGGAGCCCCCTGACGTGAAACCGACGCCAAAAATTCCTATAAATACATAAATCCCTGAGAAGAAACCTAGATCAGGAGTTCCGCTGCCGCAAGCCTTTGTAGCCACAAAAAACCAAACGGGACCCTGTTCCGGCACCCTGCTGGAGGGGGAAATCATCACCGGTGGCCATATTTATCATCCCGGCGCTCTCCATGACGAGGAGGGAGTAGTTCACCCTCGGGGCTAAGGGTATGTACCAGTAGCTATGTGTTTGTTCTCTGCTATTAGTGACTTTGAGGTGGTTTCGTACCCTACAATAATCTCTTCGTTTGTTCTCTGCTATTAGTGACTTTGGAGTAACTCTATGTTGCACATTGAGGGCTTGTTATAAGATCTAATTTTGTTATCATTGTTGAGAGAACTTGCACTAGTGAAAGTATGAACCCTTGGCCTTGTTTCCTAGCATTTCAATACTGGTTTCACTCGCTTTTACTGTTAGTTACCTTGCTATTTTTATATTATCAGATTACAAATACCTATATCTACTATCCATATTGCACTTGTATCACCATCTCTTCGCCGAACTAGTGCACCTATACAATTTACCATTGTATTGGGTGTGTTGGGGATACAAGAGACTCTTTGTTATTTGGTTGTAAGGTTGTTCGAGAGAGACCATCTTCAAGCTACGCCTCCCACGGATTGATAAACCTTAGGTCATCCACTTGAGGGAAATTTGCTGTTGTCCTACAAACCTCTGCAATTGGAGGCGCAACAACGTCTACAAGAACAAGGTTGTGTAGTAGACATCAAGCTCTTTTCTGGCGCCGTAGCCGGGGAGGCTAGGTAAGCGGCACTCACACCCCGTCAACTAAGCTCTTTTCTAGCGCCGTTGCCGGGGAGGTGAGTGCTTGAAGGTATATCTTTAGATCTTGCAATCAAATCTTTTAGTTTCTTGTTTTCTCACTAGTTTAGTCTATAAAAGGAAACTAAAAATGGAATTGAGGTTGCCTCATATGCTTCATCTTTTTAATGTCTTTCGTGAAAAAGATGGAAAGGAAAATTGTGCCCAAGTGCTAGAAGGAGAATACATTAAAATGTTTGGCACAAAATTTTTGAATGATGAGCATGATTGCAATGTTGTTAGTATGAATTCTTTGAATATCCATGATTCTAGTGATATGCAAAGCCACAAGCTTGGGGATGCTATGTTTGATGAAGATTATATTTTTTGTCCCCCAAGTTTTGATGAGAAAATTTATTATGATGATAGCATGCCTCCTATTTATGATGATTATATTTATGAAAGTGGATTGGGAGAGGTCATGACTTTATTTAGTGATGAATCCACTATTTCGGAAGAGGTTCCAGTTGATTATGAGAACAAAGTTGCTATCTATGATGATTATTGTGATGACATGTATGCTATAAATAATAATGAGAACAATGAAACTGGTCATCTTGATTTTAATTTTCTATTGGATTATGCCTCACATGATAGTTATGTTTTTGAGTTTGCTCCCACTACTATGAATGAGAAGAATTTTGCTTATGTGGAGAGTAATAAAATTTCTATGATTGTGCATCATGAAAAGAATGCTTTATGTGATAGTTATATTGTTGAATTCATTCATGATGCTACTAAAAATTATTATGAGAGAGGAACATATTCTTTTACATATCTCAATAATATCAAGTTTCCTCTCTATGTGTTGAAAGTTTTGAAGTTTTGCTTGTTTTACCTTCCTATGCTAGTTGATTCTTGTTCCCATAAGTTGTTTGCTCACAAAATCCCTATGCATAGGAAGTGCGTTAGACCTAATGTGCTAGTCATTTTCTTCATGATGCTCCCATTATGTTTCAATTCTTATCCTTTATGTGAGCATCATTGAAATCTTCATGCCTAGCTAGAAAGGTATTAAAGAAAAGCGCTTGTTGGGAGACAACCCAATATTTACCCCTAATGATTTTGTGTGTTCACATGATTATTCTACTGTAGTAATCATGTTTTATAGCTTTTGTTTCAATAAAGTGCCAAGTAATACCTTTGGGATGGCTTACGGTGATATTTGATTTGATCTTGCTGAAAAACAGAAACTTTTGCACTCACAAAAACAATTCTCATTTCTAGTTGAAGAGTGATTTTTAGTTGATTCTTTTTGTAGAAGATTAATAGACAAATTGCTTAGGACTTCCTAATTTCTCCGGATTTTTGGAGTTACATAAGTATGATTTCAATTCAGATCTTTACAGACTGTTCTGTTTTTGACAAATTCTGTTTTCGATGCATAGTTTGCTTCTTTTCTAGTTTCTATGGCTTATATTGCTTAATATAAATTGTATAAATGATAGGGTAAAGTAGGCATCATGTGATAAAAATTATGAATCTTTTCTTGACAGTACCAAAGTGAATGATTTGTTTTATTATACTGACGCAGCTTACGAGTTTTCTGTTGAGTTTTGTGTTGTGAAGTTTTCAAGTTTTGGGTAAAATTTGATGGACTATGGAATAAGGACTGGCAAGAGATTAAGCTTGGGGATGCCCAAGGCACCCCCAAGGAAATATTCAAGGACAACCAAGCATCTAAGCTTGGGGATGCCCCGGATGGCATCCCCTCTTTCGTCTTCGTTCATCGGTAACCTTACTTGGAGCTATATTTTTATTCACCACATGATATATGTTTTGCTTGGAGCGTCATTTTATTTTATTAAGATTTACTTGTTGTTATTTAGAGTAATGTTTTGCATCTTTTATTTCAATAAAAAGGTCAAGTATAGCCTTTACCATGCTTATTTTTCAAGTCTATATGTTGCTATTTGAAAAAAGAAAGTTTGATGTTATGTTTTGAATATTTGTGAATAGTCATAACATGACAAAATCTTGAAATTTTTAAACAATGAGTAACAACAAATTATCTACATTGTGGTAATGTTTTAGAATTTTTGGAGTTAGGGAAGTATGATTCCTCTTGCATTCTTTATAGACTGTTCTGTTTAGACAGATTGTTGTTATGTTTGCATTGTTTGCATATGTTTGCTTGTTTAATGATTCTATTTGAGGATGGGAGTATTAAATATGCAGAGGCATTTAGTATGCAATGTCAAATAATAATTTTAGTGATTTTCTACAGTAGAGAATGATAAAGTTTTTCATGGATTTATACTAACCTATCACACGAGTTCTTGTTGAGTTTTGTGTGGATGAAGTTTTTAAGAATTAGGAAAACCGCGATATGAGAGGAATTAAGGAGACAAAAAAGCTCAAGCTTGGGGATGCCCAAGGCATCCCTAGTCAATATTTCAATAAGTCTCAAGCATCTAAGGTTGGGGATGCCCCGGTTAGCATCCCACCTTTCTTCTTCAACAACTATCTGTCAGTTTTGGTTGAGCCAAAGTTTTTTGCTTTTTCACATGATATGTTCCTTGCAATGTCATTTTATTTTGTTTTGCTTGCTGTTTGAATAAATTAATTAAGATCTGAAATTCTTAAATGTTAGAGAGTCTTCACAAAGTTACATAATTATTCGACTACTCATTGATCTTCACTTATATCTTTTTGAGTAGTTTGTCATTTGCTCTAGTGCTTCACTTATATCTTTTTAGAGCACGACAGTGGTTTTATTTTGAAGAAATTGATGAACTCTAATGCTTCACTTATATCATTTTGAGAGTCTTTTTTAAACAACATGGTAATTTGCATTGGTTATAAATTTAGTCCTAATATGACAGGCATCCAAGAGGGATATAATAAAAACTTCCATATAAAGTGCATTGAATATTATGAGAAGTTTGATTCCTTATGATTGCTTTGAGATATAAAGATGGTGATATTAGAGTCATGCTAGTGAGTAATTGTAGATTGTAGAAATACTTGTGTTAAAGTTTGTGATTCCCGTAGCATGCACGTATGGTGAACCGTTATGTGATGAAGTCGGAGCATGATCTTTTTATTGATTGTCTTCCTTATGAGTGGCGGTCGGGGACGAGCGATGGTCTTTTCCTACCAATCTATCCCCCTAGGAGCATGCTCGTAGTACTTCATTTTGATAACTAATAGGTTTTTGCAATAAGTATGTGAGTTCTTTATGACTAATGTTGAGTCCATGGATTATACGCACTCTCACCCTTCCACCATTGTTAGCCTCTCTAGTACCGCGCAACTTTCGCCGGTGCCATACACCCACCATATAACTTCCTCAAAACAGCCACCATAACTACCTATTATGGCATTTCCATAGCCATTCCGAGATATATTGTCATGCAACTTTCCACCGTTCCGTCTATTATGACATGCTTCATCATTGTCATATTGCTTTGCATGATCATGTAGTTGACATCGTATTTGTGGCAAAGCCATCGTTCATAATTCTTTCATGCATGTCACTCTTGATTCATTGCACATCTCGGTACACCGCCGAAGGCATTCATGTAGAGTCATATTTTGTTCTAGTATTGAGGTTTAATCCTTGAGTTGTAAGTAAATAAAAGTGTAATGATCATCATTATTAGAGCATTGTCCCAGTGAGGAAAGGATGATGGAGACTATGATTCCCCCACAAGTCGGGATGAGACTCCAGACGAAAAATAAAAAATAATAAAAAGAGGCTAAAAAGAGAAGGCCCAAACAAAAAAACAAAAAGAAATGAGAGAAAAAGAGAGAAGGGGCAATGCTACTATCATTTTACCACACTTGTGCTTCAAGCACCATGATCTTCATGATAGAGAGTCTCCTATGTTGTCACTTTCATATACTAGTGGGAATTTTCATTATAGAACTTGGTTGTATATTCCAATGATGGGCTTCCTCAAATTGCCCTAGGTCTTCGTGAGCAAGCAAGTTGGATGCACCCCCACTTAGTTTCCTTTTGAGATTTCATAAACTTATAGCACTAGTGCATCTGTTGCATAGCAATCCCTACTCACTCACATTGATATCTATTGATGGGCATCTTTCATAGCCCGTTGATATGCCTATTTGATGTGAGACTGTCTCCTTCTTTTTTTCTTCTCCACAACCACCGTCTATTCCATCTATAGTGCTATGTCCATGGCTCACGATCATGTATTGCGTGAAAGTTGAAAAAGTTTGAGAACATCAAAAGTGTGAAACAATTGCTTGGCTTGTCATCGGGGTTTTGCATGATTTGAATATTTTGTGTGATGAAGATGGAGCATAGCCAGACTATATGATTTTGTAGGGATAAGCTTTCTTTGGCCATGTTATTTTGAGAAGAGATAATTGCCTTGTTAGTATGCTTGAAGTATTATTATTTTTTGACTGGGAACTGTGGGGCAAACCCCCACAGCATATCAAAACTTTATTAGGAAGAGACAATAGTTACAACAGCATGATTACAAGAGGTAACCAGAAAACAAAAAAGAAAGCTAACAAAACAAACTTAAGGGGGGAGAAAGGAGATCCATTTCAGCAAGTCATCCTTGTAAGCATATTTGATTATGTGCTGCATTAGACTAATATCATGCCTAAAAGCACATCTCCATTTATTGAAACTTTCCCTCTCACTTCTGAAAACTTTGGCATTTCTGATGATCCAGATATTCCAGCAGGCAAAGAACACCACTTCAGTGAAAAAAGGCTTATCAAAACTTCTCCTTGCCTGGATAACCAAATCAGACATGGAGTTGCCAGCAGACCACTCAATCTGCAGATAACTCCAAATCCTAACACTGAAGTTGCAGTTAAAGAATAGATGGTCTCTGGTTTCTCTAGTCTGCAAGGGTCAAAGCTTACAATGAACTCCATCCTCCATGTGGCAGTGTCGCCTTTCAACCATATCCTTGGTGTTCAGTCTGTCCATAATAAGCATGCAAGCAAACACCTTGATCTTGAGGTTACAAGAGGATTTCCAAATCCAACAAAGTAAAGGGTTGAAAGTTTCAGACACAAAAGTGTGGGAGTAGAACAGCTTGGGCTTGAAAACCTTGGATGAACCCTGCCACAACCACAAATCCTTAGAATGAGCTTCTCTACTGTGAGAGCCCAACATATCTTTAATCAAGTTTAACTCATCAAAAGCTTGAGCAGACAAAGGAAGATGGAAATGCTGGTACAAGTCCAGGGTATTGAAGATTTCCTTAACTGAAATCCAAGGATCCTTAGCAAAAGAGAATAATCTTGGAAATCTAGTCTGCAGGCTAGAAACTTCATTGCCAAGATTCCAATTATTAGACCAAAAAAGAGCAGTGCCTCCTTCATTAATCTGCACCCAGGAGCATTCCCTAAAATTCTGCATTACCTTGCAAATATCCCTCCACCAAAAGGAGCCACAATCATGTGTTCCCTGGGGCACTCCATCATAATAATATGAATCCCAGATTAGGGACACCCAAGGAATATCTCTTTTGTTGAGGAAATTACTAGCATGCTTGAGAAGCAGAGCCACATTCTGAACTAACAGGTTAAGGATACCAAGACCACCCTTATTTTTTGGTCTGCAAATCAGCTCCCAAGCAGCAAGAGATGGGGCTAGCTCATCTCTATGTTTCCTCCACAGGCACTGTCTTTGGATTCTTTCTAACTGCTTAAGGATACCAGCAGGAACAGCCAGGCTACACAGAAAGAAAATTGGCATGGAAGATAAAGCAGAGTTAAGGAACTGCAATGTTTCACCTTGGTTATGGAAGGAGGAGCTCGCAGTCATTCTCCTCTCCATACAGTGCACTAGGGGCATAAAGTCCACCATTTTTGGTCTTGTAGTTCCCACAGGCAAGCCAAGATATGTAAATGGCATCTTACCAATTTGGCAGCCAAATGCAGCAGCAAGATCCACCATCACAGCAGGGTCAACATCGATTGGAATAATAAAAGATTTGTGGTAATTGACATCAAGACCTGTGGATTGAGAGAACACCTTCAGCATATCCTTTAGGGCCAGAAGCTGAGTCCTATCAGCAGGGAGGATGATCAAAGTATCATGAGCATATTGTATCACAGGGTAGTCCCTATCACGGCAAGGTATAGGGAGATGAAGGACACCCTTCCTGAACATATCATTAATCATAGTTTGCAAGAGATCAGCAGCTATGACAAATAGAAGAGGAGATACAGGGTCACCTTGCCTAACTCCCTTTTTGCAAACAAACTTCCTCCCAGGGACACCATTAAGAAGAACAGAAGAAGTACCAGTGGCCAGAAGCTATTTCATCCAGAGGATCCACTTCTCATTGAAGCCTTTATACCTGAGAATTTGGAAGATAGCTTCATGCTCCACAGAATCAAAGGCCTTCTCAAAGTCCAGCTTAAGGATTACAATTGGCCTCTTGGACTGATGGCATTGGTGTAAATATTCAAAGGTCCAACCAATACAATCCTGAATTGTTCTGCTCTTAATGAAACCATACTGATTTTTGTGAATACACTGCATGATCAGTTCCTGGAATCTATTGGCAGTCATTTTGGAAAGAAACTTCAGCCCCATGCTAGTGAGAGAGATAGGCCTATTGTAACCCACTTCCTCTGGTGAGAGTTTCTTGGGCACCAGAGTAATGAAAGAACTGTTAATATTCTCCAAGACGGCAGTTCCCTCATGGAAAGCCTGGGCCAATTCATAGAAGTCTTTTGAAATTAGGTGCCAGCACTTCTTGAAAAACAAACCATTAAAACCATCAGGTCCAGGTGCTTTATCCACAGGCATAGGCTTGACCACATTGTCCATTTCCTCCATTTCAAAAGGCTTAGTGAGCACCTCAAGGCCAGCCACATGGGAGATTAGTGAAGATAAATCAAAGCCCATCACAATCCCTCTAGAAGTGCCCATTCTGTTCCTAAAACAACTCCAAATAATTCCAGCCATTTGAGAATGATCAGAGACCACAGAACCATCAGGTAACTTAAGATTAGCTATGGAATTTCTCCTATGTCTCTCAGTGGCCATGGCATGAAATAATTTGGTGTTCTCTCCCCCAACCTTAATATACCTGATAGTGCATCTCTTTTTCCAATATAAGCACTGTAAGTGCAGAAGCTTTTCCAAGTGAGCCTTAACAATTCTTCTGAAATTGATCTCCTGCCTAAACAGGGGCCTCCACTCCTCCAACTCATCAAGAAGGAAGACAACATGATTGCATTTGTTGATAAATAATTTTAACTTGGAGACATTCATTTGCCATCTCTTAAGGCACATTCTCAAATGGTTTAATTTGTTTGCAATCCTAGCAGTTACGTGCACTTTCCTAGAGGGCTTCTGCCAAGATGATTCCACACAGTCCATAAAACCCTCCAGCTCCATCCAATAATTTTCAAACCTAAAAAGATTTGACTTTGGGATGGTAGTCTTGATTGAAACCAAACAAGGGACATGATCAGATGCAGTCCTGGCCAAGGGCAGAACTTCAGTCATAGGATAATCAGTAGTCCAGTCCACTGAGGTGAAGAACCAATCTAATTGCTCAAGAAGTGGGATATCTTGCATATTGGACCAAGTGTAGGATCGACCTTTGATTGGTAACTCGAGAAGGCCCAAGTGCCGAATTATCTCATTGAAAATAAACATGTCATTTATGTCTCCACGAGGTAAGTTTCTATTATCCACAGACCTGGGGAAATTAAAATCACCAAGCAACAACCAGTGCTCATCAAGAGGGATACACAAGTTATATAGCCAAGTAACAAAATTTCCCTGGCTTCACCCTCACAAGGGCCATAAACAACAACTAAAGTCCACTTTTCATTGTTCTGCCTGGAGGTAAACTGAATGACCACACCAAACTGCTGAACTTCAATTAAGGTGCCAATAAAAACAGAAGAATTCCATACCACAAGGATACCACCAGAAGCTCCCATGTAAGGAGAGCAAGCAAAAGAATGAAATCTTTTGGGACAGAAACTTTTGATTGACCTTGCGTAAAAGGAGGAGCACTTAGTTTCTTGTAAACAGGCTATAGAACATAGGCTCTCCTCAATTTTCTGCCTGACAGCTCTCTGTCTAGCTTCAGAATTCAAACCTCTTACATTCCAGCACAAAACATTCTAGTTTCTACAAAGATTACTCATTATAGCACAAAATAAAAACCATAAACCACATGGCACACAATACCACATGTCCAAAAGAGCACAGCAAAGTCTGACCCAGCACTAAGACATAACATAGTTCATGATATAATTTGCTGCATAAGAACATAAAACAAGCAAAATTAAGGGCTTGCCAAACCCAACAGGCCAAGGACACACTAATCATCAGAGTTGGTAGAGACAGCAGCAGGTGGGTCCACAGAAAGGAGAGTGACATCAATTTCCTGCTCTCTCCCAATCTCTAGGAGTCGAGTGATAGGCGTCGCCGGAGGGCCTCCTTATGAAGCAGGCTCATCAAGCATCTGGGCCATGAAAGGCTGGGCCCTGGGCTTCTTCCTCTTGGGCTGGAGAGTGAGCTCGTGAAAGGTGGGCTTGAAACCATCGCGCTGGATAGAGCTCCTGGTGCAACGCCTAACCGAAGTGTCCACAATTGGAGTTGGCGCCAAAGTTTTCCGTGGCCTTCTAGCTTTAGCCACCACAGCCACATGAGGGGTCACCTGCACAGGTTCCACATCAACAAAAAGGGCCCTGGCAACTGGCCTGGCCGCCTCCTGATCCTTCCATGTAAGCCGCGGTAGATCCAAGTCAGTGAACGCAAGATCCCAGCTCCTCTTTGACAGAACAACTGGTGATAGGGGCTGCAGCAGAACTGGCCTGGGAACAGAGAAAACAACAGGAGCTTGCAGAAGACTTTCAAAAGATCTCCTCCAAACCATATGAGGAGGCAGAGGAGGCCCGAATGGCACCGCAGGCAAAGCAATTTCATCCCTGACAGTAGGAGGCTGGTAGACAACAATGGCCCAGTGGTTCACTGCATCCTCATCAACATTCAAAGGAGGAACTGGAGCTTCAGGCTGATCATCATCAATCACAACAACAGCAGCGGGAGGTTCCTGGTGGTCAGCAGTAGAGCTGGGCTGGGCAGAGAGATCAACCACCATTGACTCCTGGTCTTGGGCAGGCTCAGGGTCCACGTGGTCATTCCAAATGCCCCAATTGTCATCGGCCACCTCGTTGATCACAGGCTCAGGAGGGGGAGGGGCACTGCATTCCACCCCAAAGCAAGATAAGCAGGCAGGTTGAACGGAGGTAGCTCAGGGAAAGGAACACCGGGTACTGGGTGTGGATTGCCATTGATGGGCATCCATCTTCGTCATGTGGCATATGCTCGGCAAAATTTGCACCCAGAATGTATAGAGGCGCAGTCCAAGAAACCCTAGCACCTCCCCAAGGCACAAAATCCATGAACACCACATCACGTGGCACAAGAATATCCTCCGGGAAAGAAGCAAACACCAGAGATCGAACCAAGTAAGGGTCCTCGCTCACCCAATGATGGAACTTACCAAAAGTGTTGACAGCAGCTCTGATGCATTCTGTATTACAAAGATCCAACGGTATGCCAAGGAACATGAGCAGCCCCTGACGAAAACCCTGGACGCCACAGAAGGATTCACCCTCATCATGCTTCATAAAACGCACAAAACGGTCATTACCCAGCGGCTGAGGCAGGAGCTGCAGCAATGAGAATCTAACAGCAGCATCTTGAAGCTCAAAGAGCCCCACAGAGCGAATCCAGGGCTGCACCGACCTGACCAAAACTCCATGCGCTTGCAGCCACTGCACCACTTCCTCTCTAGCAGCAACAATCTCATCAGGCTGGGGGATAGGCATTACCTCAGCAAGCATGAACTCCTCATGGCGGCGCACAATTGGGGTATGCGGCGTCACGAAAGTTCTTGGGAGACGATCTTCCCCACCATCGACGATGTGATGGCCAGCAGGTACGTACAGCAGAGGATCCAGGTGGAAGTTGTCCATCGGGACCGAGGCCTCAGCCTCCAACGACGGCGAGTGCAACGGCGGAGGAGGGGTTTCAGGCGGCGAGGTCGATGGAGTCTTGGGGCCGGGGCTGATGGAACTGGACGAGGGAGTAAATGCGGAAGTGGAAGGGAGGTCCAAGTTTGGTAAAAGTGTTGTCAGAGAGATATTCCCGCAGCGCGCCTCGGAAGTTGCAGCGTTAGCGGGTTTGGGTTGCCAAATGAGCCCCGAAATCCAAGCAAACCTGTTACAATCTTTCTTGATGTGACCAGACCGGAGGCAAGAGATGCACCAAAGCTTGGACGTGCAGGCAGACGCAAAATGTCCCTTCTTTAAACACTTTTGACACGTAAGAATATCCTCAACCATATCAGAAATTAAAGTATCAAAATCCTCCTTGGCTTGCTGAGAAGAGGGAATATCCACATGCTCCCAGAGGACACCGGCTCAGCCGGGTCCGACCCAGCAGAAGAGGTATGCTGATCAGGGCCCGTGGCACGTGCAGAAGTTGGCCCAGCATGGCTTGGCACGTCCACATTCAAAGAACCCGAATTCCCGCCCGAGGCATGCGATCAGCCGAAGGCAGGAGATCTTGAACAGTACCAAACGAGATGGATGGCCTCGCTGTCGTCCACCGGAGGTTTGTCGGCAAAGCAGGACAGATGACAACCCTCTCATGGGGAGGAATAGAATAACCCGCATCTTCATTTGTTTGAATGCAATTTTTCGTAGCCGGATAATGATAACCCCGACAAGCAGCATAATTTTGAAAGACTGCAAAAGATAATTTCTTGCCAACTGAACTAGTGGACTTGAACGAAGATTTGGATGGCTTAGAATGCATGGCTAAAACCCCAAGAGCAGCACGTCTTTTAGAGGGACTAACAAGGATCCACTCAGCATCACATTCTAACTTCCAGATCTTAAACTCACGACTCCAATTAGGACCACTGTTACTCCAAAGATGAAAGTAACATTTGAAATGATCACAAGCAAAAGATCTAAGACTAAGAATGATCATGGCTACCGCCTTGCAAGAGACTTGCAAACCAAATACCTTATCCTTGATGAAGAAAACCATGAGATCAATACCCGAGCCGCCAATGGCCGCCTCAAGAGCCGCTGCCACCGAATCTTCATTCAAACGAAAATTATGACGTCCAAAGGAGACCACCACGGTGAAGATATCCGAGTCCTCCATGGGGTGCACCGAAAAGCCCGTAGATTGAAAAACCCTATCCGCGAAAGCCAAACCCTTGGAGAAATCCAAGCCAAGGGTGGAACCATCATTGGAACCCATAGGAGATGGGTATGAACGTGTAGATCTCGAGATGCCAGGGAGATCTAGTGGAGAGAAACTAGAATTTGGTGGCTAGTGGAGGAGATCGCCGGAGGGGGGTGGAGATCGCCGGAGGGGGGTGGAGATCGCCGGAGGGGGGTGGAGATCACCGGGGTGGGGGTGGGGGTGCCATGAGGAGAGTCACCTGCTTGAAGTACTATTGTTTCATGTGAATATTAAACTCATGTTTTGAATCTTATGGATCTGAACATTCATGCCACAATGAAGAAAATTACTTAGATAAATATGTTAGGCAGCATTCCATATCAAAAAAATATGTTTCTATCATTTACCTACTCGAGGACGAGCAGGAATTAAGCTTGGGGATGCTTGATACGTCTCGAACGTATCTATAATTATGATTGTTCTGTGCTATTATATTATCTATCTTGGATGTTTTATATGCATTTATATGCCATTTTATATGATTTTTGGGACTAACCTATTAACCTAGAGCCCAGTGCCAGTTTCTGTTTTTTCCCTTGTTTTTGAGTGTTACAGAAAAGGAATATCAAACGGAGTCCAATTGAGCAGAAAATATACGGTGAGTTTTTATGAAGCTGAAGAAGCCCCCGAAGCAAAATAGTTGGGCCAGAAGAGCCACGAGGCCTCCACAAGGGTGGAGGGGGCGCCCTACCCCCCCCGGGCGTGCCCTCCGACCTTGTGGGCTCCTCGTGGACCCCCTGACGTGAAACCAATGCCAAAAATTCCTATAAGTACAGAAACCCCCGAAAAGAAACCTATTTCGGGAGTTCCGCCGCCGCAAGCCTCTGTAGCCACAAAAAACCAATCGAGGCCCTGTTCCGGCAACCTACCAGAGGGGGAAATCATCACTGGTAGCCATCTTCATCATCCCGGCGCTCTCCATGACGAGGAGGGAGTAGTTCACCCTCGGGGCTGAGGGTATGTATCCGTAGCTATGTGTTTGATCTCTCTCTCGTGTTCTTGATTTGGCACGATCTTGATTTACCGTGAGCTTTGCTATTATAGTTGGATCTTATGATGTTTCTCCCCCTCTACCTTCTTGTAATGGATTGAGTTTTCCCTTTGAAGTTATCTTATCGGATTGAGTATTTAAGGATTTGAGAACACTTGATGTATGTCTTGCATGTGCTTATCTATGGTGACAATGGGATATTCACGTGATCCACTTGATGTATGTTTTGGTGATCAACTTGCGGGTTCTGTGACCATGTGAACTTATGCATAGGGATTTGCACACATTTTCATCTTGACTCTTCGTTAGAAACTTTGGGGCACTCTTTGAAGTTCTTTGTGTTGGTATGAATAGATGAATCTAAGATTGTGTGATGCATATCATATAATCAAACCCGTGGATACTTGTGGTGACATTGGAGTATCTAGGTGACATTAGGGTTTTGGTTGATGTGTGTCTTAAGGTGTTATTTTTGTATGAACTCTAGGGCTGTTTGTGAAACTTATAGGAATGGCCCAATGGATCGATCAGAAAGAATAACTTTGAGATGGTTTCGTACCCTACAATACCCTCTTCGTTTGTTCTCCGCTATTAGTGACTTTGGAGTGACTCTCTGTTGCACGTTGAGGCTTTGTTATATGATATAATTATGTTATCGTTGTTGAGAGAACTTGCACTAGTGAAAGTATGAACCCTAGGCCTTGTTTCCTAGCATTGCAATACCGTTTTCGCTCACTTTTACCGTTAGTTACCTTGCTGTTTTTATATTTTCAGATTACAAATACCTATATCTACTATCCATATTGCACTTGTATCACCATTTCTTCGCCGAACAAGTGCACCTATACAATTTACCATTATAGTGGGTGTGTTGGGGACACAAGAGACTCTTTGTTATTTGGTTGCAGGGTTGTTCGAGAGAGACCATCGTCAACCTATGCCTTCCACGGATTGAGAAACCTTAGGTCATCCACTTGAGGGAAATTTGCTGGTGTCCTACAAACCTCTGCACTTGGAGGCCCAACAACATCTACAAGTAGAAGGTCGTGTAGTAGACATCAACTATCATTATCAACTTTGCATCTTTTGTCATCAATATTATGAATATGTGTATCACTACAATCGAGATTCAACAAAAATAGACCACTATTCAAGGGTGCATGACCATAAAAGATATTACTCATATAAATAGAACAACCATTATTCTCTGATTTAAATGAATAACCGTCTCGCACTAAACAAGATCCAGATATAATGTTCATCCTCGACGCTGGCACCAAATAACAATTATTCAGGTCTAAAACTAATCCCGAAGGTAGATGTAGAGGTAGCGTGCCGACGGCGATCACATCGACCTTGGAACCATTCCCGACGCGCATCGTCACCTCGTCCTTAGCGAATCTTCTTTTAATCCATAGCTCCTGTTTCGAGTTACAAATATGAGCAACTGAACCAGTATCAAATACCCAGGCGCTACTACGAGCATTAGTAAGGTATACATCAATAACATGTATATCAAATATACCTTTGTTCACTTTGCCATCCTTCTTATCCGCCAAATACTTGGGGCAGTTTCGCTTCCAGTGACCAGTCCCTTTGCAGTAGAAGCATTCAGTTTCAGGCTTGGGTGCAGCTTTGGGATTCTTCCCGGGAGTGGCAACTTGCTTTCCATTCTTTTTGAAGTTCCCTTTCTTTCCCTTGCCCTTTTTCTTGAAACTAGTGGTCTTGTTAACCATCAGCACTTGATGCTCCTTCTTGATTTCTACCTTCACAACTTTGAGCATTGCGAAGAGCTCAGGAATTGTCTTCTCCATCCCTTCCATATTATAATTCATCACGAAGCCTTTGTATCTTGGTGGCAGTGATTGAAGAACTTTGTCAATAACACTATCATCTGGAAGATTAACTCCCAGCTGAGTCAAGTGATTATGATACCCAGACATTTTGAGTGTGTGTTCACTGATAGAACTGTTCTCCTGCATCTTGCAGCTATATAACTTGTTGGGGACTTCATATCTCTCAACTCAGGCATTTTCTTGAAATATTAACTTCAACTCCTGGAACATCTCATATGCCACATGATGTTCAAAACATCTTTGGAGTCCCAATTCTAAGTCGTAAAGCATGGCACACTGAACTATCGAGTAGTCATCAGATCGAGCTTGCCAGACGTTCAAAACATCAACATCTGCTCCTGCAGCAGGCCTTTCACCTAGTAGTGCATCAAGGACATAATTCTTCTGTGCAGTAATGATGATAATCCTCAAGTTACGGACCCAGTCTGTGTAGTTGCTACCATCATATTTCAACTTAGCTTTCTCTAGGAACACATTAAAATTCAGGGGAATGGTAGCACAGGCCATTGATCTACAACATAGATATGCAAATACTATCAGGATTAAGTTCATGATAAGTTAAGTTCAATTAATCAAATTACTTAAGAACTCCCACTTAGATAGAAATCCCTCAAGTCATCTAAATGATACGTGATCCAAATCAACTAACCCATGTCGATCATCACGTGAGATGGGGTACTCCTCAATGGTGAACATCTGTATGTTGATCATATCTACTATATGATTCACGTTCGACCTTTCGGCCTCTAGTGTTCTGAGGCCATGTCTGTACATGCTAGGCTCGTCAAGTTTAACCCAAGTATTCCGCATGTGCAAGACTGTCTTGCACCCGTTGAATGTGAATGTAGAGTATATCACACCCGATCATCAGGTGGTGTCTCAACACGATGAACTGTAGCAACGGTGCATACTCAGGGAGAACACTTTTACCTTGAAATTTAGTGAAGGGATCATCTTATAATGCTACCGCCGTACTAAGCAAAATAAGATGCATAAACTATAAACATCACATGCAATCAAAATATGTGACATGATATGGCCATCATCATCTTGTGCTTTTGATCTCCATCTCCAAAGCATCGTCATGATCTCCATCGTCACCGGCTCGACATCTTGATCTCCATCGTTGCGTCGTGGTCGTCTCACCAACTATTGCTTCTACAACTATCGCTAATGCATAGTGATAAAGTAAAGCAATTACATGGCGTTTCTATTTCATACAATAAAGAGACAACCATAGGGCTCCTGCTGGTTGCCGATAACTTACAAAACATGATCATCTCATACAATAATGTATATCTCATCATGTCTTGACCATATCACATCACAACATACCCTGCAAAAACAAGTTAGACGTCCTCTACTTTTTTTGTTGCAAGTTTTGCGTGGCTGCTACAGGCTTCTAGCAAGAACCGTTCTTACCTACGCACAAAACCACAATGGTGTTTCGTCAAGTTTGTTGTTTTAACCTTCTTCAAGGACCGGCCGTAGTCAAATTCGATTCGACTAAATTACGAGAAACAGACACCCGCCAGCCACCTTTATGCAAAACTAGTTGCATGTCTGTTGGTGGAACCGGTCTCATGTGCGTGGACATGTAAGGTTGGTCCGGGCCGATTCATCCCACAATACCACCGAATCAAAATAAGATGTTGGTGGTAAGCAGTATGATTATCACCGCCCACAACTCTTTGTGTTCTACTCGTGCATATCATCTACGCATAGACCTGGCTCATGATGCCACTATTGGGAATCATTAAATGGAAAACAAAAATATTTCTACGCACACGCAATGATCTATCCTTGGAGATGCATGGCAACGAGGGGGAGAGTGTGTCTACGTACCCTCGTAGACCGTAAGCGGAAGAGGGGAGGAAGAGGGGAGGCTGCCAGGAGGCACCCAAGTAGGCCGAATCCTACTTGGGGTCTCCCCTTGGCCGTCTCCCCCCTGCCATATTTGTCGGTGGGGGAAGGAAAGAGGAGGGAGGAGGGAAGAAAGGGGGAGGCCGAATCCCCCCCTTTCCTTTCCCTTCCACTCTTTCCTTCATCTCCTGGTTCGGCTCATATGGGGGGCACACCAGCCCCTTGTGGCTGGTGCGTTTCCCCTCTTGGCCCATAAGGCCCATATCTTTTGCTGGGGGTGCTCGGAACCCCTTCTGGTGACTCGATATGTACCCGGTACCCTCTGGAACACTTCCGGTGTCCGAATACCATCGTCCTATATATCAATCTTTACCTCTCGACCATTTCGAGACTCCTAGTCATGTTGGTGGTCTCATATGGGACTCCAAACAACATTCGGTCACCAAATCACATAACTCATATAATATATCGTCATCGAACGTTAAGCGTGTGGACCCTACGAGTTCGAGAACTATGTAGACATGACCGAGACACCTCTCCGATCAATAACCAATAGCGGAACCTGGATGCCCATATTGGCTCCTACATATTCTACGAAGATCTTTATCGGTCGAATCGTATGACAACATACGTAATTCCCTTTGTCCATCGGTATGTTACTTACCCGAGATTCGATCGTCGGTATCTTCATACCTAGTTCAATCTCGTTACCGACAAGTCTCTTTACTCATTCCGTAATACATCACCTCGTGACTAACTCCTTAGTAGTTTGCTTGCAAGCTTATGATGTGTATTGCCAAGAGGGCCCAGAGATACCTCTTCGATACTCGGAGTGACAAATCCTAATCTCGATATATGCCAACTCAACAAACACCTTCGGAGATACCTGTAGAGCATCTTTATAATCACCCAATTACGTTGTGATGTTTGATAGGACACAAGGTATTCCTCTGGTATCCAGGAGTTGCATAATCTCATAGTCGAAGGAATATGTATTTGCCATGAAGAAAGGAATATCAATAAAACTAAACGATCATGCTAGGCTAACAGATGGGTCTTGTCCATCACATCATTCTCCTAATGATGTGATCCCGTTATCAATTGACAACTCATGTCTATGGTTAGGAAACTTTAACCATCTTTGATCAACGATCTAGTCAAGTGGAGGCTCACTAGGGACACGGTGTTTGTCTATGTATTCACACATGTATTTAGGTTTCCGATCAATACAATTCTAACATGAATAATAAACATTTATCACGAATAAGGAAATATAAAATAACAACTTTATTATTGCCTCTAGGGCATATTTCCTTCACTTATGGCATCCAATATATTCACGGCGTGGATGAATAAACATCTATTATGGGACAGAGGGAGTTTATTACATTTCTACCAATATCAGCCAATTAACTGCAGTTAACTGCTGCTGTGTTGTTGGTGTTCTTGCTGCTCTTCTATGTATATCTAGACATCATCAGAACATTAAGGTAACACTCTGGGTTTGAGACTACGTTTGCCAAAGGTTGCCACACCTAAGCTTAGGCAAGTTTGGCCAACTTAGGTGTGTGTTTGGTTCAAACCACATCTTAGGCAAGCCACACTATGTTACCACATCACATACACTCAAAAAGTGTGGCAAAATTCTCTTAGGCGTGCCAACTTGTGGCTCTCGTTTTGAAGAACTAACCCTTTCGCAAGTGTTGTAACATTGTATGGAAAAATGTGGCACTCCTAGGCCTAGAACTAAACAACCCTTGTTGCTGTGAGGCCTAGGATTGCATATTTAGTCATTCAGTACAATGCATCTTGCTATGTAGCCTCAGGTATGTTAGATATGGTCGTAGTTAACCTACTGATAAATGGGTTGTAGATATATTCAGTTAAATGTCCAATTTAACGATTAATCACTTATCAGCCCCCGGCCTATATGGTACCAATTACTGATATCCTGAGCAGTGAGTACATATAAGCCATGGGATGAAACTAAACTCGATGGTAATTAAACAACAGATGTTCCCAATATTATCCTGTGTAAGTACATCTAAAGGCAAGTTAAGCACAACACGCTAAACATCAACCAAATATATCCATGGTAGAGAACATAATCTCCAAATGATAGCTTCATGGCGAAGGTTTAAGCACGCTAGTTAAGAAAAAACAAGAAGTGAAAAGGTGTGTTATTAACTGCAATAGGCCTAATATTTAAAAACAAACAAATATAGTCATTCAAACTTCTATTGTACAGGTCTAAGTACACTATTTATTGTTAAATCAAATGGAAAGGCATGTAAAATACTCCCTCCGGTCCTTTTTACTCTGCATATAAGAACTGTTTGAAGTCAAACTACATAAAGTTTGACCTTATTTATATTTTAAAAAATATCAACATCTACCATGCTAGAGTTATACAATATGAAAATTTAAGTCATGACACATCTACTGATACTGATTTCATATTGTGAATGTTGGTATTTATTATATAAAGTTAGTCAAACTTTATGAGGATTGACTTTGGACAAATCTTATATGCGAAGTAAAAAGGACCCGAGGGAGTACAACATGCTTAACAGCAACCAAATATAGTCAGTTATAGAGCTATTGTTAAAATCAATATTGATGAAATTGAACTACAGAGTTCATACTAGCACATACAGAACATCACATTGTGAATAGCTGAAATAAACAAGGCATACTACGAACAACCAAAGATGGCAATTGAAACTGGACATATGCTAACCACAAACAACCGAACAACCAAAAACCGTAGAAACAAACAAGGCGTAATGCAAAGAACCAAATATAGCAATAAATACTCGACAGGTCTCACTACAATCATGGGTTTCCTCACTTGTCATAGATTGGCTCCTCCTCATGGTCACCGTCGATGAGGTCTGACTTGGCAGCTGAGGATCCCAAGCCAGCATCGCAGAATGTGTCCTTCAGAAATGACAAAAGGGGCTCCATGGCGATGAAGGATGGCAAATTGTTCATAACAAGATGCAGGAGATCAGCGGCAGGGCCATCGATGATATCGACGGCTGTCGAACCCAAGGGGTTTGGGGGTGGGCAACTTAACCAATTAGTAAGCAAAGGACATGGAAGAGGTCAGTTAGCAAATGAGGGCTTCAGTGACTGGCATCATCTTATCATTAGACTCAAAAGCATGACAATGGTAGAGACGGTGTCAACAATATAAGTACTTGGTATGACTTGCGCCTTAGACTAGAGAAGAATCAAACAATTGATAAAGTTGCTCAGCAAGAACTTGAAAAAGGGAAGGGAGAATTGGAGAAAAGTTTTGCTTGGGATTCTTTTGATTATCAAATTTCCTGCGAAACATAATATAGCATTTCATGGCAGTAATAGCAAGGTGTAGCAAGGTGTAGCAAGGTAGCAATGGCAGTTTCTTAGGATTGGTTCAAATGTTGGCTAAATTTGACCTGGTTATAAAAGAGCATGTTTGATGCACTAGTGCAGAATTGGGCATTAGTCCCGGTTTGTAAGGGCCTTTAGTCCCGGTTCACCAACCAGGACTAAAGGGTGGGGACTAAAGCCCCCCCCCCATCAGTCCCAGTTTGTCACGACCCGGCACCAAGGGCCCACCATGTGGCACGAGCCCGCGCCGGGGCTGGGGGTCCTTTAGTCCCAGTTGGTGACACCAGCCGGGACTAAAAGGTTTAGGGGTTTATGGTTTATGATTTATTTTTCCTTTTAATTTTGTGTTTTCCATTTAATTATTTTTCATTTCAAACATATTTTACGCTACTACATACTGTACACGTTATGCATATATATAAATAGAATTTCTCATAGAACCGATCATATATATATCATCAATTTCTCGTACGACCATTCATACACACACACACACATAGTATATACAATTTCTCCTACAATTTGTAGATCATTACATGCAGGCATTAAGTGTAATGGTGTTCTCCTTTGGGATCTATGACATGGTTAAGCAAAAATCCTGCCATTTCTTCTTGAATTGCTCGTATGTGATCCGTTGGTAGGAGCTTATCCCGCATCTCCGACATCTTTAAAGAAGGAGATCCATATGAATGTATTAGTTGTGTGTACATATATTAGATAATGATATAAAAAATTGTGAATAGTGTTCTGGCAAACGTACCCAAGTTTGTCTTGCATCTTTGGTCCTTTCGGACGTCATAATGCGAATGTACTTCTCACAAATGTAGTATGCACATAAATTATTCCCCTTAGCCTGCCTCGTGCACTTTACAAGAATAGAATTCAATCAGATAATAATTAATTAAGCATGATAATGGTATTGAAACTAGAATTAAAGAGATGCGTGGACGTAGCTAGTACTACCTAATTACCTTGGGTCGCACCCATGTCAGCTCCTGTTCCCATGGGCCGTGAACCTGTTTCATGAACTTTTGCCAAGCCCTGCTGTCGGCAAAGAAAAGGAATAAAGGAGTTATTAATTAGTTGATATGAGGAAATGAACTAAAGAGGCCGACATAGTGCGATAATGATTGAAATTACCTGTCGACCATCCCCTTCACGATTGAGTATTCTTTAGTTTCTTCAAGTAGTGAGTCCAATACTTGAACTTTTCCCAAGTCAACTTCAATGATTAGCAGGATCCGGTGGAAACTGCAGGCGCACACGTTTGTATAATCAAGCGGGCACGTGCATAACTCATCATCTACACTTATTAACATCAAGTAAGCAAAACAGAATTTTTAGTACAAGACAGTAACACTCACCCGAAGTTGTAAGGAACTAGTATTTCTGGTTGGGTATTTAGTCGCTTCAAAAACTCTAGCAAGGTTTTCTCTGTGTCTTTTCGGTGACGTGACCATGTCACTTCATTAATGGTATTTGGGTCAATGAATCCAATGCCATAGCGTCCGTCTCTTTTCAATTCATAAATCTTCATTCTGCATAATACCACAGAAAAGAATATAGTGAGGATAATTACAGGTATTGAACGAGCACATCTAGAGACTTAAATTGCAGAAAGAAATCACTTACAGACAATAGCAACCAATGAGATATTTGTCGAGTGCGTCTTGATAGAATAACTGAAACATTTCTTAAAACTCAACCCACAAATCTTTTTCATGGAAATAATGCTTTGCCTTGACTTTCACCATGAGGGCCTCTCACCCGTTATTTATTTCTCTCAGGTACCACTCATGCAATCTGCGCATTCTCGTTGATATAAGCGGGATCTATGTCAACTTAATGGGCATAATTGTCATAAACACGAAATGCAATAAATAGTTATAAAAGAGAATATACCACATCTGAATCATAAACCGGACGACGGCAGATGGGGATGGATATCAAAACCATGCCACTATGTATAAAAAACAGCATACAGGTAAGAAAATTATATAGGTAACTATCTAAATCACATAAACATGATTCTTTTATAAAAAGGATAAGATACAAGAGGCTCACCAAGGTGGTGCCGGTGACGGGACGGTGCGGGCGATCGACGGTGGTTAGGACGGGGATGGGAAGGCACTAAGTAAACCACACCTACATATGCAAACTAAGAAGTTAATTTGAGCTCAAATTGCATATAAGTCAAATAAACTCCCACATATATAAATACTCCCAAACTAAAACCCACAAATCACTATACTTATAGAGCATTGTAAGAGCTAATCTAGCGATGAGAGATGAAAGGACAAAGTTTCTAACCTTTGTGAACCCTTGGATGGATGGGGTGCCTTCAAATCTTGACAAGTTTTGGCAAAATGGAGGACGAGCTCGAGCAAGAGGGGAAGAACAGAGAGGAGAGGAAAGGAGAAAATGGGCTCGGGCTGGACGAAGGGTTTATATACGGGCATCTTTAGTACCTGTTGGTTATACGAACCGGGACTAGAGGTATACCTCTAGTCCATGTTTGTGATACAAACCGAGACTAAAGGGCCTCGCGGGGTCCATGTTTGTGACAAGTTCATGGAGAAACGGCGTAATGCAATAAGAACGATGACATGATGTAGACAAGATCTATTTATGTAGAAATAGACCCCATCGTTTTATCCTTAGTAGCAACGATACATACGTGTCGGTTCCCCTTCTGTCACTTGGATCAAGCACCGTAAGATCAAACCCACTACAAAGCACCTCTTCCCATTGCAAGATAAATTGATCGAGTTGGCCAAACAAAACCCAAATATCGGAGAAGAAATACGAGGCTATAAGAAATCATGCATATAAGAGATCAAAGAAACTCAAATAACTTTCATGGATAAAAAGATAGATCTGATCATAAACTCAAAGTTCATCCGATCCCAACAAACACACCGCAAAAAGAGTTACGTCATATGGATCTCCAAGAGACCATTGTATTGAGAGTCAAACGAGAGAGAGGAAGCCATCTACCTACTAACTACGGACCCGAAGGTCTACAAAGAACTACTCACGCATCATCGAAGAGGCACCAATGGAAGTGGTGAACCCCTCCGTGATGGTGTCTAGCTTTAATCTGGTGGTTCCGGACTCTGCGGCCGCTGGAATTGATTTTCGTCGACTCCCCTAGGGTTTCTGGAATATTGGGGTATTTATAGAGTAAAGAGGCGGTACGAGGAGCACCCGAGGTGGGCACAACCCACCAGGGCGCGCTTGGGCCTCCTGGCGCGCCCTCGTGGGTTGTGCTCCCCTCGGAGCAACCCCAGGCGCTTCTTCGGCCCATTGGTTGTCTTCTGGTCTAGAAATATCCACAAAAAGTTTCACTGCGTTTGGACTCCGTTTGGTATTGATTTCCTGCGATGTAAAAACATGCAAAAAACAGCAACTGGCACTTGGCACTATGTAAATTGGTTAGTACCAAAAAATGATATGAAATGATTATAAAACATCAAAGATTGATAATATAATAGCATGGAACAATCAAAAGTTATAGATACGTTGGAGACGTATCAAGCATCCCCAAGCTTAATTCCTGCTCGTCCTCGAGTAGGTAAATGATAAAAACAGAATTTTTGATGTGGAATGCTGCCTAACATGTCATCTCATATTGTTTTCTTTATAGCATGGACATTTGGACTTTTATATTGTTCAAAGCAATAGTCTAGTTTTGACATGATAACTTAAATACTCAAGCATATCAACAAGCAACCAAGTCTTTCAAAATATCAACGCTAAAATAAGTTATCCCTAGCCCATCATGCTCAATCATTGATCCATTCATGAAACACACTCGCATATTAGCTACACCCAATGCTCAAGTACGATCATATTGTCCCCTAGTTGGTGCTTTATAAAAGAAGATGGAGACTCAAATTCGAACAAATAAAAAATGCATAAAGTAAAAGAAAGGCCCTTCGCGGAGGGAAGTAGGGATTTGTAGAGGTGCCAGAGCTCAAAGCAAAAATTGAGAGATAAAAACATTTTGAGAGGCATACTTTTCCCACCAACGAAAATGACTTAGAGTTCCCAACACTTTCCATGCTAGATATATCATAGGCGGTTCCCAAACAGAAATTAAAGTTTATTCCTTTTTCAACAATACTTTCACTTTCCATGGCTAACCGTATCCACGGGTTCCTTCCATACCAACACTTTCCAAGGAATTTATTATTTGACAACATAAAGTAAATTCATTTTTCATTTCGGGACTGGGCATCCCTAATACCTTTGCCTTACTCTCATGCAATGACAAGTGAATAAACACTCATCGTGAGCATAACACATCTAGCATGGAAAATATTAGCCACCCCTCACCGCCTCGCGAGCGGTACGAGCACACAAAAGATAAATTTATTTTGAATATTAGAGATGGCACATAAAAATTTGCTTAGAACGGCAAAATAATACCGCATATAGGTAGGTATAGTGGACTCATGTGGCAAAACAGGTTTAAAGGATTTTGGATGCACAAGTAGTGATCATACTTAGTGCAAAATGAAGGCTAGCAAAAGATTGAGAAGCGACCAACCAAGAAACGAATAATCTCATAAGTGAGCATTGAGCACAATTAACACCGAATAATGCACTACAAGTAGGATATAATTTCATTGCAAAATTATTGACTTTCGTGCTTGCATAGGGAATCACAAACCTTAACACCAATATTCTTACCAAAGCATAATTACTCATCAAAATGACTCACATATCACATCATCATATCTCAAAACTATTACTAAGAATCAAGTTTATTTTGTCCAATGATGTTCATGAAAGTTTTTATTATATTCTTGTTGGATATCTATCACTTTGGGACTAATTTTCATATGTTGCTTTTGATAAGCTCAAACAAATATAAGTGAAGATCATGAGCATAAAATTTCTTTCTCTCAAATTAATTTAAGTGAAGAAAGAGAGAATTTTTTGAAAATTTTACTAACTCTCAAATAAATCTAAGTGAAGCAAGAGAGCATTTCTTCAAAAGTACTAAAGCACACCGTGCTCAAAAAGATATAAGTGAAGCACTAGAGCAAATCCATAGCTCATAAAAATTTAAGTGAAGCATAGGGAGCAACTCTAACAAGTCATGGCATAATTTTGGCTCTCTCAAATAGGTGTGTCCAGCAAGGAATCAAGTCTTAAAAAACAAAATAAAACATGCAAAGAATCATATCATACAAGACGCTCCAAGCAAAACACATAGTATGTGACGAATAAAAATATAGCTTCGACTAAAATACCGATGGTCGTTAGAAGAAAGAGGGGATGCCACTCGGGGCATCCCCAAGCTTAGTTGCTTTCTCTATTTGGATAATAGCTTGGTATGCCGTGGCATCCCCAAGCTTAGGCTCTTCTTACTCCTCATTCCTTCATCCATCGTAAGATAACCCAAAACATGAAAACTTCAATCACACAAAACTCAACAAAACCTTCGTGAGAACCGTTAGTATAAGAAAGCAAATCACTACCATAAGTACTGTAGCAAACCAATTCATATTTTATTCTTGCAGTATATCTACTGTATTCGACCGTTTCTATGGCAAAAACTCATCAAAGAAAACCATAGAATCATCAAAACAAGCACACAACGCAAAGAAAACAGAATCTGCCAAAAACAGAACAGTCTGTAGTAATCTGGAAATTTTGAATACTTATGAAACTCCAAAAATCTTGAGAAATTAGGAAAACCTGAGAAATTTGTATATTAATCTTCTGCAAAAAGAATTGGTATTTTATCACATTCTGGTTAAAAATTATAATTGTTTTTGTGAGCGCAAAAGTTTCTGTTTTTCAGCAAGATCAAACAACTATCTAAAGGCTTTATTTGGCACAAACACTAAGTAAAACAAAAAAACACAATCATAACAGTAGCATAATTGTGAAAACACTCAATAACATAAATAAAAAGACGAAAAATAAACTTTTTTCATTGGGTTGCCTCCCAACAAGCTCTTTCTTTATAGCCATTAGATAGCTTAAGATTTCAACAATGCTCACACGAAAGATAAGAATTGAAACACAAAGAGAGAATCATGAAACATATGACAAACACATTTAAGTCTAACATACTTCCTATGCATAGGAATTTTATAAGCAAACAAATTATCAAGACAGGAAACATCTAATATATGCAAATAAGAGGAATAAAACATTGACGATCTCAACATAACGAGAGGAAATTTAGTAACATGAAAATTTCTACAACCATATTTTACTCTCTCATAATAATTACATGTAGAATCATAATCAAATTCAAAAATATAACTATCACATAAAATATTCTCTTCATGATCCACATGCATGCAAAGTTGACACTATACCAAAATAGTGGGATTATCATCAAATAAAGTCACGACCTCTACAAATATGTGGGATTATTTTTACCTAAAGTTGACACTCTTCCGAACCCACATTCAATATTATTGCAAACACTATTATCAATAACATATTCATCATGAGGCTTAAATAAAAATTCAAGATCATAAGAGTCATCACCCCAATCATGATCATTGCAACAAGTAGTGGACATATCAAAATTTGCATCCCCAAGCTTGGGGTTTTGCATATTATTAGCACAATTGGCATTAATATAATTTATAGTAAAATCATTGCAATCATGCCTTTGATTCAAGGAGCTATCATGAATCACTTCATAAATTTCTTCATCACATTTTCAGATTCACAAATCTCAAGCAAAACTTCAATTTGGAATGTTATACATTAGATCATCATTGCATAGCATATTTTATTGCATTTTGGCTAATCCTCGAAATCCTAAGCAGATCAAGGACCCTCAGAGAGAGTTGGGGAGTTCCCGGTTTTCATATTTGATTTTCATCAAATTATGAAACCAGGATTTTGGTTTTGATTATTTTTCACTCCAAAAAATATTTCATATAAAAGTATATGAGAGGAGAAAATATGACTTCTCCAAAATAATTGAAATATTGGAGGAAAAATATTAAAATCAAATATTCGATTTTATTTCGATTTATTGCATTTTATTTGCATTAGAAAAATTTGCACGTTTTCAAAAATTGTATTTCAGGGCCAAGAAAATGTTCATCGCGTTCTCATTATTTTAATTAGACGGTGAAATTTTGTTTTGGCATTTTTAGATTTCTATTTATTTTTCTAGGATTTATTTTAGTTCGGCGTATTTAAAAAAAATCGCCCGCGGACCGAACTGGGCCGAAGGCCCTGCCGGCCCACCTGTCGCATCGCCTCGCCCGAATCGTGGCCGAGCCGGACTCCCGCCGGAGTCCGGGACGACGCCGCCGCCGCCGCCCGGGGTCGCCCCCTTCTCCAAGTCGGACGCCCCCCCCCCCGAACCTATAAGTACCCCACCCCGCCACCTCGTTCCCCACCCCGACCCCGCCGCCCGCGCCACCAACC